>NC_090777.1:27222500-27827500 GCF_040054535.1 Antennarius striatus | reverse complement strand
CATCATATTTATGGACACGGGAACCCCTATATGAACACTTTGGCTGGGCAAAGAAATATATATTAATAAATGCACCCACAAAAAAGTAAATAAATAAATGCAATGATCATATAAACACATAATATAGTTTTCCAAAACCCAGTTTAGCAATTACTGTTGACTAGGGTTGATACAGTCTTGGTCCTGCCTGGTTTAGAAGTAAATAGACTATGAAATACTGCTAAGGTAGATTACTGGGTCTGCCTTTAATTTTATTCTTTAATCTCTGAACTTCGCTTCCTTCATCACCTCTTTTGCCCACATCTGTCAAAACCTCAGTCACATCATTCATTCTGTCACGACCAGAATAAATTATGTACATGTTGAACAAGAATCCCTTATCTTCTCACACCAACGGTCCTCAGGTCCACCAACTTATCAGACCATCAGGCTGGACCTGACCCCAAGTCTCCTATGGGTCCTAGGGGGGCTCGTGGGCCAGGAAGGGCCAGAGAAGGTACGAACCCACACTAACGAGGAAACCGGAGGAAACCATGTCCAGTCGCCTGGAGCCTGAGATGGAGCAAAAATGCCAGCACCATTGTTCTGCCAACACACTTGACAGCTGGTGATTTAGGACCAGAGCTATCTAGGAGTGTTAAGGGGGGGGGGGGGGGGGCAGGAGCGAGGGAGGTCAGATTGAGGCTCCACAGGCACCCTTCAACAATCCTACCCAAATCCCTCCATCCATAAGATGGCAGAATTAATCATGGCCGACCCAAGGAGAGACCTCTCTACCACACCCGACCCCTCCATCGACCCCCTCCTCTCCTCTCCCAGGACAAACATGACAAATCTGGTGTTTATTTACTTAAAAGACCAGGAGAAAGAGCAAAGGGGGCAGATAAAAAAAAACCTGTAAAATCAATAAAGAGAGTAGTTCCTGCCCTAATGCTGCTCTTTCCTGTCTGAGCGACTGAAGAAAGCTAAGCTTGGGTCTAATAAGGGTCCCAGGTGGATAAAGGAAGCAGGTGGCTTCAGCAAAGCTTCACTAACAGGAGGGAAGTGGGTGATAAAAGCAAGTGGAGGTGGAGGGGATGGTATAAAAGCATCTAAAATACAGTTTGTTACCTTTCTACCCAACTAAAGTAGACTCTGGTGATCATTGTATTGGCCTCCACAAATGAATTCCATTTAATAGTTGCGTTAAAAATAAACTTCCACCAGGTCTAAGCTGTGGGTGATGTATGTGCATAGTCAAAGACGTGCAAGATAAAAATGGGTCTCCAAGTTGGAGTCCGGGCAGTGGAGCACTGAATCTACAGAGCCTCTGCTCCACAACATGACAGGGAGAAAACAGATAAGGCTTGCTCTCAAGGGAGAGGGAGGGTGGTCATCAAGCCAACCCCTAAAAAGAAATAACAGCAGCAACCTGTCAAGGTTTCTGTCATATCCTACATCACGTCACCCGCCCAGTCCATTCCATTGCGGGTAAACCATGCATGCTTGTTGTGGCCAAGGATGAAAGTGCTGGAAAATAGGAGTCATTGTAAACCATTTTCTGGCCTGGAGCCCCCACAGCCCACCCTCCATCTCTACCCCTCTTCTCCCCAACTCCTCTTGAAGACAAATGGGTCCAGGGCAATGACAGAGTGCCTGGTCCACAAATCACCAGTGGTCGGTCTGCTCGTCCACTGCTCCCCCCCGCCCCCCCAGCCGCCTCCCAACTGCACCCAACCTCGCCCCTCCCCATCGCCGACCCCTCCATTAGTCATGTGCACGCGGGCAGCAGCCAGGCGCTGTAATTAGACAAGGACAAATCGCCAGCCACGGACATGGACCAGTCAGGCCGCTAAATAAGGCCCTGTTTCCAGACCGAATGGTGGGCAGCAAGAAGGGCCAAGGAGAGGACTGGGGAGTGGAGAGAGAAGTGGTGAGGGAGGGGGTCAATCCTGTGGAGTACACAGTATGCCTCGTGGACTGGTCTGACCTAGCCTGGTAGCTGATTTCTTAACATGCAGGCTCACGGCTGGAACCCGCTTTTCAAGCAATTAATACCCGAGAAGTTCAGGAACATTTCCTCCATTAGGGTCGTGTATGAAGTGGAGTGAGGGGCATTATTCAGGGAATCTACCCCACCCTGTCCTACCAATCATCACAAAAACAGCTAGTAAAGACGTCACAGAGAAGACAGGGTGTGCTGAGTTCCTGGGTCGGTCGGAGACTGTGGGAGTTTGGGTTTAGGTGGATACAGAGGGGGATGTGTAACACGCCGAGCAACTACACTCAAGTTTATAAAGTTTTCATATCACATTGAAGTTTCAGCCAATACCTACCATGCCCCCCCCCCCCCCCCTCCCTCATCCAAAAGAACACAGTGTCTTTCTTACTCTCTGTACCTTTTGGCATAGAATTCAAGGAACAGCGCTTCAAAGAAGACCCGTGTCTCCCGCCGCCTTTATTTTCATGTGAAACAACAATGGGCGTGATGCCATCCCCGTGTGGGATTGTTCAATAGCATGTTAGCGCTGGTTAAGATGGAGGTAACACAGCAGAGTCAGCATCGCGTTTGACATTTTACAGATGCATGAAACCAGTGCTTTGTCAACAATGAAATGACATGACAGAAATAATAATTTATTCCTCCTGTTATGTTGGAGGTAATCTTGTCCTTTGAAGACCTTCCAGACCTGCTGGAGACATTTTCTTCATTTTTTTTGTATTAGATACTGACTGCTAGGAGCTGCAGCAATAAGTTTAAACTTAAATCTCATGTCTGGATGGGTCTTAATTACTCTTTTTTGCATATACAGAATAGATATATATACTTTGTGTGTTGCTGGGTTTGGAGGGATACAGGATCAGGAGCACAGATATTAATTTTGACTCATTTCTTCCAAAGAGCTTAAAGTGTAAAATTTAATATGGCGCTTTTGTACATATCAGAATCAGAATCACAATACAGCCATCCATCTTATTTATTTTCCAATAATATAACAGGACAGAAACCTCATCCAGCTCTCCATCACATTCCTGTCAGTGCAGCTCCACTACGTCACTTGTTTTTTGTGGTGGTCAAACCAACTCTGAATAAATAAATTAAGTCAGTAAAGCAAAGCTGGAGCAATAAAGTGCAATAAAGAGGTTTCAGGGTACATTAGGTGTAACATTAGAAGGATGGAATTAGCACAAAAAAAAAAGAGAGAACCCATAGAATCACATTACGCATGGGCGAAGAAACGGGCAGTCAACAAAATATAAATTACAGGCATATGAGGGGAGAGCAAACTGAATCCACAGAGGAGTATCAGTAACAATTGTTTTGGCCAGGTCAGAGCTGTAACACACTCCCTGGGCAGAGAGGGGTCGACAAAAAAAAAACTGACCACCACACACACACACACACACACACACACACACACACACAGAGAGAGAGACACATACACACGCAAACAGCATGCTCCACCAGAGCAAACCTTATTGATCTGCCTCCTAATTTTCTAATTAGTTTTTATTGGATTCCATAATCGCCATCAGGACACATCAAAAGAAACTCAAAACCCCAGCAAGATTTTTCTGCCCTCCTCAACATAATTTTTCAAACTGTGAAAAAGGAACGTGTATTCAATTCAAAGTCCCCAGATGGGAGAGCAACCCTGTTTTTTTGTTTTTTTTGAAGTTCCCCCACCAGAACTCCTTGGACAGCAAACACTGCACAAACACACCATTTCTCCAATGTGCAGTAACTGATGTTTAGCATTGCACATTTTCTGCATGATATGATGCTATTTGTCACACTTCTGCTCCCTCTCCTCAGTAGCTTCTCATTTGTAGCACTTGTTAAACATATTGCAGCGCGAGGTGCAGAAAAATGTGGAGATAAATCAAAAAAAAAAAAAAAAAACCTGAATCGGATGCTGATCATTTGTACTTGCTTCTGTGGCCCTCGCAAACCTTCCTGTCCATAACAAAAATGGTGAACTGCACAGATTGTGTTCATCCTGTTCTCTGCTTCACGGGTGATGATGCCAGTTGGGAGTTTTTGCCGACACGGGATGATTGTGACTGTAACTTTCCAAGAACTCGCTGTTGGACGTTCTAGTAGTTACGCTAAAAGGTATTCTGAGTACAGAAAGCAGACGATGTTTAGAGGGGATTGAAATACAAAGAATATTAAATGTCCTCATTTACACTCGGGTACAATTACCTCGCTGACATTTGTTTATGAAGAAGTAAATGCATAAAACAATGGAGATTTTCTAAAACTGCAGGAATGAATGTCCACAGATCTGAACTTCTAAGCACCTCTGCTATCATAATTACCCAGAATCCTCTTTGGCACCATACAGTTTGCAATATATGAGGGAAAAAAACAAGACAATAATGGTATGTTTGGAGATATCCTGTCTATTTACACCACTCCTCCAAAACTAAAACACAAGCAAGAAACTGGAATAATACTAAAAAGCTCATTTTCTATGCCTTGCTACACTCATTAAATGCTGACTGCCAGATGTTAATCAGCCACAACAACTGAGTTCTCTGTTTTCCGTCTTCGTTATGGCCCATTCTGAGACAAAACCTCTGGCGTGATGACAGCAACACAGCAGCTTTAAAATGACGGTGGATAAAGGAAAAGAAAAAGAGGGGAAATGTTGTTGGATTCACATTATTATTGACTGCAGAACACGAGTAGCAGTTGGTGAGGCGCACATAAAAAGGGCCTTTCACTTTTCATTTCTGTTGTTTCATTTTTAATTCAAACAGTTTAGGTATTGATAAAACGTCCCATAATGAAAAAGAGAACAAAGCCACATCACAGCACTGAAACGGCTCCGAAAACAAGAGGCAAACTGATGATGAGGATGAAGGACGAGTAAATAAAAGCAACAAAAACGGTTAAATCTGCATGAATCACGTGGTGGTTGACGTGATTACATCAAACACTTAAAACGTCTGGATACTGTGGGACTCACACTTCCTGAATTAGAATTAAAAGACTAAATACTTCATGCTGCTTGCAGGTGGAGCTGGAAAAGAAAATAATCATGAATCTTCATGAGACAATAGTTTCATGAATCCACATCCTATTGTACACCTCACAAGACTCTACCATCATTAAAGCCTCTCCTATGATAAATAACTTCTCCTCTTCACCTCGGTGAATCTCATACTGTAATAATTTGATTGTTATTCATTTTCCCTATTTTAATTAAATGTTCGTTATTCATATCTCCATGAGAAAAAGTTCTTGTACTGTTAGCTGCTGTTAATTTATATAGAATGTATTTCCACCGTGCCGTCCGGCCCATCAGAGGCAATCAAGATTCCCATATTTATGACATGTGAGCTTACGTGATGAAAAAAAAAAACTTCTCCACACAGCCTTTTACACGGAATAATATTTCACCTCACATGTTTCCTGTTACAGTAGCAAAAGCACAGGTGTAAGGAATACAGGGAGTATTAGATACTTCAGTCTCAGCATTCCGGTATGAAAAGCTTGGTCTCATGCTGTCATGACCTCGTAGGACACCTCCAGTAGAATAAAGCCGTTGTTAATGTGATCAGTCCCATTTGTGTGTGTGTGTGGGGGGGGGGGTTCCAGCAAACTAGCAGCCAGCTGTGAAAGGTTGTGACGTCTGAATTGTCTAATTTGAGAGTTTTTATGAAAAGTGCAGACATGATTCAAAGAACAAATCCAGGTGAAAAGGAGAAAAACGTGCTTTCAAGTTCAGCCATTTTTCTCTAGCAGGGATTGGGGGGGTGGGTTGTCTGGAATAAGGGAAAGACAAACAGAACCCAGTGCAGAATGGCCCTTTGAGACAAGTGTATATCTATAAATTCAAACGCACATTAAAAATATAGGAACACCAATCATCTAAGTTGACAGATTCAGAGAAACCGCAAGTAAAAAAAACAAAAAGAGGAATCTATAAACTGTAAATCCAGATGTGCAAATTACGGTGCAGTTAAAAACTTTTTTAAAAAGTGATTTCAGTTTTAAAAAATTAAACCACGTTTGATATAAAGAGCTCATCTTCTCCATTGCATTCAATCTCATCTAATTCATATTATTATCCCATTCTCTCGCTCTTCCTAATTTTTTTATAGTACAGGTAAGACCAGAATGATGAGCCTCTAAGTGACGGCACCACCTCCATCACGCCAGACCTCGCTGATGTTGTGGTCTGTCACCGAGGAGCAGGACGGCAGAACAAGCTTAAATCCCAGTGAAGATGTTTTTGGCCTTGATCACTGTAACCATCTATCCCCGGCTGATTCCCTCTCAGATACGTCTTATTTTATTAGTGACTTTGGCCTTCTGCCGTCCCATTCCATTGTGATCAATACCGGCATGGGGATGGCCCATATTTTTCTCACTTTTAGTACCTTAACACTGTTTAACCGTGTCACCTGATAAACGACAAGCCCTCCCCAAACACTGATTTCCTATTGATTTCTCCCTCATTCAGCCATCCCTCGCTTCGTCACTCTTCCATTGTTTTTATCTCCGGTTATCTCCTCTCTCTCCTCCCTCCAGACCTTCACCGTGACCAAGTAGAGGATGGACCTGCCAGCTTGAGACACTTTCAACCGCAAAACATCCATTATAGGTTTGTGGTGTGAGAGGAAGGTTTTTGTTTCTCATTTTCCATCATTACCCACCAAACGGGCCGCATGCAAACAGTGGAGAAAACTGTAAAAAAAAAAAAAAAATTAAAAAAATCTGTGTGCACCAAGCATCAACAGAGCAGCCATACAGTGAGCACCATGCAACAGATGCTATGACAACCTGGAAGGAGACAGCTCCATCCATCATCGGATGAAGTCCTGATGATGAAAGCAGGGTTTGGAGTATGGAGGAGGATACACCGGGAGTTCCATCAGGGCAAAACACAATCCACTCGCGGAGCATCTACTGGGCGGCAGCTTCATACACACATTTGTTATGTGCACAATAAAAAGTACTGAGAATATGATGAGGAAACAAAATCATGGCTGAGACAAAAATGAGTTAAATACACATGTTTGACTATCGGGGAAAACAAATTACAAAGAGAGGGATCAAACTGTTATAGCCGGCTGCACTCTCTTCATCACTCTCTCTTCTCAGACTGTGCATTATTAATGCAAAATTAAACCTGCACCCATTCCTGCTTAGTCTGGCTCATCCACTCAGTTACCGTCTTTATTGATCTCCCATCTAAAGCACTTCTGTAAATCCAGTCGGTTTTCCTCCAGACCCTAATGCCATTAACGCCGTTAAATATGGGTCTCTTATCAACGCTCGCTCTCAGGATGTCTTCGGCCGTGGCTGGACGAGTCCGGGTCCTGACAGGTTAACGCCACTGTCACGATGCTCCTGTGTTCATTTTATTTTTAGTTTTATAAAAACGTAAGTCATTGGGACTCCCTGTTATTTAATACTTGGCTGTTTGAGTTTATTACTTATTACTTAAAGCTAAAAATCCTGCAATAGATGTAAAAAAAAAAAAAAAAGAGCTCTTGGATGTCTGGAGTAATTTCAGGTCTATGGATGAAAAGTGTGAATACCTAACCCAGAACCGTGAGCATCTCTTAGGGGAATCCAATAACATGACCTGGCATCTTTTATTAGGCCTCTCACCCTTTAATAATGGATTAAGTGATGAATTGACATTTACAGCACGGCCTGCCAAGTAACACTGGATACAGAGCATACTGAGAAACTGACCATGAAGTAATAACGAGCAAGTGGGCAACAGCAATTTTTATTAACACGAGGGGGAGAGGAGTTGAAGGGACCGGGGGGCTATAAAAGGACCTGTGTCTCCAGCCAAACTGCCCTACATTAACAGCCACCCCCTTACCCATCCGAGGAGATGTTAGACTGTGGGAGAGCTTGAGCACCAGCTAGTGGTAGTGGAGTTTCACCCCACACCGAAACCATTAATCATGAGCAGGGGAGTGTAAAATTCAATCGGCTCCTTCCATCCATTTCATGTGAAGCAGACTGAAGGCCGGCCTTGTAGTGCCTGAGAAAGGAACGGATAAAAAAAAAAAAGTGGGGGTAAAAAGAAAGAGGAGCTCCCTACACTTCATCAGAACCCCTACTTCATAACAAATGGAGTGTCTCTCCGGCGGAGGAGTGCCATCAGAAACACGCGTTCTCTCTATCCATTTAATTCCGGCAGTGGAGGAAGGGTCAGGGAGGGAGCAGTGGGTGCAGTGTTCTGTTCTCCGCTTGCCGCTTCCCCAGTCACACAGTAAACTACCTTTTAGGAATTGTTTCTCAATAAGAAATGATCAGTCCATTTATCTGCACCAGGCGGGCCTGTCTCCTCACCCAGACCTCCAATATTTTTCGTTTGACCTGATCAGGGCTATAAACTAGACCGAGACACTTTCAATTTGTCACCCGGGGAGGCCTCTGCGAGTCCCCATGCTGTAGTGATTGCATCCTCCCTCACAAATGTAAAAATTCCTCCCATGCTTGAAATCTCTTAAACATCCAAGAAATTTTTTCACCCATACATCCACTCAGAGAAAAAGAAGCACCTCTTGTTCACAATGTGAAAAATCACATCTGCACACCACAATTTTGAAAATTACAGGTTATATTGCGATGGAAAAAGAGGATTTTATGAATTGAAATGATTTTGCATGTGATTAAAAACAAATCCTACTGCTATGTTTAGCTTTTTTTTAAACTTATTTTCATCAAATTCTAAATAAATGCGTAAGTCAATAGTTGTTCTTGTAAAGGCACTATTAATGTCACTTTTCCTGGTTGCGAGCCAGTCAACATGTTGTCTAACTGAAAGCACTGATTCACATTCATGTAGTCATACCATTATCACACTAATGAGTGAAGTCTTATCGCACAGCAAATGTTGTTGGACAGTCTATTGTATAGAATATTAAAAGAAAACTTGTGAATAAAGACCTGATTATCTGTTTTTATGTAATCTATCACATAAAATACCTGAAATCACAACAGAATATATCCTATTGGTGCAAAAATACCACAAAAAAAAACAAAAACAAGAAGCAGCTGTGTACCCTCACAGCTCATTTGCAACACTGCCAAAGATGATGCAATACAACCGAAAATATAACATGCAATTTACTTGATACAGCATCAGATTATTTATCATCATAATGCATAATTATAATTTGGGGCTAAAGAAATATAAATCTAAAGCTGTGGTCATCTTCAGTGAACTAGACCCTGAAAAACCTGGAGAAAGCACTTATGACTGGTTGTTCATTGAGGAGAGAAATATTAACCACATTGTTTTCTCTAAAAACAAGTACAAACTTTGAACAGGGGGTAATTACAACCCACACATGACTTCCTTTCCCATCAAAGCCTTTAAAGCAGTTAAACATTCTTTGAATTGGATGGAACATGTCAATGATTTTTTGACAGCGGTGAAATATGGTGAGGAACACTCAACCACGCACACACAACCTGCTCAGACTGCCGCTCCGTCCGAGGCCCACGCACGCGATTAATCACTGATACCTCCGCCTGTCACGTCGCATGTATGCAGTTACACAACACTAATGGGCAACTAAGTGGAACGGAAAAACACATCGAGAAATGTTCCTTACTTGTTTTTGTCCTCCTTAAAGACATTCGGAAGAGGAAATACTCTTTGCCCCTCAGATGCTGCTGTTCCCCTGTTTTCTTGGTACTTCTGATGATCCCTGAAACAGAGAACATGCAAGTAAACATGTGGTTTGGAGTCTATGACAAATTCATGTTTGTGTGATAAAAATGATTTGATTTCCATGAGAAGATTCAACAGTTTTTGTTATAACATAGTTGTCATGTTGCAGTAAAACATCTATTTTTTTTCTAGTTCTCATGAGCAGAAGTTCCATCTCTTCAGAAACAGTTTACAGAGACTCTAAACTGTCTACCTGGGACAACTGTCAAGCTCTTGGAGACACGATGAGAATTTTAAAGGAGGCGAGAAGTGTGTGCAGCAGTTTGCATTGCTTCTTAATTGATACAGATGTCTAATTACTGCTCTTTAAATGGAGAGATACAAATAAACATTACCGATTAGCTGATACTAGAGGCAAATCATTATTCCAATCATTAGTGATTTGAACACTTCAGATCGCTATGTTGATGGTGGAGATTAAGAGATATCGTGTTGTTGTCGTCCTGACATTTTGGCAGATCTTAGCAGAAATAAACAGATTTGTTGGTGAATTTGTTCCGCCTCGCTCATGACTGACGTCTGGAGATTTAACCACATCATTTATAGGCTTTAACATCACATTTTTGGAACTCAGTACCTTCTACAAAGTCTATCTCATTTACACTTTGTCATTTTGTATTCTTGAGTCAACTTAAACAATAAAACACAAGTCCAAATCTTAGAGGATGAAGTCACTGATATGTAAGGATAAGAGTTACTTTTCTTGTCTTTCTCTGCAAGAATCTATCTACATATTCCAAAAACATCCCACTTTTTTTTAGGTGCTTCTCATGTCTTGGAAGTCCTCTTCTTATTACATCCCACAAACTGGTGATGTTTTGTAATTGTTAGCGTTTGTGTGTTCGTCCGTCCGTTCGTCCACCAAATATCTTCACACCGTTGTATACAGAAAAATGAAACAAAAAGGACATTACTCGAGCAGCAAAGGGGGTGAAAATGACATGATGACCTTGACCTTGAGAAAACAAGGCCAAGGTCAAATTTCAAATTTTGTACTCATCGCAGATTTTTAGTAGGTAGTCACATGATACCGTACGCCCATTCTATTGGCTGACGGCATCCGGAAGTGCGCTACCTTCAGTTAGTCTCGGATTTCAGTGAGAAACAAAAGTGCTTTAAAGTCTATCAGAGTGTGGGAAAAGGTCATACAGATAGAAGGTGGTTTAATATCAGTATGGGGAGGGGTCATAAACATATAAATTACCATAAATAATAAGATAAATAGTTCGTTGCTCTATCGCAGAATTCGTTCCTGGAACGCATTAACCGCAAGGAACGACGGCGCACTACCGTTGGTCACACCACCAGGATGTGTTCGGAGCACCATACTCCTTTTTCACTTTACTAAACCAAAAGCTACACCATGAATGGGTTCGGAAATGTCACAGCAATGACTGGACGAATCAGCCTGCAGTTCATAGAGGCCAAACCCGGTGACCTGACGCTCCGGATCAACCTTCCCCTCAACGCAGCAAAGATCGAGAAGCTAATCATCAACCTTGGAAAGTCAAAGGATGGTAAGTACACCCCGGTCACACCAGAGACCACCTGGAGGAAAGCTGCCCCAACAGACTCCGGTGACTTGTTCAAGTGAATGCCCCCCGGCCCTGGAGGAGCTCCCACCGCCTCAAGAAATCCATCTGCATTACTTTAGCCTGCACACACCCATAGCATCACCTGTTTGATCTGCTGCCATCTGGCAGACTAAGAAACATTCCCTCGCCCAAAGCTATAACGGCTCCGAACCAATCTAATGAAGCACCCCCCATAACATGTCTGATGGCCCCATAAACTCACATACATGCAGACTGAACTTCATCGCTGCACTATGCAAACTGACATGATGTCGAAACACATGCTACTACTTTTAAACTGATGGAGCCACTTAACAGATGCTACTTTTGAACTTGCTTTCAATTGAAACAGCTACTTTTTCAATCTCATGCTGCTACTTTGAACATGCAGCACATTGATAACGTCAGGCTGGAACTTCCTGGATTGTCTTGTGTTTGTTGCTGCAATTTATTAAATAGAAGAATTAGTTGTATTTTTCTACTTATAAAACATTGTATATGAGATTTTGCAAACTTTTAGTCGGGCATGTGTCATAGTGGTTACAATAAGCAATGATGTGTTTTTATAGTCTGCTGTATGATATCTACTCCTAAAAGAACAGCTATGGTTAACAATACAGTAATAATTACATTTATACTTGATGGTAAAATATATTTTAGAGGAATAAAGTAGTTTGAAAAAAAACTGAGGCAGCTGTACTTCATTAATTGAGTGACTTTCCACCACATGACATCATCAGAATACTTGGTACTGTTTAGTAGGTTGTATTACATGTATTTACAGGTATATGTATATAAGTATATACACCGACAGTGTCTTCACAATGGTTCCACATAGAAACAGCTAATGTGTCACAAGCTGATCCCCGTGTTCTGTGATCATTCTACTAGAGATAATCGTGAATTAAATGTGCATCTAAGAGTAGATATTCAAAAAGATTCTGTGTCGATGTTTGACTTCAACACTACTGTATGTGCATCTGGAGAAATTCAAATCATGGACCAAAACTACAGCTCATGTTTTCTCTCCAGTACAATTTGAACTCATTCTGCTACAAAAATTTGGCTTCTCTACTTTTAATGGATTTTTAAAGACTGCTTGTTAAGTTTTTAACAAAATGATGAACACTTGAAGTTAAAACTACGACACACACACACACACACACACACAATCCCAACACATAAACAGACATAACCAATAGCTTCATCCTTCAATCTAATGTGAGAAAGGGGATAAAAATGACCTAAAAATGTTTTATTTGATGTCTCTGAAGGATTTCTTTTAACACATAGAAAATCAATCACTGCGGTTGACGGTATATGTTCACCATAAATGCATCTTAAAACATACAGCAAATTTTTCAACAGCAAAATCGTATGTCTGAAAGCATAAAAGGGAATCTGGTACTGACAGTCAATAATGTCATCAGGCTTCCTGACAAGCGTCTGGATGGAAGTAGGAATTTTTTTTGCAGCGTAACAGCGACTCCTGCTGGACAGATTGTTGACTGCAAACACGTCCAGTATTCAGTCAGAACAAAACAACCAGAACTACTTCAGTGCATAACAATAAGGCTTTAATTGGGGGTGTGAGGAGGGGATGACACGTGACAGCATTTATCTTAGAGGTGAGCGAGTACACAGGTCTACAGAGAGATGCTTCGGCTGCATACACACTCAGTAGCAGCACAAATGAAGATAAACATGTAAACACACAGTTGTTTTTATTTGTAATTTGTCTGAGATTATTTTAGGTGTTTAATTCTACATCAGAGTACCATTAAACATGCAAAGGTATATCTTTTTGGATGTCCATCTAATCTGTGTTGGTGTACCTCTACGGTATAGTGTCTTGCTCCTTGGTGCTGACGACAGTGTCACAGATTCTACATAAGTGACCTCAAGAAGAAGAGCTACATAAAAACCATGCAGGGCAGAAGTTCGATTGGATAACAGGGACTTTACTGATGAAATGACGACGCTTTACTACACTGCTCACTGGCACTTGCAGAGCGAGGAAAAGCAAAGCCACACAAATAAAAATAAAACTAAAGCAGAAATGTAGAACATACTGTATGCTTCAGTCTGGAATGGATCTTAGAAATAAATGGATAAATAAACTGCACATTTTACTTAAGACCAGGAGGATGATGTTGACGGTAACAGGGGGAAAAAAATACGAGGAAAGGTAGTTAAGAGACGGCTGAAAACTGCGACTGTTTCTTTACAGCTTTGGATGCATGTCTGAATGCATGCGTTTCTTCACAGGATCGAATGGCACTTTTTAGTTTTGATTTCACAGCTTGTCATTTATAATGCTTGGGTGCATTTCCACATTCCATCTGAAACTGAAATGCGAAATAGGCTGATAACAAAAACTGGCACAGAGTGGTAACAAGGCCACAATGTCAGAGCTGGATTAGAGTGCAGTAAAGTGGTAAAACGGAGCTGAAAAGGATCAAAAAGTAAAGCGGTCTTTTCACAGTATCATCATAAAGGTGTAGGATTTGAGGCTAGCTGAAAAGAAGCTAAGAAAAAAAAACCTAAGCCACGTGTTTCCCCAAAGGGAAACATCCTCACATTCTGTTGTCGTCCGTTATTTGTCATGCAACAGGGAAATACAGCAATTAAAAAAATAACAAAGCCAAGAACCAGGTGGGCTTGGAGCGCAGGAGCCATTCCCTGGACCTGAGCTTGCTCTGACTATGTACAAGTATGAATAAAGTGAACTATATGGCCATGCATGAAAGAGCACAAGTCAGGCACCACCTGATCTCATCTTTCATTCATCAAATATAAATGACATCCCTGGGAAAAAAAAAAAAAAGAACCAGGTCACACGTGTTAGCATTGTCACTAAAAATAGATCCATTTAGTCCCATTCAGACACGGCCATATAGTGTGGTGGGTTTGAGCAGGTGAACAAGGACAGCAAATATAAATTCCATCTTTATATACAATAAATGAAGCGAGTCACAGTGGCTACTTGGGTGTTTTTCTTCTCATCTTCCCGTCTTAATGCGATGAAGTGATGGCTTGATTTAGAGGACCCGGGATCTTTTGCTGGCCAGTGAGCCATGCTGAAAGAGAAGAGGACACCGTTAAATCATAAATAACAGTATAGTATAACTGTTAGTATAATATAGTACAACTGGTAAAACAGCAAACGGACTATTTCAGAACATTCACAACAGTTATAGTCATGTCATGTCATGTCAAGATTGAGGATACACTTCCTTTTAATGACCCACCTTGGCCTGCTTGTAAAAATGGGGGGCCAACTCAACCAACCAGGATGACTCAACAGCAGTCACATCACGCATGTAGTATTTTGCAGTCTGCACTACTTCATTGAAAACAACCCTGGCAATGAGAAACAAAAAGTGTTAAAGTGGGGGAGCAGATATGTCAATTAACCCGCATGAGAATGAGGGGAAAACAAACTGACCATTTTGGAGGTTTCTCCCCAAAAAGCACAGAGTTGGGGTGGATGTGAAGCTCGCGGTCGTCTCGTAAAGTCCTGTCGGAGTAAACAAATGAGTGTTTTATGAAAATAAATTCATTTTGCTGGAAACAGTTTCTTAGCTCACTCACCGGTAGGAACCAGAATGGTGGATGCGGGCCGCGTTTGCAAAGAACCCCAAAACGATACACTTCAAGATCACATCAGGGTCACCTTGTGAAAATAAGGGAGCAACAAGCAGAGAACATTAACACTGAAAAGAACTCGTGTATGACAACACGATAGAAAAGGTTTCAAGTCTAGAAATGACCCACAAAAATGTTTATTCTTCAACGAAACGCAACATTTATGAGATTCTACGACAAGAGGTCACCAGACGCTGACCCCATCTACAGATCAGATGAACAAACCTGAGTCATACCTTCACTGGAAGTCCACGGCACCTTAAACTTGTTCATGAGACGCCGGAGCTGCTCTCGTACCGTCACCGCCCGCAGCAGACCCTTATAATTGAGGAAGTGTTCCTGACACCACTGGGAGCTCTTCTGATGCTGCAGGAAAGAATTAGGTGTTACCACAATTAAACTTTTTCCACCTCTCATTTCAGGCTTTCACAAGCACCGCAGGCTGCTGCCATGGTAACCGCCTGAGCCGTAAAGTCTAAATACAGTAAGCACTTACACTGTACCTTAATGAATGCTTCGTATACGTTGAGCATAGTGAGGTGGTCTCCCTCAGCCACTGCAAATTTCCTGTGTTCTCGAGCCTGAAGGGAGACAAAGCAACAGGAGGTTAATTGTTACGCTAACAGAGCATTTATGCTAAATATCCAGCATGTGCTTCATTTGTCTTTTACTTTTTATTTCCTAGGTTTATAGTAAAACTTTGCAGTGCAGCATCTTATACTTCTCGCTACTCTTCAGGGAAGCCCCTGAAATTTAAATGAATGGACGAATGAAAAAAGCTTGTTTCCACTCACAGAAGGCTTCTTCTGATTGGGCGGCACCACGAAAACATTCTGGATCTGCATCATGGCTGCGATGGTAACGATCTCTTTGGAGCAACCGAAGTTTCCCGACTCTAATAGCATCTTGGCAAACATGGGGCTGAGGGGAAACTCCGCCATCCGTACGCCCATGGGATCAGTCAAACGGCCGTAATGATCCAAACCTGCCGACGGAAACACAACGTGTTAAGATTCTACCTCTTCTTGCAAAGACGCTTCAGCTTGTAGACGCTGAACGCTAGTCTTGTGGTTGAAGGACAGTTTCACTTTTTTTGTTTCCTACCTCCCAGAGCATAGAGCAGCTCCAAAGCCTGAACCATGGTCTGAGCCGGTGGAGGCTGCAAAAAAATTTCACAAAAAAATTCAATCCATCTTCAATGTAAAGACGACGTTAAATGAGACTCTCGACGTTACGTCTTTAAAAGCACGAGCACACATTGACTGCATTACTTTTATGGACTCTTATGCATTTTTCCCCAGAGGGCATTAAGTCGTTTTCGCTAATTAAAATGTAAAGTTTTAATTCGTCTCACAGTGGGTGAAACATCACAGCCGCCCCGTGGATGCGTAGCCAGCTACTCACAGAAAGGAAGCTGAACCGCAGCACGTTGTCGATGCCTAACGCTTTGAGCTGCAGGATGACAGGAGCTAAATTGGAGCGCTGCATCTCTGGCACAGTAGAGGCCGGCAGTTTCTCAAAATCCTCCTCTGGTGAAAGGAACAGAATCATCAGGGAATGAAAGGCCGAGGTGGTGAAGGGGGAGAGGAGAAGACTGCAACACTTCCACACACAAATCTTTACGTTTTCTAAAACACTCCATCTTTTTCCTGTCTTCCTTCACGCTCAAACATACCCGTGTACAACCTGAAGCATTTCCCCGGCCGGTTCCGTCCTGCCCTCCCGGCCCTCTGGCTCGCTGACGCCTTAGAGATGGGAGTGACCACCAGCGATTCGATGGCGTTGGAGGGATTGTAGGCCCGCAGCTTCACAAACGCACAGTCAATGACAAAGACGACACCGTTTATAGTGATGGAGGTCTCTGCTATGTTGGTAGCAACCACGACCTGGGAGAAACAGTAGACAGAAAGAAATCAGATTTCATCTATTTTACACATAATTACCAACTATTTTCATCACGTTGAGTTTTGCTGTGATCAGTCGCTTGTTTTTTTCTACCCTGTCTTAAGCTTTTGAAGCTGAGAAGCCGAGAAGCTTGATTAGTTTCTCGGCTAAAGAACATTGTTTTCTTCGTGAAAATCTCCACGTTTACCTTGCGGACAGAGGAAGACAACCTCTCAAAGACCTTCATCTGCTCTGCGTAAGGTAGACCGGCATACATGGGTAAAATTCTCAGGTGTTTCTTCATGCCGTATCGTGACAGAGTCCTGGCCTGGTCCTGTAGAAGAGACACAACTTTCTCCACCTCTTCCTAAAGAGAAAAAGACGACAGGATGAAAGATTAATTATAGAAATACAAAAGCACACGGTCAACTGGAAATATTTACAACCTTCTTTCAAACATGAGTCCTTAATAACTCTAAAAATAACTAATATTTGTGTAAACCGACCTGCCCAGTGAGAAAAGCCAGGACGTCTCCATCGTCCTCCGTCTCATGGATCTTCAGCACCGTCTCCACTGTGGCCTTCACATAGTCTGGGACGGGACTGACAACAAACAAAAGATACTGAAAGTTTAAAACCACATATGCAAACCCGACACCATCTCCTGAGTCTGGATTAAAAGTGTTGACTACCTGACGGTGTAGAAGACGTCCACTGGAAAGGTGCGTCCTTCCACCGTCAGGATTCCACAAGTGTCCTTGTTGGGATCCCCAGACTCGTTCAGGTTGAAAAAGTCGTGGAATTTCTTCAGATAATTGATTTTTAGTAAATAATAAGATAAAGTCGAGGTGTTTCTAGACAACAGGTCGTAAATATAAAAACAACTGCATTTCAAATCCATCAAGTTACACATCGTGTGACAATAAATCGCTTTTATCAGGTACTATTTTCCAATTTCGTAGAAAAACATAAAACGTAAGACTTCAGCTCTCACTCAATCTGATGTTTGAACAGGTCTTTTTTTTTTTACAGTGCGTCACAGATCAATGCATCTAATCTCTCTCTGGCTACTGAAGTTGATTTGTTCATCTTAATGACGCAGTCACCTTAGCATCCAGAGTGGCGGAGGCCACGATCACCCTCAGGTCTCGCCGCTTTTTCTGAATCTGAATGAAAGAACACAAAACAGTTTGAACAGATTAGTAGAGATAAAGTTTCAATAGAAAACACAACTCTGTGGGATTATTCCCAAGGTTAGAATAGTACTTTAAATAGCAGAGAACAATTTGTTTCACTGAGAGAAACTGCTTCAAGCACCTTCTTTAATAGTCCGATGGCTATGTCTGTATACAGGGTTCTCTCGTGGGCTTCATCTAGCATCAGCACGCTGATGGGAAGAACGCAATAAAAAGCATTAGAGCGATCCAAGCTGGTGTTGAAACAGAAACGGGTCCACACATCTTATAATCACACCCAAGACGTTTTTTAAACCAGGAAAAACACTGGTGCGCACACTACTGACACACGTACCGTCTTATTCGCAATCACGTACCTGTATTTTTTCAAGAGAGGATCCGCCATCATCTCACGCACCAGCATCCCGTCTGTAACGAACTGCAGTAAAACAGGATTAAGGATTTACTGGACGGAAACACAGGATCCCTTAGAATGAACACGTCACACGTCTGCTGTGGGAGTACCTTGATCCTTGTGGCGTGGGGATCAGAGCAGTCATCAAATCGGATGGTGTAGCCCACCTCGTGTCCCAGCAGGGCCCCTCGCTCATCCGCCACGCGGTTCGCTACCTATCAGGAGGAAGGACGGAGAAAAATAGAAAAGAATATGTGACTTTAAAGGTGTACTAAATGTCTCGCATTGAAATGACTTCAGCAGACGTCGACTTACGGAGATGGCAGCCACACGGCGAGGCTGCGTCACTCCGATCACCTTCCCCTCGGTCGCCCATCCAGCCTCCACCAGGTACTGGAAGAAGTCAGAGGGTGGATCAGAGAAGAAGAATGAGATTAAATAGGACTCCAAAACCCAAATGATGTCCTACCTTGACTCCCTGAAAATTAAAACCTGCCTCTTGAAGTTGGACTCATTATTTATCTCAGTCGTTTCATTAATGCTGTTCATCTTCATCATCTACTTCAGTCATTTTATTACCAACCATGAAAAAAGTGAGGTTAGGGATATAGGAACGTTTCCTTTCTTGTATCAGTCTGTCACATTTCATTTCAGAACTTTTTTTTTCAATGCTAAAGTGGTTGTTTTCATCTGTTGAGAAGTTTAGTTTGTCCTTTTTTATTTCTATTTTTAAAAGTGTAATTTATGTGATTTGTCTCTGATCAAACCATAATTCAAAAGTTGTCTTTTACGTACACATCTCTCACGTACTAGAGAAGGGTTTTGGGTTATTTTGTAATTTGGGCAATTTTAAGCATTTCATTAACAAGTGGAAACCTGCATAACTTCTTTCTTCCACTAACTTCATCCATTCCTGAGTATTCAGCACTAGTGATCTTGTGATTTTGAACATTCGGGATCAATAGATCTGGAATATTTACTCAGATCAGAGCATGCTTTTTCATTCTACTGTAATAAATGTTGAACACGTGTCTGCTGACCTGAGGTATCTGTGTTGTCTTCCCACATCCCGTCTCCCCCACGATGATGACAGTCTGGTAGCTCTCCACCAGGTATAAGATATTGTTTCTGTGCTGGTTAGGAAAAGCAGAAATAAGGAGTTTGATGACAAACATAGAACCACCCTGAACAGAAAAATGTTTCCTGAACCGAACCCCTTCCCCCAGGAGGGTTCCGTTCAGGCTTAGAGGGACTGGAACCTTAAAGACGGGGAGTTTCTGTCGCTGCTTCTCTATGGAGAGGCTGGTGTGCGGGTTGAAGATGATGGGGGAGCCGGTGGTCTCCGTGTTCAGCTCCCGCTCCTCTGAGATCCCCGGTGCCTCGGTCCCTGAAGGCGAACGGATGATGAATGTGAAGAAGAGATGCTTTCGTTTAGTGTGAGCAGGTTGAGGCTTCAGGACGACGGTCAGTTTTAACGTGCCGCAGCACTCTGATGCATTCACTGCTGTGATGCATTCACAGCTGTGATGCATTCACTGCTGTGATGCATTCACAGCTGTGATGCATTCACAGCTGTGATGCATTCACAGCAGCTTTTGTACATTCCGCATCACAGCTGTTTTATTGTGGCAGCTTTGACTAACCGCGGTGCTAACGTTAGCCGAGCTGGATGCCGAGATTACGCAGCGGCCCTGAACGCAGCAGCAGCGGCCGGACCCGGACGGATCGAGTTCACGTCATAAGAGCCACTTAGCGTCATTAAACACTTTAAACACATCAAATATCTTGGTGAGATTTTTGTTAATCTTACCCGGCTTCCAAAATTTCCTTGTGGAGAGGGGAGCCGCCATATTGCCCACTACGTCACATATTTAACGGGGGGGGGGGGACTCTGTTCAGATGACGTCACGCTCCTTCCCTTTTCGGTGGGTTCCTGAACTTCGGAAATTGAAGAATTTATTTTTTTTTTTATAACACCATGGTTTTGTATGTAAATTATAAATTAGATGACCAGTGGTGGGAAGGAAATATTATATTTAATTTCATCAAATAAATCTGATGAAATTAAAAATTTATCAAAGGAAGTTTGGGGCTCCCTGTTGAAACTGCTGCCCCCGCGACCCGACTACGAATAAACTGTAGAAGATGGATGGATGGATGGATGGATGGATGGATGGATGGATGGATGAATTAAATACACTCCTATAATTTAAAAACAAGTATGATTACATTTTTATAGAGTATTTTTAAATATTTTAAAATTGGTTTTACATCCGCAAGTATTTTTCATTACAATCGCCAACAGAGGTCACACTTTATTCATTTTTGTCAGCAGTCTCAAAAAAAACAATCTTTATTGTATTTTTAGACTGCTGCTGTATTTATTTTATTATCTGGATCAATTTTTTAATTCTTTTTTAAAGTGATCCAGATAATTCTATAATCAGATCGATTTCTTGGGCTTAAAATAAAAAACAGACACAGCTCTTTGGAAATGGAGGCCAAATAAAGCCCATTCAGTATTTAATGATTCCCAAAAGATTTGATCAGAAAATACAATCCTTTCAAACACCAGCTGTATATCTAATAGTATCATTACAATAACTGTTACTATAAAATACTGGGAAATATGTTGCATTAAACAAGATCTTACAAATACAAATAAATTTGTGTAATACAAGATGGATTGGACAAACAGGACATATTATAGAATTTACAGACAAGTTTAAATTAATTTGAACAAAAACAAGAGGAAAGACTTAGATCTGGAAGCTACATGTGAGACAGAATTAATTTAAATTACTCTCCTAACTATGGCCATTAATAAATGACATCTAGATATAGTCATGTCAGGCAGCAGACCAGTCTTTTGCTTGGATCTGCAAGCCTTTGCATTCAAAAAAAACATGCATGTTCCTCAACTTTTGCTTCGAGGAAATAATTTAAATGGCCACATAGTTGGTAACGAATTCTTAAAGATCAGCACATCAAAACAACTGACAGACGCTAGCAGAAGGGTTTGATATCAGCTGATGTGGATCTCACCACCAGCATTTGGTTTGGTTGTTAAAATTAGAAGTTGACTTGCAGTTAATTACTACATAGTACTGTAGACACTTTATTAATCCAAGGGGACTTGTAGCATATACATATATATGTACACACACCAATGCACGCTACAGATTAGAACATTATGTTCCACTCTATAGAATATATGGACTGTTTTTTACATTTGTTGGACACCAGACCCCATGGAAGACATGACAGTCAACAGATTTTATTCAAAATGCTAAGTTTCTAACATTGTGAAATATTACACATTAAACACAAGAGTTTCCAATCATTGTTTCATGAAAGGAAATGACTTTACCAAAAAGCACATACTGCATAGGCGCTTTACTGCCATGATTAAATTATTCTGTCAGGTCCACACAATTTTCTTGTGAAGGAAATCATAATTTTTAGTGGATCAGTTAACTTAATCTATTATGGGTTGTTTTATCCTCCTAACCTGGTCAGTTTTGTCTTGTAAATAAAAGATTCACTCATGGACTGATTAATCCCTGATAACTGTACCTTGTTTTCATTTCCAGCTTGTTACTGAAGTTCATTTACAGTCTAAAATCTGTCCTCATGTCATGTAAAATATAAGAAAGGACTGCAGTAAACTGACCAAAAAAAGAATCCTTATGCAGACATCAGAGTACTTTTGTCTTAAATATCATGGCTACTGATTGCAACTGAATACTTTGTCTGCGTGATGGTTTTCTTCCAGAAATATTGACAGTGACGTGAGGAAGGACATATCAAATGTGAAAAATGTGATGGCATTAAAAACAAACCCACAATTTAAGAGATGCACAGCATTTGAATTTGTTCATCACGGTGGTCTTGCATGATTTCAGCATTCAAACTAGGATTCCCATGATGCACTGCACACTGAACAGTCACTGTGTGTAGGAGCATTGATACCCCTCAAACAATGGAGTTCCTGTCTTGACAATTTATTTCATTAGAAATGTTTGTATTTAGTGTCCAATAGATTCTTCTCAGTCAAAATGTAGAGCTGTGTAAAAGATTATCCACACCACCTGAAAAAAAAGGGGAAAAAACAGGTCACGCACAAATGATCAAATCAGGTGCAGTACACAAAAATAAGGAGTTATCAACTACGACCTGTAAACTTTACCGACACACAAAGAATTAAGCATCAGTAAATTAATAGTGAAATATTAATCAAATGTCACAAAAACATACAATCTTAGACTTCCCTTTGTCCCTTAACTTTTAGAGTTGGACCAGTACACATTGTAGAGATAAATTTATGGTTTCTACATTTAAGACACAAAAAAAAAAACATGCTGGAAGAGCTTAACATGTGAGCAAACTACAATATAATCTTTTTAAAAGGTTGGTTTGTTATTACAAGCGAAAATTAGCACAAGGTGCTCTTAGTGTCCGCAAATCATCTCTGCCTATACCGCACATCAACTTCCTCTTTCTAAAGATGGTCTTAAAGAAAAAAAAACATTAGCATCCCCACCAGAAACAGAGCAAAAGATGTCATGAAGCCTTCTTTGGTGAGTTCCCACGTGCCGCCGTACTCCTCCTCATCAATCTGCTGAAAGCTGCTGAAGTATACATAGAGGACGCCAGCGTTGATGATGCAGAATCTGAAAACATCAAAATTTGAAGACATCAACTTTTTTGTTTCAGGGTTTTGTTTTTGTACAGTCACATGAAGACACATCTAGGCTAGATTAGTGAGGTAAACTTGGGACAAGCTGTACAATACACTTACATGGCTATTCCCAGAAAGCCTTTCAATGGTGCAACACCCCATATCACACCAAGGATTACTGCAATAATTTGCCGAAGCCAGTAAATCACATCTAAAAACTCATCCTGTAAAAGATAAAAAAAATCACTTGAAATCATGTCATACAAGTACTAGACAACAACTAAGATCAATCTGTCAATTTAATTTTCTTAACTGTTTGAACTTAGGTAATAATTTAATGACTCGGGCAGACTTTGGAGCTGAATACTTTCCACAGTTTACCTTTACGTGATAACTGTGAATCAGTTTAATATGCATGTTATCAAAGCCTATCAAAATTTGATGTGAACTGCACTAAAACAACACTATATTTCTATTAACAAAACGAAAATTTGTAATCAGAATAACACCTTCTTAGCTGGTGATGGGGACTTAAACAATTCACTATTTAACTATAATATGACTAATTTTATATTTGTCATTCAAAACAGTATTCAAACAGGAGTAACCTAAGTCCATTCAAAAGAAAATGTTTGATGTTCAACAAAAAACTGGTTGATAGATGTTAATGTGATACAGAATTGTGGCTGTATGTAGAAAAGGAATTTTTTGCAATTCCTTTTGTTTGTGTTGTTTTTTACAACACAAAACCAACACAAGTTTTTGAGTTGTTTTTTACTCCTTCATTCCTTTCCATTTGACAGCTAGCTAACCCAGCTAAATCAGATTAACCCTTAGCATTAGCATGGCAGCTAGCTCCAGTTGTCCATTTCAGTGAAGATCTGGTTGTAAATTAGTTGCACATATAAAGTCTGGGCAGCGAACAGCGACTTCTACAACGGCCGGGGTAATTTTTAAAGGGCAAACAACTGACCTTCTCTTCCCAAACAGCATTACTGTTGAAGGCTTTGCTCCATGTGGGCTGCTTTACACCCCCATTCAGCTGGTGACTTTCTTCTTTCCGCTTTGAACTGCTCGTCATTTTCTAATGTTTCTTTTGGTTACAGACGTCAAAAAGTTAAAATCCAAACCTGACGACACCCAAAGCAAACGTCGACCCTCTAGCGAGGTCCAAAGTAAGAATATTTCATGAAATATAGGAGGGTATTAAGAGATTGTACGCTCCGCTGATCTGACAAATTCCAGTCGCTAGCCCAAAAAAGGCCATGAGCGCATGCGCATGATTCTTTCACCCCAACCCAGAAGAGCCAATCAGAGAGTGCAACGTTTCTGCGCTGCCGCTGTTACAAAGGGATAAAAAAAACTAAAGCGACACCCAGTGGTGAGGAATTGTAAAGCTTTCCATTACTACGAGAAAGACGTACAGCATGGACAGTGTTATGAGGTTTACTATGAATGAACAGCTCAGAATGTAAAAAAAAAAAAAAATTACAGCGAGTTTTCGCTCTTCACATACTATTTGCTTACAAAACATCTTTAAAAAATGCGTGGTGTTTTTTTTCCTGTTATAACAAGCAGTATACCAGCAGTATACTTAACAAAGAATGTTTGGTGAATGACTTGTTATAGCAAAGGGAACATACATTCTACATAACTGTATTCAGCCCCAGCTCGCCTACAAGAAAATGGACGGAAATTATTTTCATTTAAGATAAAACGATGTTTAGTCGGTGGCATTGATGTTGGATGAAGCATTTACAATTAGATGAAAAGACCCATCATATTTTCACTGCAGTTAAATGTGATAATCCACAATTTTTCCTGAGGTAGCTACGTAGTGATGTAGTTTGCTGCTTTGATGGCAATGTCAGTTTTCTTCATGTCAGAACTGACTTCTTCTTAATAATTCTGTTCAGGACTTTCATTAAGATTAGGTACGGATTGCATTGATTGTATTCATTTATTTTGTCAGATGTATGTGTATAAATATTGTATATAACTGCAAAAATGTTTGAAATTATGTTTTGTAGATAAAAACATAACTTGTGCCTATATTGTGTCACTAAAATTTGGAATACACAGCTGTTTGGCAGAACTTTATTCATACATAAAACTAAATGTTATATTGTGACAAAACACGTTGAGCGAGTTCATAAAATAATACCATTAAATGATGATACTTCATTTTATTGGAGACCCCTGATGGACGCTTGCTTACTTTACGGTTTATTGCTTTGGAGTGTAAACTCCGTTTTGGCAGTCATGTCGCTCTATCTGATGTTCCGCCTGTTGTCCAGCAGGGGGCGTCCATACGCTAACATCAGTAGAGGTCTGCCATGGGGTTCATTCTCTGACTACATCTGTAATTGGAGACGACTCAAGTTATTTGACGTTAACTGAAGTTATATATATATTACGTCACTGAGTTCGGTACATGGAGTAACTCGGTCACTACCGCCAAACACGCGGCTCCAATGGAGTTTTAAAGCAGTGGAAATTGCTGGTTATGATGAATCACTGCATTTTCACAACATGAGCTCACATTCAAATTAACATACATTTAAGTTAAACAACAGCTCTGGGATGTCTGGACTGGATATGGCGTCATTATAAATACATCGGTAAACCCCTAAACATGAGTAGTCAGTGTTTTTCTGTTTGTTTTATTTCAAAACATTATACTGTAGTAGCAAAAAACATGCCATAATAGGTACTTAATTTGAGATTTACTAATTTAATGAAGTTATTTATTGTCTATTAACTGTATTGTCGATTAAATTCAAATAGATATCATTTGGCCACGGTACTGATGAACAATTTTCTTGTTTATTTTTGTTTATATTGTCATCCTACAGGCTATTTTTAAGAATAAATATGTGTTGTGTCAAATTTCCGCAGAAACTAGTCAACTAGTAGTCCAATATAGATTAAGAAAGAGTGGTTGTTTTTTGTCTCGTTTCGTTCCTGGAGTTTAGCTCAAAAAGTTTTTGGTTTTTATTTTCTCCACAAAATATGTTGTAAGTCAAATATTCAAGCGGTGCCGTTAAATTAAACTTGTGGGGTTTGGCTCAGGCGATGTTTCAGAGCTTCCTTCAGATACAGTACTGTTCAGAGGTTGTTCACAAAACCTTATGTACACAGGCCCTATATCCCGGAGAGGTGTCTTCTGATGTATGGAGAATTTTTCATTTTGATTTGAAAAGTGTAGCTTTTCCCAACGAAGATCGTGATTTAGAGGGACTTTTTTGATGATGTCTCCCAAACGGTCTTTTTTTTTCCAGTGGAATGCCCCCGTTTCAGATGAACTATTCTATACTTTAATTCCATGCTGAACCGAATACAACGCAGATTTAAACTGCGGTATTTAAAGTGACACAAAAGCAACGCAGCAGGAAGGTTCACTCTGAACTGTAACGCGCGTACGACCAGCCACCCCCATCACGATGCGGTGTACTGTCTCTTTAAGAGAGGTCACCTGGGAGGGGGACAGGTGTGAGCCGCTCTAACATCACGTTTAAGCTGCAATGGGGCTCTTGGTGCTTTTCTACGAGTTGACGACGGCGCCCTTGTCGCGTCGGGACGCCGTCAGGACGGGATGTCGCTCCCGCTCGTGCTCCGCGCGCGGTGGAGCTCGAGCTCTCACGCCAACTCCACTGTCAGTGACGTCTACGTCACGTGTCCGTCTCTTCCCTCAGTACGTCCGTCGTGTTTTCTTCTCCTCCACTGCCTGCTTGAACACCGGGAGCTAGCCGGAACAAACGGGCGCGACGGGGCCTTTGTTGGGACAGGTCTGACTCCAGGGTCCCGCTGACCACCGGCCGATGGACGGAGGGGTTCCACCTACAAGTTACCACCAGTGAAGCCCAAACCTCCCGTCACTTTCCGCCTCCACATCCTTACAAACTTTTAATTCGTGTGCCGTCCGCGTAGAGCCCCGACCCGTCGAGGTGAGTGTTTTATTTTTTTTAATGATAAACGTTCCCCACTAAGTCTTCCCCAAACTTGCGTGAGCCGCGGTGAAGCCTCACCTTTGCGGGGCTGCTCGTCGGCTCCGAGCCGTATTGGCCAGCTGCATGTCGCCTGCTTAAAATGGCGACAGCCAACGGGTATAAAGAGAGAGAGGGGAGTCGTTCGGGCTCGGGGATCCGTCGCGGGGTCCACCGTGAGCCGCGTTCCGCCCTCGGGGTGAACCCGGACCCATTAAGTTGGGGCTCACTCCGCCTAACTTGAGCGGAAGATGAACGCGCATCATTTTCAGAAATGTTTGACGCCGCCGCTGCGCTCCGGGACCAACGTTCCGGTCCGACCGCTTTGTGTGTGTGTGTGTGTGTGTGTGTGTGTGTGTGTGTGTGTGTGTGTGTGTGTGTGCGTGTGTGTGTGTGCGTGTGTGTGTGTGTGTGTCGTTAAAAAAAAAAAAGACCCGCTTCCGTTTGCTCTTATCGATTTCATATCAGCGCTGATTGGATGTTGTCGTTTCATATTTAAATGCTTTCCGATTGGCACCTATAAAAACAAGAACCCCCCCCCCCAATAAGTTACAAACCACTTTGACATCTGCATTTATGATTATTAATATTCATAAATTACGGTTTATAATTTCTATATTGTTTAGTCAGTTGTTTATATTACTAATCCTCTCTTCTTCTTTTTTTTTTTTTGCAAGCGCTAATTTAAATGATTTTGTTCCGAGACGACTTAAAATCAAGGCTCTACACTTTTCTCCAACTATAAGCAGAGTTCATATTTAAAAACACTTAAATATTTAACCTCCAGGCGGTTAAATGTTTGCCTTTTTTTGGTGTTGTTTATCATATCTGCTGTCGTGAGTGTGACTCCTGGGATTAGAGCAAAGCTCCTCCATACTGTCCATGTGAGCTCCAGGTAGACACAAGCAGCTTATGGCTCATCCTGGTGAACCTTTTACCACCAGAATGAACCCGTTTGCTTTACCGATGTTGTTTATTTTCTAATAATCAAATTTTGACTCCACAAGCAACATTAGAAAAAAAAATTATTGCTATGCTTCCTTTTGCTGTAGCTCTTGTGTTGCTGTGGTGATGCTAGATCTCAACGACTGCACGTCTCAGGAATAGTCTCACCCTCCCCCTACCCACCCACCCACCCTTCTTTCTCTCCCCCCCACCCAGTTTTGGGTCTGCAGCTTGCACAGGTCGAGTAGCTTTGTATCAGATTAATCAGGGTAACGCTGATACCAAATTTTTAGCTTGCATTTTTGCAAAATTTCCCGTGTTGGGAATCGTTTGGTCTCGCTCAGCAAGTCACTTTTTTTTTAAAGCCCCGGAACCATCAGCTGACTTCTTGTGAATCAGACCCAGAGTAAATTACTTTTATCGATAAGATGTAACGACAATTTACTTCCAGATCTCAGCCAAATATGAAATCAACAACACACCGAGCTGCTTGAGAGATTTCTCACAATCTTGTTGGAGGTGGTGGTGGTGGTGGTGGTGGTGGTGGGGAGGGGGTGCTTCGATCCAAGTCCAGAGCGATCAGGTTTGGGTCAGCAGCAGCAGCAGCCTCTTGCTCTGCTTGGCTGGTTAACAGCTTCTGATGTCAGCCATTTTAGGTTGGACAGCACAGAGCACGGTGCTCCGCCATTTGTCTCTCCCTCCTTTCTCAGCACAACCCAGTTTTCACGCGTGCACCGGCAGGGGCCACGGCAAATGCAAACCCACACAGACACCCCGTGCCCCGATCCGAGATCAACCCAGACTGGGGGAGAACTTAGGAAGGACGGCGGGAAAATGATGCCAGACGAACGGCCATCATTGACGGGTTCCTTTTTTTTTGTACGGATTAAAAAATGGTTTCGGGAATAAATTCTGACTCATGTTTTGGCGTTTAGGTCTTAGCGAGCGAAACCCAAAGTTGGAGAACAGGATGGGGTTAGCAGGTAGATTTTAGAACACAAAAACAAAAGGATTTGAATTGTAGGACAAACTTGATAATCAGGTGAAATTTAATTTGATGGAGTGGCATCTGAAAGCGTTTTTTTTTTCTGTGGTTGTGTTGTTTTCTACGGCGTTTCGAGCCTCAGGCCGCTGCAGGCCAGACACGGGAGCCGCAGGGAGCGAGAGACGGGGCAAAATGTAAAGAACCGGTGGGGGGGGACAGTTTGTGGAGTTAACAGGAAGAGATGGCATCGGCTCCAGCCAATGGCGTGGCTCGGCGGCCACACCTATCTACAGAGACATCAACACGGCTCGGGTTAGGCGTTGAAACAGGAGAAGGGCAGGGACTCTCCAAATACCACTCACAGGGCTGTGTGGAACAAACACACCAGGAGAACCAGCTACTGGATGGCATAGGGTGTGTGTGTGTCTGCGTGTGTGTGTGTGTGTGTGTGTATGAGTGTGTGTGTGTGCGCGTGTGTGTGTGTGTATGTGTGTGCGTGTCTGCGTGTGTGTGTGTGTGCGCGCGTGTTTACCCGCACGCATGTGCTTTAGAGAAATGAGCTGGTGGGAAAAGAGGGGGGTTGGAGGTGGTTGCCATGGGGACAGTAACACACCAGTGGCGCTGCCGACTTGTCTCCCTGGGCCAAACTTGCTGGTTGAGGGAGGAGAAGAAAGACTGGGGGGAGGTTGTTGGTGGTGGAGGTCGTGGGGGGGGGGTGGATCAGAGACGGTTGGAGAGGGAGTGAAGGTGGGGAGAAGGAAAGACGAGCGAACGAGGAAGCTGCTACACCTCTTCTCCGCCTCATGTTTTGGCTAAACCACACACACACACACACACACACACACACACACACCTGTGTTCTCTGCTAGCGGTTAGCATGTAGCTACGAAAGGCAGTCACGCTGGAGTGTGTGTGTGTGTGTGTGACTGCTATTAATGGCCTTGCGCTCAGAGGATACAGCTCGGGCCTAGACCAGAGTCGGGCCTGAGGTCACGCCGTGTTGACACACACACACACACACACACACGATACTAAACGCAGGTCTTGAACTAAAAGGACAAAAACAGGCGGTGTGTGTGTGTGTGTGTGTGTGTGCAGGAGATGAGCCTCTCACCAAAAAAACAAAAAAAAAACACATTGCAGCTTCGCTTCTTCAGTAAACAAGCCTCACATGTGGGCAGCCACCCCCGCACGCCGCATACACACACACACACATCACCAACCCCCCATCACCCCACCTAGCTTTACTCCCCTTTCAAAGGAAACCCACACATGCAAATGCCGGCGCATTTTTTAGAGACACCAACGCCGCCATCAGCGGAGGCGCGTGTCGTTGATCGGCCGACGGGATTCGTTTCCGTCTGGCGTGAGTCCTGACGTTCACCTCACCTGTGTGTGTGTGAGTGAGAGGGCCCCTGGCTCTCTAACGGGCCCTCTGTGGGTCGAGATCTGGATGTAGACCCCCTGGGGTGCGTTCCATGATTTGATTGAATGCTCTGTTTTGATGAGCAGGGGTATTTTGTGAGGAGGTGGAGTTGACACGTTCGTGGGTACGTGGAGACTCTGGAGCTGAACTTCAGGTTCTGTCCGTTCAGGAGATCGGGTTAGAACATTCCAGGCTTTGCAGTACAGCGAGTAGCGAGGGAGGGGGGGAGGAAGAAGGAGGAGGAGGTGTGTGATTGTAGTTTGAAGCATCGAAGCGGCGTGGAACAGCAGGGGTGAGTGGGGTGGGGTGGGGTGGGTGGTGTTGACGGGTCGGAGGGGAGTATCGGAGGGACATTCCTCTCCGAAACACCTCAGTACTTCCTCCCCTCCTTCCCTTTTGCCTCCCCAACCCACGAACCGGCCGCCCATCCCCCACCACCACCATCTCCTGTTCAGCCTCCCCTCCCGTCTCCTCTCTCCTCACCCCTCCCCACCCACACCCACCAGAACCACGTGATGGATGGCTACGGCTGCCCACCCATAAGCCTTTGTGTCGGTCACGTGACCGGCCTGCCTTGGCAGAGCAATGCCGCCCCGATGCAGAACGGAACGAGAAGGGGGGAAGTGGGGGTGCACAACAGCCGAAGTGCAAGGCGGTCACTCTCTGTGGAGGGGGGTGGGGAGTGGGGGTGCACATGAGAGCAAAGGGCATCGCATTCCCTCCACAGTAGCAAACTTCCTTTCCATGTTGAATCCTCGTGAATCCCAGATTAGCCCAAAAAAGTTGGATTAGATTAACAAAAACACATGAAATAACTTTTCATCACAGGCTTATTAATAAAACACCTCATTAATATTTAATTATCCATAATGTTGATTTTCAATGTTTCCAGAAGAGTTGGACGGACGTGTCGACTGGATAAACTGGACATTCGGACGCTTAAACTGACCAAACTGGGTTTAAAGGTGTTCAGACGGCGCGTGGAGCGACCATCCTTCACACACACACACACACACACACACACACACACACACACACACACACACACACACACAGTCCTGGGAGGGTTCACGGGGCTTGGAGTTAATGTACCGTGACCTCTGGCCTCGCAAAGCGTCTGCGTTTGTGTTTAGCGGGTACGACAGTAAGAACGGTTGCCATTGGTTGGGGTTGAGCCTCCGTGGGGGTGGGGTTTCTGTTGAATTGGTGACACGCGGTCGGATCGATGGGTCGTTTCTGGAGGTGACCCTAAAAGGCTCAAGGGGTTTTTTTTCCTTAAGTTGGAGCTGGCGAGCTCTGCTAGAGGTGTCATGTCACCGCTGAGTGATTGGGGAGAGTAATTGCCCCCCAGCTATCCTCCAATACTGCATCAATACTGCCCTTATTGGAGGGAGGGAGTGAGGAAAGGGAGGGCAAAACTCCACAGGAAGCTTTTCCGTTTGATATGGAGAACCGGAGACTGTGGGGTGAAGGTAAAATGTGAATTCAGATTCGTGTGTGTGTGTGTGTGTGTGTGTGTGTGTGTGTGTGTGTGTGTGTGTGTGTTTTCGCTCACGCCGTCGCTCACCGGCGCCGGTTCTGCGTGGAAACATCAAACGAAGCGACAACCTTCGCATTCCTTAAATGTAACTTACTAAATGAACATTTGTGTCCATCTACCAGGCAGTGTTCAGGGTGGGGGGGGGCTACAAAGACTCCCAAATTAAAAATACAGAACGTGCTTCTCTCCCTGTGGGGGTGTGACTGAACCAGGGGAAGTGAGAAAGAGTTTGTGGGGGAGGGGTACGAAGGATGTGGAACAGGACCTTTCCCAGAGAGCCTTGGTGAAAGCAAATGAGGTTGATTGGATGTTCCCAACAAGAATTTCATGAGTCTGGTTGGGGGGGGGGGTGAGACTTTTTTGTTTGTTTTTAATGATAAACGTGCGACTAACGGCGTATTTGAACCGACCGTGAAGACGTAATTCATCTGATGCTCCCAGGTGACATCTAGTCTCGTACGATTTTCACACAGTTGACAGGAAACCGGTTTGCACTGAGTCGAGCAAGCAATCTCATCATTTCCTCTGTTATCTCGTTCCCACCCCCCTCCCCCAAGTCTATGAAATGTAACTGTTCACTGTCAAAAACCACCCACATATCACCGTTTTTTTATTATTTGAATTAAAACTACTCTCCCCTTTGGTTCCCAGGTGTTCCCTTCAATCCCAGTGAGAACTTGAGGCTCCAAGACGACTTAATGGGCATTGGCTGTTGCTGTCCCTCCCCCATGCCTGGTCTGTAGTCTACCAGAAAGCGACTCCCACTCCCGTAACCATTTAATCAGCCCTTCCACTCGCTGTGGTCACACCATGGCCAGCAAGAGGAAGTCCACGACTCCTTGTATGATCCCCAGCAAGATCATACGACCACCTGAGGACGCTGAGCAGGACTATCCCGTTCTTTTGAATCAGTTCAGGAATTCTGGGGGGGACCGGCAGAGTCCCTCGGATCCAGGAGAGTCTTCCAACCCAGAAGCGAGGGAGGCCGTCAAAGACTGTGGCGACACCTACACCTGTAAGCCTTGCGAATTCGAAACCCATGACCTTAACTTATTTCTGGATCACGTGTACTCGGGGCACCCAGACTTCCGTGCCGATCCCAGCTTCTTTTGCGTGAACTGCGGGGTTTCGGCACCCAAGTTCGAGGGACTGGCCCTGCATAATGCCAGGGTACACCCCAGCACGCTCAACACCACCCTGCAGCTGAAGAAGAAAGAAAGGAGGGCGGTGGTGGAGCAAACTCTGTCGCCCGGGGTCGAGTCGAGCAAGGAGAGCGAGATTCACATCACCAAAACCCCAATCATGAGGATGCTGAAGGGTAAATCGGAGCCTAAACGGATCGTCGTGTCTCATCCGGGGTCTGATGACCCCTCGGTTCCAGACCCGACCTACGCCTCAGTGGAGACTGAGAAGAAAGAGACCGCCGCTGTGGCCGTCACCCACGTTCCCACAATCGTTCACAACGGAACAGCCAAAGTCACTCTGCCCTCAGCGATTCAAATAGTCAACGGCTCCGGGACGTTTCCAGTGCTGAAGACTCCGATCACACAGGTGGGTGGTGGTTACATCACACGAAGGGGACGTATTGTAATTGTTCCTTCTGCTTCCTGTGTTTTGGTTTTTCTGGGGAAAAAAAAGTCTGTTTTGATTTAATTGAAATTAATTCATGTTGAATCTATTTTTCTAAAGGTCGTCTCAGTGGTTCAGAGTAGAAGCCTTCATCAGTCTGCACCAATCACAACGTCCACAGATATCTCCTCTACGTCATCTTCTTCCAAAAATCTCCCAAAGGTAATTTGGTGTAGCTTTATTGTTTTTGGATCCAGTGTGGGGAAGAAATTTAAATATAAGCTAATAATAAAATAATTTTATTTTTTTGTTTTTTAAAAAAAATTATAATAAAGATGATAATCTCTTGCTCTTATCACTTTTTCCCTGCAGGTGATGATTCCTTTGAGCAGCATCCCGACCTACAACGCCGCCATGGATTCGTCTTCCTTCCTGAAGACCTCCTTTAGTAAATTCCCGTACCCCACCAAGGCGGAGCTCTGCTACCTGACCGTGGTTACCAAGTTCCCCGAAGAGCAGATCAAGATCTGGTTCACAGCGCAGAGACTGAAACAAGGGATCAGCTGGTCTCCTGAGGAGATTGAGGAGGCCCGGAGGAAGATGTTCAACACCATCATCCAGACGGCGCCTTCGAGCGCCCAGAAACAGACCCAGAGCCACCGCGCCCAAGCCCAACACACAATCACAGTCCTGCCTGCCTCACTGGGGTCCGCCGGGATCCCTCACATCCTACAGGGCTCCCTCGTAAGCCAAGGAGGAGTAATTGTCACTCAGCCCGTAATGACAAACGGAATCCAGGTCAGCAGCGCTCCCGTGGCTCTGGCCGTCGCACCCAAAGCCCAGGCGGCGGCGCGCCCCATGATGCAGGCCCGACCCGCCGCCGCGCTGGTGGCCGACAAAGGGATTAGCATGGTGGTGGAGACAGTAGGCAGTAGCATCACCGGGAGCAACGTCACAAACAGCGAAGCAAGCGCCATCAACCTCAGTCTAGCGAGCGGTAATCACAGTAACACCAAGGTGAGCCGCGTCAACGGTAAGCACAGCAGTGCTAGCGCAGAGTGCAAAAACAAAAGCAATACTAATACTAGCGGTCATGTAAATGGTAAGAACACCCCCGGTCTTAAAGCTAACACCACCAGCATCGTGCAGAGTGACGTTAAAGTAAACGCAGACAGCAAAGCTGATAGCGCTAACGTCCAAACGAGCAAAGATAACACAAGCGCAGACGACGGCGACCGCACAGACACCGACTCCCCACCTATGAGGATGGACGAGGTGTCTCCGCCTTCCTCCAAGTCTCCCTCCCCGTCTCCCGCCGGTACGTCGCGCCACACGTCCGGCTCTCGGACCCCCGTTAACGCATTCCTGGACCCCACCTTTTTCAAGAGCAAGAAATCCCAAGAGCAGCTGAACACTCTGAAAGATAGTTTTGTGCTCAGCCAGTTCCCCAACCAGGAGGAGGTGGAACGGCTCATTTCTCTTACTGGACTCACGGTACGAGAAGTTCGCAAGTGGTTCAGCGACCGGCGCTACCACTTTCGCAATCTTAAAAGTGCACGCGCCGGCACGGGCGGCGGACAGAGCAAGTCTGGTTCTGCAGCTGGCATCTCACTCGATCTGCCCGAAATTAGCAGCAACTCCGGTGCGAAAACACCCCAGCAGCACGGCTCGGCGCCTGTGAGCCCGACTGCGTCACAGACACCCACCTCTCCCACCACACCCTCCCGCCGAACACCCAGATCGTCTTCTTCTGATTTTACTGCCGTGCGCTACAAGGAAAGAGAACCTCATCAGGTGACATTCCGCCCTCTTTTTTTTTTTTTTTTTTAAATAAGACCAAACTTGCAGTAAGATCAGGCTGACAAAATATTTTGCATGTGATGAATCATTTCTTGGACTGGAAGTGATGTCTGAGGTTAGCAGATCCAGGCTACATTAGCACAACTGAAATTCAAGTTGCAATTAAAATACATGTTGCTGCTATTTGCCATATTGATTCTCAAATGTATTTAAAAGAAATCGGTCCATTGTGAGGCCTATATTGCGTTTTGAACTAAATCTGCAGGATTACCCTTTAAAAAACCTGAAAATGGGGCTAAATGTCAACATTCATTTCAATTATATTGTCTGATCAACGATTCAAAACCAAAACTTTTGTAGTTTTCAGCGATAGTTTATGTAGAAAAGCAGATAATCCTCAAAATTACATTCTGGATTCACTTTAAAAAGCCCAACTTGTACATTTTTTAATTTTTATTGTTTTTCCACCAGTTGATTAATCGAATAATCTATTGAATCTGAATTCCTCCAAGTTGTGACGGTTTTCTTTCCTGTGTTGTGTTTAGATTAAAGCTCTAGAAACGAGTTTCTCCCAGGATTCTGAACCGTCAGGAGAAGAAGTCGACAGACTGCGATCGGAGACCAAGATGACCAGAAGAGAGATCCACGGCTGGTTCAGCGACAGGAAGAAGAAACTGGCCATAGAGAGGAAGAAAGAGGAGGCGCTGCAGGAGGCGATGGAGGGGGTGGAGGTGAACGGAGAGGACAGACAGAGGGACGACAGTCCAGGAGAGCTGAAAGTCAACCCCATTAAAATCAATCTGAAGATGCTGAAAGTGACAGAGGCCAGCAGTAAAGCAGAGGGAGACGGGTTGGATGGCTCCGCTGTAGCACCTCAGGCCCCCCAAGGCGCAACCCCATCCCTATCCACACCCGTCCCACACAAAGCATCCCACACACCCAAACCCGCGACCGTCAGAGGGAAGAAGACACTGGAGCAGCTGGAACTGCTCAAAAACGTCTACGTCCACACCCAGTGGCCCAGCGCCGCTCAGTACGACGAGCTGATCTCAGGGACCGGTCTGGCCCGGCCCGAGGTGGTGCGCTGGTTTGGGGACTGTCGCTACATGCAGAAGAACGGTCAGCTGAAATGGTTGGAGACGTATCAGAACATGGCTCTGGAGCAGGACCTCCGGAAGGGGAACGCCCAGGTGCTCCAGGCCCACTGGGACCTCCACGGCGTACTGGACGACACGCAGGTACCTGAACGCTGTGTCAGTTTATCTCATGTAGATCAGAGAAACGTCTGGCACCTTGGAAATGGCTAAGAAATATAATTTTCTTGTGTTTGATGTTTAATATTATTTATTAGCATAAAAATCCAACTGTCTAACACATCCAGCAGTTTTCCTGTTTATTAGATTATTACCATATTATAAAAACAAAACCAAGTTGAACTATTATTTAGTTTTACTCGGTTAACATTTGATGTTGACAGACGAATGCTAGAAATTTTCTTCACCTTTAAATTTTCTTCATCTTCACCTTTTTCTTGTGAACTCTTTTTTTGTTCCCTCCTTTGTCTTCATTTTTTTCTTCGTCTTCACAGTTAGTGAATAAAATGATCACAATCATCCGTGCTATACCGTCATGTTCACAATAGACTGATGCACACAGAAATCCATTCAGTTTTACTTTGAAGCATACAAATAGAATAAGTTGTATTTTGTCAGCAATAAAATAGGTTTAATAATCTCTTCCAACAGTAAAAATCAAATTAAAATGTACCCAGACCAGTTTAATCAGTTTATATTTGACGGATCCTCATTTCATCCTCGTGGACATTCTGAAATATTTGATTCTGCATCTTTTGGAAAATGATACAATTCTGACCTTAATTAAGTTTAATATATCAGAAAAAGTCTTTGTTGATTCAGAACTGACCTTTGTGACCCTTTCCTAATTTTGCTCTTCACCTGAAGTTCCCCAGACTCGCTTCACTGAACTCTGAATATTTCTGATCAGCATGGATCTCAGCATTGGCTGTTTTTCAACATGGCTAATGTTCTTTGTGCACAGTTGCAGGATTTGGCTGAGGTTAGTGGTTTAACAACGGACTTGGTGCGACATTGGTTCTCCAATCAGGCGTCGACGAAGCGGACGGAACAAACTGCTGCGACTCGTGTGGGAGGAGCAAGACAAGTTTCGCCAGAAACAGCGACCGGGCCACAAACGGCAGGATCCTCCCCTCTGGAGCCGCAGCCAGGAGGAGGGACGGAGGAGAAAATGGAACAGTCGGTGTGTGGTGTCGCAACAGGAGCGGAGGCCAACGCCAACAAAACTGTGAATCCAGTTAAAGGTAGTCTTCAAGTCTGGAGCATCATGCATAGAGAAATAAAGTTTTGGTTTAAAATGTTTAACCAGACAAGAGCTTGAACTGTTTTCAGAATTTATAAATCCCTCAGTGATGTGTGGATATCAAACTTTTTTTTTAATATATGCTTAAAACCACAAGTAATGTGTAACATGACAAAGACAGAGCAGCACATTGTTACACCTGAAACGCTGGAATATAAAAGTTTGAAACAAAATACCAAAATTTATACCAAACCAGTTGGTATAAATTTGCATGCCGACAGATGACGTAACGTTCACACACGACGATGCATGTCTTATATTTAGGCTTGTGCAGCCCGTTGTCAGAGCGATGGTTTTTAATTTCTTCCTTTTAATTACCACAGAAACGGATTGAAGAGGCTTTTTGTCTCGAGGATGGAGCTGCGACACAGACGCTCTTTGTGTCGGCAGTCTGAGCAAAAAGATAGCAGATGCAGCTGTAACAGGATCGCTGGATGGAAATGGACTTTGAAACCATCCTCACCCGTCCTTTCCTTTCCTTGCTACTCACCCGGAGAGGTAGCTATGCCCCCCCCCCACACTCACACCACAGGAGTCGGAAGCTCAATACGCTAACCCTCCCCACTTGTCATCCACCCATCAACCCGCCGTGGCGTCTACACCTTCACCAGTATTCCCATGTTGGAACATTTTCCCCTTCAGAGAGAAGTTCCAGTAGAGACAGAGTGGTAAGACTGGATGTGGTGGTGGTGGAGGGGGGGCTGACATTCTGCCATGTTTGTTCCGCCTGCCTGCTGGGATTGGTGAAGAGGGAGGAAAAAAAAGATTTGGAGGAAGAAGAGATGAGCGAAAAGGAAAGTGTGGCGAGGATCGGATGATTGGTGTTGGTGCTGCACACCTGTCAGCGATGGGGAGCTTCCCAAGGCCTTAAAGCAAATGAATGAATCTTTTTTTTTTAATGGTCATCTTCATACTCACCCCCCCCCCACTTATACTTCAGCTCCACACTTACAGGTAACTTTAAATATGCCGAGCTGTTCCACACAGCTTTGGTGTTGTTAGTTTTCAATTCTCCATGCTCACTTTTCATCATCGGTATAAAAAAAATATTTGGTTATTATTCAGTTGTCATCCCAAAGAGGGTAAAAGCACCTTGCATCCCAGTACTGTGGACTGTGTGGAATCTGGTTTGCGTCGTAGCATTAAGTGCTTCTTTACGTCACTGACATGTACATACGTTTGTTTTTATTGACTTTCCTATCATATAAATGTGACTGTAAAAGAACTGTGAACTGACTTCTATACTTAGGCTTGATGTATAATTTTTACAGAAGGTATTTGCAGAATAAAAGGTCAGATTTGTGTGGTTGTTTAGGATTGCATCTAATATTTTCATTCCTGCTCATTTGTCCTGATGTTGATGATTCAGACTGAAAAACAGGCCAGAAAACATTCAAATTATGAATCAAAATATCAGTCAAGTTAATCCCAAAGTTCGAGGTTATATGAAGTTACATTAAACAAAAGGAAACGGCAAACGGAGTTGGAACCTCAGGAACTAAAATTTCTGAAACCAACTTTTAAACAACTGTTAGCATGCAACTCACAATAAGTCACATTTAAATAGAAAACAATCAGTTTAATGTAGTAATTTATTTACTTTTCAGCCTTGAATATGTTTCATATGAAAAGCAAAATTAAAATGAATACTTCTCCATTGTTTAGGCACATTACAGAAAGGCATTTGTAAAGGAGACATCAGTAATAAAAACAGACAAGATTGAGGGGGGGGGGGCAAAAACATGACATTTAAGGGTTCTAGACATGAACAGAGATGCTCTTTTTTTGATTAGATCTCTTGTAGGATTTTTCATTGTTCTGCCACAACAAACTGAACGGTAAGAGTCTGGAAAATATCCGATGTGTTCACACATTTCTTCCATGAAGTCCTGTCAGTCAAAATGAGTGGGAACGCCTGGGGGGTATCGTGACAGGGCAAATGATGTCTTCATACGCAGACAGGCGGCTCAGCGTTCTGCATCACTCTTCCTGCTCTCCACAACCACCATTCATCAACCACGGGAGGAAAAACGAGGATATGGAGTCGCTTTGGGATTATACTGGCGTGCACACGCAACAAAAACATTTTGTCGAGACCTCAAGAGTTCATTGGCGTCCCTGCTTTTGCCTAAACTTCTACCATATGGCTTTAGGTGCATCTCAGTGGTCAAACACTGAGTGAGAATACTGAGTTTACATCATTTCGTCATCGCATACAATCAGAAGAAAACCGTTTCCGATACAAAGCCGTCGGATGTACAGAATACGAGCTGCGTGTGGGCTCGCTCAAGGCTTCTGAAGCTTGAGACTCATTCCAAACGCAGGAAATGAGAAGCGTTTTCAACATTCACCTGAAGATGAGTGATAATGATCAGGTTAGACAAACAGAAGTCAGAATTATTATGCGCATTATGAATTGTAACGTGCAGCATTTGACATTTAAATTTGAGTCTTCTTACGACAAAATCTACAATTTTTTTTGTACATTTGATCACAAATTTAAACATACGGACAATAGAAACTCATCAGTACATCAATGGCAGTGTGTAAATTATATACCTCACCAGTTTGCCCAGAAGAAAGATGTCGTCTCACGGGTCGTGTTTATGACATCAGAATGGCAACACTTGGTGAACAATACTGAAGCTTTTTTTCAAACATGGGAAACCATTCAGCACCTAACTGAAACTGTGGTTGAGGTTAAACATCATAATTCAAAAGTTTTAATAGGAGACATTCGTTGGAAATTAAACAACGAGCCAAACGTTCCCTGCAGTCAGGGAGTTGTCGTTATGGGAGGAGTTAGGCTCCAATTAATAAACAAGAAGGAAAGGAAGGGGGCCAAACTGGATTAGAACTTGGAATATCAGGAAAACAAAAATATGTTAGTGAAATTCTTCCACAATTTCTCATGTTTAAATCATGTAATTGTGTGACGATACACTGTATCATTAATCCTACAGGCAGACAAGAGCTGAAACATTCAGGTTGTCCCCAGTAAATTCTTTTAAGCACGGAATTGTGTTCCTCAAACAAACAAGTACGGACGAAAACAGATCGGGATTATCCAGAGGTGTCGCATCGGTAGATGATACCAGCCATATTTAGCAATTCTCAACATTCACACTCAGATTACATCTTCTGGATTAACAGAAGTCGTGTTCGGTCACACAATCTGGGGTTGAATCCCTACGGAGGTGATCCTTGAGGAGTAAGACTAGCGAGGGAATCAAACTGGCTTCAAGGTGTCTGGAATGGAATGGAATGATGTGCAGTTTGTTTTTTTAAAGGAATGTCAGTTGTAAACAAAAAGGTATTGTGTAATGCAGATGGATGGCGACACAGCCTGCTCTCACTGAGTCCGACGCCGAAAGGCTATGACTTTTTCCTACTGCCTCAGAAGAAAAAAACAAAACCCAAACAAACACATGACATACTCCTCCAGGGTTGAAGGAGTCAGCCAGACTGGAAGAGACGAGACATTAAAATAGCTGCAGGGAGCCCTCGTGTTTTACACATATACATAAAAAAAAAAGAAAAGTCACATTATGAATGTCTAAAAGGCTTAAATAATTATAATAATTAAAAACACAGAGACAGGAGCTCTTTGAGAGCGGGTCGTCTGCTGCTGTTCTCTGACCGACAGCCCAGCAGGAATAAATACATACAGTATATTCATATACGGCGAACAGAGAAACGCAAAATCAACCAGGAAACAGTTTCAAACTGATATCTTCTTCTAAAACTTTCTCTTTTTCCTTTGTCTTGGCCTCCCCCCAGACTAAGCTGTGCACACTTAACTGGTGAGCGAGGACGACCAGTCCACCAGCCCAGAGCTGGAACCTGTTCCCAATCACTCAGTTCCTCTGAGAATGGCTGGTTCTTCTTCCTGTATGCAGCAGTCAGCTTCCTCTCAATGCCCCCCCCCGCCCCCCCTCCACCTTCATCAGAGTCCCTCCTCCTCATCGGGAGAGTTATGGGGAGGCTGGGCAGCAGGGAAGGGGGGGGGGGGGGGGGGGGGGCTGGAGAATCGATGGAGGGAGGGAGGGAAAGAGAGGGAGGGAGGGAGAGCTGCCTGAAATGTAGGCCAAAGCAGTGGTGGGTGTTTCCATGGAAACAGTGTTCACAGCAGTCAGTGACATCATCAGTACGGCAGGGCGACTGGGTGAGAAGGGGGAGGGCATGGAGGGGAAGAAGGGAGGGGAGGGGGCGCAATAGAAATGCATCCTGATTGGCTTGGACTTAGACGCGGTTCTCTCCACCCACTCTGGTCCTCCGCAACATCCTGGGGTAAAACAAAGACAAGGAGGGGGGGCGTCTGGGACCGTCTCTGGCTGCGAACGTCACTACACCCGACACGACGCGTCTTTACCTTCTGTTCTGAGCGTCCATGTGGTCCAGCAGAGACTCCTGGGAAACCCTCAGGTCGTCCAGAGGCAGCTGGTAGCGCGACTCGAAGGAGCCCTCCCTCACCCGGTAGGCCAGGGCTTGGCCCGGGGACTGGGGCACGGGAGACACGATGGACGAGGTCGACGACACCGAGCTCAGCTCCCCGAGTCGCTCCCGCCCCGCCTGGGGAGACGCCGACACCGGCGTGGCCCCCAGGGTGAGAAACGGACTCAGGGCCTCACCGTTTTCATCCTGACGTGAGAGACGAGAGACGAGTCAAAACAGCCGAGACACCCAGAGGCCCGATTGGGTCAGATGTGAGGTCACGACAGAGTTCACCTACTGACCTATTTAAACTGGTTATGACTCATAACATTCCACTAATTAGCTAATCGCTAATTAGCTAATCTCAGCACCAACGCTGGTCACAAAGTTCAAAGATAACAAAATCATGCGGAAATGAACAGATTACATCTGATCTGTTTAAACTTCTAGGAAGTTGTAAATCGTACTGGACGTTGACGTGTCGCTCTGAGACAACCAGGACGTTATCAAAGGGGTTAAAGTCACAGCTTACCCTCCCCCGGATGATATCCACGTGAACCAAAAGGGAAGCCAACTCCAGATCCTCGTTGAAGCTGTTCTTCAGAGGAACCGAGCGATAACCTGAGGTCACACGAGGAGACAAAACGTTGTTACATCAGCTCTGCTCGTTCGCAGAACCCCATCACCGAGGACGCTCCAGCTGCCCCACCTGTCTTGAGGCTGTGAATGGGGAACGTGGCCTGAGCCAAGAAGTTCTGGTCGTTGAACATGTCGATCTCGTAGACCACAAAGCGAAGGAAGGCGAAGGCCGAATTGCACACCATGAATTGGAACGCCTTCCGGGGCCAGGTGGGATTCAAACCGTTGTCAGCTGGAAAAGACAAGAAAAATAATAAAAGATGGACAGGTAGATGAGTACCTCAATATGTAAGGTTAAAAGGGTCTCGTTTTCTCTGATGAAAAAAATCAGAGTACAATAGAGAGTAACTGAATATAACAATAGCAGAGGAAAATGTCCAGCGTTTTCTATTTGTATTACAACACACGAGAAAACACACTCTGTTCCTTCCTGTTTTCCTTGGACCAGACAGGAAATGACACGAGGGTAACACATCCAGTAAAGAGTTCTTACACGTTCCTTCGGGTCTGGTCGAGAATCTCTTTACTGACGCGCACAGCGAGTGTAAAACGAGAGCAGCACTCACCCTCCGAATCGGTTTTTTGCTTGACGCTGTCGTATTCTGCCCCGCACACCTCGATTTCGATCAGAGGGCAAACTATACCGCGTCCGTGCTTGGGGAGGTGTCGCGCACCCAAAACCTTCGAAAAGAGGGTTACAGAATATAAGTTTAGCTCTTCTCAGTCCAAATATATCAAACACATATAATGTAAATATGAATGAATAATGAATAATGTAAATTAAGTACTTATGTCGTATTTTTGCCCTAACCCTTTCCCATTAATCCTGCAGCTTGAAGTGCTTCTCCAAGTTTCTCCACCTCTCCATTCAGCCCACACACACACACACACACACACACACACACACACACACATTCCTTTCCCCACCTCTATCACCACAGTGACTTGTTCGAGGCCTCGCAGCGTGTGCCTGTCAAACGGATCAAAGCTGTCGTCTCTCATGATGGGTGGCTGGAGGACATACCCGCTCTTTCCGTTCAACATGAACAGAGCCTGGTTCATCTGCATGGGTTTGTCTGCAGGTAGAGAGGAGCGATAAGGTAGGAGAGAAGATAACGATAATTTACCCTTGCTGTAACAAAAATATCCACACAAAAAAAAAAAAGGAACAGGTACCTGCTGTCTGGAAGTTGAGGGCAACCAGCTGGGAGCCACAGAGCCACATGGGGAGAGGGTCATAGTTTGAGGAGTCTAGTCTCTGGCCCCTGGGATAGATCCTGGACAGCTGCAGTCGGTTGTACTGCAGGAACTTCTTCCCCTTGATCTTATTGACGTATTTCTCCGCTTTGGTTTCAGGGAAAGACGACATATCTCGGAAGCAGGCTCGCTCTGTGCCGATCTCTGCAGAATCAGGGGGGAAACCAGATCAGACGCTTTTTGTCAACAACGCTTCTGTGTTGCTACGTGTAATTCACACTTGTGTCCGTGTATCAAATAGTGTGCTCCCCATCCTTACTGTCTTCATCAAATGGCACAGGCCTACAGTAGATGACCAGGTCAGATAATTCCAGTGCAATCTTCTTCCTCCTCTCCATCATCTTCCCCTCCTCCAGCTGGGAACAGGGACACGCAGTCAAGACAGAAGCTTTTTTTCTACCCTCAACGACTTTTGAGCTCACACTATAGCAAGATGAATATGATGCCAGGCCCCAGAACACACATACACACCTTAGCCTCTGATGTCATAGTGACCTCACGGATCTTGAACATCCATTCTTTGAGTTCTTCCTGGCTGTTGGCTGCGACATCCAGTAACGGGCCCGTCCGCATGGAGGCATTTGACAACAAGGAGAAGACGTGAGACCTGCTCCCCTTCCCTTCAGGACGCACAACTGTGATGGAAAAAAAGAAAGAAGATGAAGAAGGAGGATTTCTTTTCCATTTAAAATCAGTTTTTCTACAGACACTGATGAGGATTAATAAAATTCCAGGATGCAAAACGACTTCATTCTTATCATACTATGAAAGTGGCACAACATATAATCAAAATACAATAACACACAAAACCCACTATGACCAGCGGTATCGTTATCACCACCAGATGGAGGCCATGAGCCAATTATTGAAGCGATATAGTGTTCACTGCGTTTAGCTTAGGCCACAAAAACAGCAGCCTGTGCCAAACCTAATGGACGTGTGTTGATCGGAAATCGAGATGTCAATAAGATAACAGATGCTGAGCTGTGACAAGAGCTAAAGTTATAATAATAATAATAATAATAATAATACGGATGAATTAATAACGTAAGAGGCTGATCGTGCTCTTTGCACAATTAAAAATTGAAGGACAAATGTTGTGTGCATACACGCAACAGAATAAAAGACGCTTGCTCCGTGTCAAGACAACCGACTGCTCTCATTGTGTAAATTAGAAAGTACATGGACCCCCCTCACCAATCTGACAGGAAGACACGTCCACACTTCCTCTCAGCAGATCTCCCAGAGGACTGTTTTCTGTCATCTCCTGATGGACAAAAGAAAGGACAATAAGGAAAGGAGCTGATGTCCATTTTGAAGTCATCACGAAGAGGATGGTGCAGGTGCATCAACGTCGCTTCAAGTATACAAATAAGATCCTCACGGTTCTGTCAGCCTCTGCTGTTGAAGGACTGATTTCCTCCACGTAGTTGGCTGGAAACCACAGCTGCTTCTTCCCTCCACAGTCACCCTTCCACCTGAGACAAAAGAAGACGGGTATAGATGCGTTCAGTGTTTTAAAGTGTTTTAAAATGTTTGGAACTGTGGTGTTAAATTGATTCAAACATTGCGCTAATATTATAACAGCACCCCCTCCTGTATAATTCACATACGGCATCGCTCCCTCTCCAGCCCTCTCCGAATGAACAATTAACAGCTACTTCCTGAATTAATGCCATGCAGATCACTCACCATCCTCCTTCCTGTTTGTCCACATTAGAAATAATGGCGTTCTTGGTGAAGGAGAGCTCGTCGTCTCTCTGGGCTTTATATTCGTACAGGGCTCGAACCGTACACTGAAAAGACAAAATAAGAGGTCATGATATGTGTGTGGACAGTCTGGAAAGCTGTCAATATATAATATTTAGAGGGGTGGGAGACATTCAATAAAGAAAATACTAATTATTAACTCAATAAATTTTAAAATCATCAATGTAGTATTTGTGTAACAATGCAGAAAAATGCCATCTTCACACACTGTTAAAGGAAGTTAAAAAACAACAACAAAGATCCATCCTTTATCCAGATCCACTACAAATTTTTATGATTTTTTTTCCTTGGCTCAACCCTCCCACCAAGTTTCATGACAAACTGTCTTTGTGTAACACTGCTAAAAGTCAGACAAACAAGAAAACACTAAATGATACTCAGCAGAGTTCACACCAGCCCCAGGGGTATTTAATCCTGCATGTTTATTAGCTTTCCTGGCCCTCGTCACACCACATCTCAAGGTTTAGAGGAAATCGATTCAGTAGTTCAGGAAAAAAATATCTAAAAACGTTTGAGCCACAACTCAGAAAAAGATCTGCACTCAAAAAAGTCCTGACTGGAAACAGTCAGCGTAAATGTAGAAGGTCAAGATCAAGGGAGATGCAGCTATGCAGGATATATACGCTGCCAACCAATCCTTTAGGCTAACATGGATAACTGTTGAACTATAACATAATATTTACATAACCAATTATTCATTTGCTTTCACTTCCAGAGACTGGCTGGTCCGTCTCAGTTGTTACTCACAGATGCTGTAGAGGCACAGAGGTCTGTGGTTTTTAACTTACGTTTACAGGAAATTATATTTGTCTAATTTTTAATGTCTTTAGGCCTAACAAAAGCTAATTCAATTCAAGTAAACAACTAGTGGCACTGATTTTCCCTTTTATGGAAATAAAGGGAAAACTGGACAGTTCAAATCTACTTGTTGGAGGGAAATCAAACATTCACAACCATGACCCTCCTCACTGAACTGCACACCCTCACCTTAAAGGTCGGCATCTGGTTGGCCTCCACGTAGAAGCCTGGATTCCTGCCTTCATATAGTGACCCATAGTCTGGCTCCTATTGGATGAAAGGTGTGTATTAATATTGCTTTTTCACTAGGAACTGATATTAGACCTAAAGCTGTAAACACGTGTTTCAGAATCAATGATCCAACCTTTAGAACAGTTTATTAACCGTTTAATGGTACTTACAGCGGTGCCTATCTTCTCCAGTGTGTCCTCGTTGATCGGGTAGCGTAGTTTCATTTTGCGATACAGAGGGTGCTTCTCATAGTAGCTGATGAGGTCCACCAGGCTGTCAAACTCTGAGGTTCCCAGCACCACAGTCTGACCCTCCTGCTGCACGCGGCAGTGCTTTATCTTACCCTCAGCTCTGGTGAAGCAACCGCAGACACGATGGCAATGAAGCTGCATTCATCTGACTATTATGCTGCCATATTAACAGTGGATCTAATCATCTTTCCCATTGCTCATCCTGGTACAATTATGAAGTCACACAAAACCTTCGCTTCTGAGTTACCGGAAGGAAATGGCGAAGGAGTTGGGTTCCGCTCTCTTCCTCACGAGGAAAGCCCCGTCACGAGGGACTCTCATCAGCATGTTCTCGGCGTGGCTCCTGGAGAGGTTGGCGTGATACCAGCTGTGAGAAACGAGAAAACACGACGATCAAAACACTGACATCGCCATCGACCCTCATGACGCCGTCATTTCAAGCTCCACCCAGTCTCGGTGAAAGCTGTGTGAGACCCACTCTTTGCTCTCGTGAGCGTTGGTTTGAGGAACAGGCTCCGTCAGCTTCATCTCGAACTCGTTGCAGCGCAGCGCCACCTGCTGGTAGTGGGTGATCAGGGCAAAGAGGGTGTCGAACACCAGGTTGTCCGTCAGGTAGAACTTGGGGCTGCCCGCTTCCTGACGAGAGTGTATACGACAGTGCTGCACCCGCCCTGAACGCCTGGTGCACAAAGGGGTACAAAAAGTTTAATTTTAAGTGAAAACGTTATTTACCATAAACAACACCCCTCTAGTTAACTTTAAATCACTCTGATCAGTGACTAGCAGAGATATTGATTAGTTTAGACGTAATCCCTCTCATGCAGAGCCTTTGCTTTTGCAAACAGAAGGTGAACAAATCAAACTTCAGACTGTGACAACCCATGTGATCAATGCTGGTGTGGTTGACATTGATCAGTCAGTGTGTGTGTGTGTGTGAGTGTGTGTGACTGTCATTAACGTTAGTCATACATAGAATACAACTTGACTTATTCTACAGACACATAGGAGAGCTCCACACTGACACATACAGCGTGTGTGTTGGTCAGATACTCTATATTTGCAAATTAAAAATAGGAAAATACAGATTCAACATTTTTAACACACAACTCTAGCAGTTCTCTGCTGCCTTTCAGATGCCGTTGGGGGTCAAAATGTTTATAGCAAAATTCTGTGCGTCCTACCAGAAGGAAAGTGTGTAGTCTCCCACGAAGGTCTCGCTCTCTCGGACCAGGAAAGAGCCGTCAGGAGCCCCCGTCTCCAGGCAATACTCAGACAGTAACCTCTCAGCGATCTGCCTCCCGTCCCGTCCTGCTCCCAGCTTCCCATGGAACCACTTTTCAGTGACATGCTGGTCCATTCCATTGGACACCTGGTGGGTGGGGGGTAGAAAAACAGAGGGAGATAACTATCACTTCAGTCATTCCTGATCTGATTCTGGTTCAGATCTGCAACGTCCAGACAAAATGTTCTATGAAACTCAGATGTAAAGTCCCATGATGCAGTTTGTGTTACAAGTGCAAATCAGGCCAACTAACCTCTCTGTGCTCCTCCTCATCATCATTGCCCTGGTTGTTCGATGTCTCTTCTGAGTAGTAGATTTTACTGCTTGTCAGGACAAAGAAATGAGGGTACCACTCCTGGAGGAAATAACACACAGGCAGTGAAGGAAAAACGAAGGGATCAAACAGTTTTATCAGCATTCAGGGGATCAACCAGCTACACTGTTAGTTTAGCTTACATGATTAATGGGGTCTTCCAGGTACAGGATGCCATTTTTGATGGAATTGCTGATGTCGTTCTCGGAGTAAGGAGTGGAGGTGGACACCTCCTCGTAGGCGCTGCCTTCTGCCAGCTTCTTATGCTGCAGCAAATAAGGGGAAAGCCGGACAGACGATCACAAATACTGTATATAAAGAATGCGGAAAATGGCACAAAAAAGATGACATGATCTCTCCCAGGTGCTTCCTGACCTTGATGAGGATCTTCCTCTTGAGCTGGTTAGGTGAAGGGAGGCCATCTGCCACAATATCCACCGCCTTAGTCAGCAACATGTCTCCGAACACTCTCTTGAAATAAGTGGCCATGTTCCTCTGCTGCACAATGCTGCAGTGATCCTCTATGGATAAAATGATGGGATAGCTGCAGGACGACACAGCAGGATTCATGAAGTGCAACTGAACAAAAATTCCTTCCTCAACTGTGCTTTGATTTTCTTGTCTGAATTCTTCTCACAGCAAAACAGAGTCACTGCTGTCTGCTCACATTGTTTCCTCTCTTAATCTTTGCAATCCCGTGTGCTTTACTCATCTAATCACCACTAGTGTTTTTTTTTTTTAAAAAGGAACCGGTCACTAGCGCTCATGCAGACTCACTCAGATGTGACAAAGGCGTGCTCTTTGATGGTCGTCAACACATCACAAAACTTAATTTTTGTTGTGAGGGTGTGTCCGTGGTAGATGACTGGCATTCCATCTGGACCGTCCCAACAATCCACTGAAAATAAACACACACACACATATGATGCAATTTCACCAGCTGTGCATCATACAAATAATAAATATACCCCACCTCCTTAATTCTTTACATCAAGGGGATTAAAATGCTGCAGAACATTCATCTTATCTGCCACTTATGTTTTATATTGTAATTCAATGGCCTGAAGACTCTCGTTCTGCCATCTCATTCAATCAAGACTTGATTTTTGAATCCAACTACAATCTAACATCACTATCAAATCATTACATCACCCCAGGTCAACGCTTTAAGTTGAAAAACAAACTGCAGACGCTCTGACACAGCCTGTCATCATGTCATGTAAGCCCTTTAAACTTAAGGACACACATTCCTGCCATGTTTACTTTTGAAAGTAGCAAAGTGACACTTTAACCCATGTGTACACCAGTCCTGTTCACCAAAACCTGTTTAACTTGAGTTTGTGAGGACAAGAGTATCCAGCATTGTTCCAAAACAATATTTGTGGGTAAAGGTGTGGCTGCCACATACCACCAGTTACCACCGTAAAGATCATCATAGCACTGCACGTTTAAATGTCAAGTTTCAGTGATTTATCATAGACAGGTTCAAGTGTGGGGTTGTGTGTGTGTGTGTGTGTGTGTGTTTACCCACGTTCAATACAGCGGCAGCCCATCCTGAGACAGCGAGCGTACGCCTCCAGGGATGACTCACTGGAAAACTGGTCTCCAGTCAGGTAGCTGGAGGCAAGGTGGTAACATTAAAATATGCAGACTAAACACTAACACAAGTTAAAGCTGCTGCAGAAAGGATTCATCCAACAGTGACTAAAACACACAAACATACACTTCCAACGGTGATGGCGCAAACGCATTAATACTGCCGTAATAAAAGAGCTCACTGGCTGTTGTTGACTGGAGTAAACACTTCTTACACAGTCCGTCAATTCAAATCTAATCAGAGCAACATGGGAAGTTTTTCATTCCACACCACCGAGGAGTATTGTTTCACCCGGGGCACAGAGGGTTATCATTTCAGATGCTTTTCACACACATTTCAATGGCAGGAAAATATGTTTTCCTGCAAAATACCAGCTTGGAGCTCATTCTGGAAAACAGCTGCTTAAGAAGAGAATTGATGGGATGTATGAAGCCGGTTCAAAAGCACTTTGATGTTTTAATGTTTGCGAGGCATAATTACAACCGGTTGAAACTAAGCATTACACGCTGAAACGGAGGCACACGTCCTTACGTGTTATGTGAGGACGAGATCCAGTAGTGGGACAGGGGGTTGTTCATGTTGTCAGGACACACCTGGTCCAGGGAGGAATCCCAGATGGTGTTTTCTTTTGAGAACAGGTATGTGAGGAGCTACGCAGGAGAGAAGAATGCAGTGAGTATGGAGACAAAGTCAAATGCATGGATTTCCCTAAACTTTCAGACATAAATGATGCATTTCTGAGAAGTTTATGACTGACTGGGGCCTTCAGAATCCACAATTTAATAAGCTCAGAAAAGCCTAAAACAAATTTTCATATTAAATTCCAGAGATCCTGCTTGGAAAGCGACTAAAAGAGGTCAGACCAGAAGGAAGCCTTCAGGATGAAGTGAAGGTTGTCCTGTCTGAGCATCTCTCACATATGTCAACATTACATTGTCTTCCACTAGTGAGGTGAAACCCACGCTGAGAATTGAAGGAAAAGGGATGAAAAGCACACTCAGAGGTGATGGGAATGTGTCACCTCGTCTTGGTGGAAATAAGGCTGCTCCACTTCTCTCAGGGGGTCTTTCAGGTACGTGAACATGAACTCCTGAACTTTGTTGCTATCTGTGGCCCACATTTCCTAAATCAACACACAAACACAGATGTATTGGGTCACACAAATCAAACAAGTCTGCAATCAACCAATTACCCACAGTCCATGGATATTACCTTTTGAGAATCTAGAAGGAAGCTCTTGAAGTCCTCAAGGGAGACCCTCTGCTCTGGTCTGTCAATAAACCTGGTTGAGAGAAAGACGTTTTATTCTAGAAAGCATCTGTGATCCTGCAGAGATTCAGCATCCAAACGGGTTTCATTTTCACGTACCTTTGTAGAAATGGGATTTCCATCTAAAAAAAAAAAAAAGAACAAAAAAGGAATATTTCAATAAATAAACAAATAAATAAATAACAATGTTTATTAAATAATAGTGATGAGGATGAAAACTGATACCCTGTTGGGCCCGTGTTAACGTGCTGAGGTCACTGAGGTCATCCATTTAATCTGGCCCCACCCAGCCTGCCTGCCTCCTCATCTCTGTGTCTGTATGTGTGTGTCTGTATGTGTGTGTGTGTTTGTGTGTGTTCCATTTTTTTTACCCAACAGAAAGGGCAACACAGCCTACAAAATATGAACCACCTATTACTGTAATAGTGCACCAAGTATAATATGCATTAATTTCAAATGTATAATGATGAGCAAATATAATCTCTATACGAAATATTCCATATACAAAATATGAATATGAAATAATAATTCTGCATTTTTCTTTTACATGTTTCATATGTTAACCATAAAACACCATTTTCACACCACTATCTATTGAAAGCCTATGCAAAATGTGTATTCAGTTGCTCAACATTAGAAAACTACAGTTCCCATAATGTCCAGTGACAAATACAGCATGCATACCATAAACAAACACTTGAAAAACTAAGAAAACCAAACAATAATGGACATGAATGGGACGGCAAAGTTAAAGCTCCAAATTTTAGCTTTACAGCTCATTCCTCTCTCAAAGAGGCACCAGTTAATAGGCTGTTGGGTTACTGGAAGCATTTTTAGCTCTGGCTATATTTGATTGAAATATATAAATAAGAAATAAAACCATACACGAATGAAAGAGGGTCACAGGAAACACAACGGTGTGTGTGCGTGTGTGTGTGTGTGTCCTAATGGCCTCCAGCAGAGGGGATTGGTGGGATTTTAACGGGTTCATATTGATCTGGCAGCCATTTGAGAAGAGACAGATGGGGAGAAGAAAGGGAGCATCTGCAGGGCATCAAATGTACTCATGGGGGGGGGGGTGTAACAGAGCCGCCACAGAACTATCAGCACAACATAAAATGATTGCACTTACGTTTTTCTGAGCATCAAACATGAGGCTGCGATATAGCTGAGCAAACTGGCTGAACGACACCTCTCCGTTCCTCATCTCTGAGTCCTACGAAACAAGCAAGAAACAAAAAATAAAGCGAGTCAAATCTCCTCTAATGACATCATTTATGCAGGGAAGCGGACAGGAAGAGGGTAAACGGGTCTCTTGATAAGAGGAGGTTACCGGAAGTTTCTCCCGCAGGAACCTCATGTTGGGCACTCTGTAGTTGACCTGGCTCAGCATGTTCTTCAGATCCTTACAGGATATCCTAAACACATGCACACATTTTGTTGAGAATCAAACACGGAGAGACATGTGCAGCAAACCCCAAGGACTTTGCAGATCCTGTTGTTGTGCAGACATATCATTTTGAAAATGGTAGAGAAACTTTGCAAACATGCCCCCCTCTCCCCCATCACTCTACTGAGTCTATCTGACTTTGGATTTGAAAAAAAAAAGTTGTCCTTTCTCTTCAGGGATATGAAGACAAACATTTCGGTTCATCTCCTTCATCCTCTGCGGTCTGTTTCCTGCTGCAGGAAGAAGTGCTGGTGTGTGGCTGAGATGTTAGTTCCCTCGGCACACCTTAAAGCGACTCCCTCATTACAGAAGGCTGATCTGGCATTTCTAACTAACTGAGCGGACTTACCGGTCCTCTCTGTTGCGATCGACAGCATAGAACTGCTTACGTAACCATCTAAAAATGAAATAAGAGATAATGTGCGTTTAACAAGAGATTTACAGATGACAAATAGTGAAGAAAAGCACACAGAATCGGTCCGCGGAGCCTCACCTCTCTATCTGGAGCGGCGTCGGAGACTTCAGCGTGTCGGCCACAAGCCAGTTTAAGCCCTTCACCCACATGGTCATCTCCTCATCAGATGTTGCTAAAGAAAAAAGCATGTGATTTTATGAATATTTTCATTTTCTCTTCATTCAATGTAAGTTCATTTAGGGAGATTTTTTTCATTCTCAAGCACGTGGAGATATTTGTGTTTTATAGGGCTACAAATACAGTTGTTTTCATTCATGATTCATCTGACAATCACCCTTTAGATAAATTTTGTCGACTAAAAAAAATGACACTAGATACTGTGGATTACAATTAATAATTATATTCTGTCTAAAATGTCTGACTAGGACACAAGTTCTACCTCACTACATTAAAATACATCACAAAATAATAAAGACTGTCTGCAGATTGTGAAGGCCGCTGAAGGCCACTGAGGCCAGGGGGAGTGTTTGTACCTACCTGCCAAGCTGAGAGATTTAAGGCGGAATTCCGTGCCATACAGGATGACAAAGCAGTGAGCCTGGTCCAATCGCGTCGCAGAGTCCTCCACATAGCGCTCGAAGTCCCGAGACTTCTGTCCTGGACGAATCTCCTTGATCTCTCGAATGTCGACTGGAGACACAGACGTTCATGCAACAGTGAGCAAAACACAGAAACCCCTTCTTCCTCACATACAAAATAACATTAAACACATAGGTTACGATTTGCATTTAAATTATTTAACTGGAACAATTAATATGAAACATAAGTGAATGAAAATGAAAATCTGGCAAATAACAACTGAAAACTTTGAACTTGAAGGTGCTTCAAGTGGTTTCATAGCACACAATAAAGACATGGGACATGGAATACTAACATCCAACCACCTGTATAAAATAACATTCTGTATCTGGTTTAAGTTCCCATCACTGGACTGATTCATAAAGTTTTGCTCGCAGTCAAATATCTAAAAGGCCAGTGGGCTGTAAAGTAGCTGAACAGGTGCCTGTTAGCTCCATTTTATTAGCACTTTAAGACTCGCAGCAGGGACTCTCCACCTATACACACACACACACACACACACACACACACACACACACACACACACACACACACACACACACACACACACACACACACACACACACACACACACACACCTGCCTCTCTTCCTGCCCCAGAATCACACTTCCTGTGCTTTTATCACCCACACACTACATCTGCACTCATGTATAGGTGAGCGCGTTCTTTTCTGGAGCATTAAGGAAAGCTCTCTCTCTCTTCGAGTTTCAGATGACCTGATCTGAGAGCAGAAGACGCTCTGATTGCTGATCAACATTTCACGTTGTGAGTCAGCCTCTTACGGGAGCAGGAAATAAAAGATAGCCGGAGGTGCAGCTTCACAAAGGGAGATGAGAGGAGGTATCCTACAACACCCTCCCACACTTCCTCCCCCCCCCCACCTCCGAACCTCTATGATAAAAAGTGTTAGATCAACAGATGGCTGCAACCCGCTGACATAATCCACAGAGAGCAGTCAAATCTTAGAGTGACTGCACAGAGATAAGTCAGAGTGTATGTCAGTGATGTCACATCGTAGCCGATCGATATCAGCTCCTTTGGCGTCAGGTTGGACGGCAGAAAACCGTTCCTCCCTCACAAATAACTACGGAGCAGGAAAGCAGATTCTGTTCTTTTTCCGGTTCAATCCTAACGGAGCAGTAACCTGCCAATCCGCTGGATTGTCAGCAAGAAGCTTATCTTTACATGTGTTCTTACGCAGACACAAACAATTTTTAAGTAGACTGAGCCACTGTGCTTCCAGGACAGAGTCCAAATAATTAGCGTCTGTATTGGTTACGCAAACAAACTTTGCTAAAGGTGTGACTGAGGAGAAGGTGGAGTTGTGGTGCGCCAACAGAATGACAGTAAGTCTGAGGTATGAAAGCATGCGAGCCCCAGTTTGTAGGAGGGATGGAAAAAGCAGGTCAGAATGATGACAGGTCCCACGGACGTGTGCAGTTTATTCCACTTCTAGTCACACATGCAGACAGCAAAAACCACCTGATGATTGTTTCACTCCATGTAAAAACTATTCCACCACAATCAAGCTAATGACATTTAAATGCTGGTCAGCATGAGCTCATCCTGTGTCACTGATAACATGCAGACACAACATAATGTTGTAACAACTGGTGACACGTCCCTAAATCAGAATAAAGTTGTTTTTCCTTCCATGGGTGATCACGACTACCATGTAGAAAAATCAGGATTTGCACGTTGACGCGTTGAAGCGTGTATTCATTTATGAGATCAGCATAAAAAACTGGAGACATGTCTGTAAAATTTGGCGTTAACGAAATCCCCGCTTCCACTGCTTACAGTGGTTGGAAAAAGTTGCGTCACCCCTGAAAAAAATTTAGATTATTTTCATTTATGAGTCATTAAAAATGAAAATAACAGAAGATGTGCAACCTGCATAAAACAAAACTTAACAGGTGCAAAAAGTTTGGGCACCTCAACAGAAAAATCCCATCAATATTTAGTAGAACCTCCTTTTGCACAAAAATTACAGCTTCTAAACATTTCCTATAATTTCCCATCAGTTTTTGGTTTCTGAATGAAGGCATTTTAGAGAATTCTGCGTTACAAAACATCTCCAGTCCGGTTGTTTGATGCTTGACCATTTCAGAACATCCCACATATTTATAATGATATTCAGGTCTGGGGATGGGGATTAACCATACCAGAACATCGTAGTTTTTTGGGGTCTCTCTCTTGTTGAAATATCCAACACTGCTATAACTTCAATGTTATGACTGATTGTTGAACATTATTTTCAAGAATCTGCTGATAAAGACGGGAATCCATGCAACCCTCAACTAGATGAAGATTCCCTGTAGCAGGACTGGCCACACAGCCCACCAGCACCATGTGGGTAACAAGTGATTTGTCTTGGAACGCTGTGTTCTTTCGCCACCATGCATACCGGCCCTTGTCATGACCAAATAACTTTCGTTCATCAGTCCACACCATCTAATCTCACATTGAAGCTGACTTGTCCAAATGTCCTTTTGCACATTTCCGATGACTGTGACGTGTGCGTGCAGAAAAAGCTTCATCACTCTCCTGTACAGCTTCTCTTTGTGCAAAGTGCACTGAATTGATAAACGATGCACAGTGACACCATCTGCAGTGAGATGATGTAGTTCTTTGGTGGTGGTCTGTGGGTTGTGTTTGACCATCTCAACATTCTTCACCTCTGATATGTTTCTTGGCCTTCCACTTCTGGCCTTGTGGTCTTCCATTTCCTCACTTGGTTCCTCACTTAGCAGAAAATTGAACTCTAGTGAACCAGTATCATTAGCACAGCCTAAAACAACCATCAGTACTAAAGGCAGAGCCACCTCAGGATGTATACTGTAAGAACGTTGCAGCTGGTTGTTAAAGGTCATTTCAAATAAGTATGCAGTCTCATTCAGCACTGATCCATGTCCCATAGTCGTTGTTTGTTTGAAAATCTACATCTTAAAGTTCCAATCCCTCCAACTTTAACAAGGGCTTCTCCCTCAGGATGATAAAATACTCACAGTCAAACATTATCGTGATTAATGCTTGTTCTGCTATGAGTAACAAAGTTGAAAACCAGACATTCTGACTATGAGGCTTATTATCCCCATATCATAACATCCTGTACATAATCCAGCTAGGAAATACAGCATAATTTGAATCCAATAAATTATATGTTCCACAGTTGTACTGAAAATATAATTCATGATTATTTTATACACTTCTTCTTTTTTTTTTTACACTGCCTGCAAAGTTCTTCGACAAGGTCTGGGCTGTTAACGCGTTAACCACTGTTCAAGTCAGGCTATTTTTACTTGTAAAGATTTGGAAAACCCTTTTCACGCGAAAAGTCTGAACGCATGTCTAAATCTTTAAGTTCACGACGTGCACTGCTTACACTTCTATCGCTGTTCCATCCGCGAGACCACATCCTGCTCTATCGAGACAGACCCGCATCCAACTGGGACGCAGCATAAGTGATTTACAATTTAGCACCTGCTACCAGTTATTTGGTGGGCAGCACACGCTAACCCTCATAAAAAATCACTCTGAAGGAGAAAAAAACACTTTGTTCAAGTGACAAAAAATGTTTTATATTTAGCAAAACACTCCAATGCCGTTACCTCAGTAAATGGAAATCAATTTCTCATTGCCCCCGATAAGGGATAAATACAACAAGCCAAATTGTTCCCAAATGATCATACACTGCCAGTAAAAACCCTCATATTCTATTTCTGTTCATTAATGAACTGCCCAGGCCTATTTCACCTCTCCAGGAGTATCAAATGGCAGCCAGGAGCTCATGTCTGAAACCCTTGATGGCGGAGAAGATGATATTGTTGTGTTAAACAGAAAACCAAAGCCTACTGTCTTTTTTCTTGTGTGCGAGCCCGTTTTTTTTTTTTGTTTTTTTTTGCTGCATCCGGAGCAGAGTGCAGCTGTGCACAAGGCATCCTGCAGACCAAGAGACCAACAACTTAACGACTCACGGATGGCCTGAGTGTTCCTCAGCTATGCGTGGTGTTTTGTTGAAAATTAAACAGAATATAATGTTTCTGGTAAAGTGAAATAATTTTGTGCTTCAAGCACAAGTGTTTTTCACTCCTTCCCATTCCAAAAATGGCGACTGTGACATTGCAGAAATTATGAAAATAGAACGTAATGATTTGGAAATCATTTTAATCTAAATATCACTGAACACAATACAAAAAGAAACTAGTTGCTAAACTTATTTCTTCATAAATAAAATGCTCATTCTGAATGATAATGTCTGTATTGTGTGTCAACAAAAAGCTGGGATGGGGGGGGCATGTTTGTTGTCATATTTAGCAATTAATAATCCACTACACATTTCCAATGGGGGACAGGTCTGGACAGCAGACCGGTCGCTCTGGGATCCGAACTTACACTTCAAAACATCGCTGTTGTGAGGAACAGAAATTTGTCTTGACATTGTTTTGCCTTAAGAAACAGACATATTCTGAAAAGGCTCGTTCTGGTCAGCAGCACGTGTTGCTCCATAAACCCGTACGCATCTTTCAGCATTAATGGTATGGTAGTAGATGGAGCAGATATCCACGCCGTATGGCAATAATACACACCATACCATCACAGCTTCTGAAATTTGTGTTTACAATAATTTATCTGGTGCTTTTTAATTTTTCAGCACGTAGAACACAAAAACAATCTGAATAATGAACTCATCAGACCAACGGAATCTTTCCCACTTTGTGTCAGTCCAGCTCAGATGAGCCGAAGTTCAAAAACATCAGTGGCTTTTCAGAATGTTGTTGATAGACAGCTCGAGCTTCACACGGCAGAAACTTAAACGTGAAGATGTAGACGCAAATTCTGTTAAACGAAGGGTTGGGCAGCGAGAGCTGAACTTTGATTCCAATGGAATTGTTAGGAATTTTACTTTAGTCTCTGCTGACAGATTCCTGAATAAAGGTAACTTTTAGTTCCCGTGGTGGCGTGTAGCTTCCATCACTCCAGCCTCACAGGATGGACGGGTGCTTTGAGGTGGCCACCACCTTATTTTTGCCTTAAAATTTTTTTACATTTAATTCCATTTTCAATGAAAAAGGAAACCAACAACAAAACTAATCCCCTTTGCCTAGAAGCTGCACAAATAAATGAATACATCGAGTTCCAGCCATCGGGCAATTTTTTGTTGTCTGCCTGAGAAGACCATTTTGGACAGAGCTTATACAATATGTAGAAAAAAAACACTACTGATGAGCGACACAGATTCATACTGGACAGAAAGCGATTAAGAAATGACCACATAATAGTGTCCAAACTATTTTGTAATTGGGGACAGACTCAACTGTTAACAATTAGTTTTAACCCTTAGTTATGAAACAAATACTGTAAATTAGACTTTTAGGTCATACGTGTCTCTGAATCTCTCTCAAAACACACACGCTTAACCCAAACCTCATCTTATCTTATTAAGTTTAATGGGACTGAGAAGAAACTGAATTTTTAAGACACTAATAACTTAATATCAACAGTGACAAACGTTCCTGGGAATTTCTTTTCTGTTTTTGGTTGTATATTGTTATTTAACGTGAGTAAAACCTGTTTTTTCTGTGTAGAGCAGTTGGATCCAACGTAACAGAATCATTGTTTTTCAAAATGTTCTTGTACGTGAATGTCGAGGATATTGTCACATTTCATCAATAATATATTTGGTTTTAAACCCTACAATTTATGGCTTTTAGGATCGTTATTAATTATGGACGTGACCTCATCCATCCTGACATCACTGACTTGTTGGTCACATTGCGTCTTCTGTGCTTTACGAAGTCTTTTGATTGCAAACCAATCAAACACTATACAACATTTTTAGTTTCTAATGTACCTGAATATTTGTATCACAAACACTTCAGAACATGTCTCTAATCACAAAATGTTCTCTGTTTTCATGCAGGTTTGGTTTGTGTCTACTCACTTTCTCCCTCGATTTTATCGGTGCCCCGTGTCCAGACAATAGTCCTGGTCTCCAGCTTGACTTGAAAAGTCCTTCTCTCTGGCCGCTGGGACTTCTTGGAATAAAACAGTGTCAGCACCGTGCCCAGCTCCAGGTCCCGGTACAGGTTGTTCATCTCTGTGTCATCCATCCACGGAACAGGTCCGTTGGAAAAGAAGCTTGAGGTCCCGGCCATGTTCACTTCCCCTGTTTGTTGTTGGTTTCCTCTCAGAACAATCTGCTCAGTGCAGGCCTAGACAGGGATACCTAGGGGCACCAACCAACAATTACCACGGGACTTCATGTATGTCAGTGCTGTATTAACATTACACGGCAGGGAATAGCATCAATATTCCCTGAAATTACATTACACACTTTAAAAATGTATTGTGTGCAGCACACTTTGATGGCTTTCACCCTCCTGATTAAAATTTTGTTCACAGAATATTGATTTACAGAAAAAAATCGTGCCTATATTTTGATACGAGTGTTGTAACAAATGACCTTTTATGGAAAAAAAAAAAAAATTCTGACAAAAGCATGAAAATTTGCGGCTTGAATATCTTAGAATAAACATGACTTATAATAAATATGTCCCCAAAACTGACAGCATAAGTGTATGAGGAGGTAATAAAAACATAATAGTTACGACAGGTATGCCCCATTAATATTTATTACTACTTATTAAAATCATTAGACATAGAGTGCACATTGGCCTCCTGAAGTAACTTTTCCTAACCTGCTGAATTATTTTTTTATTGATTTTCCTATGAGGAGCGGTTATAACTTATCATTAACAGTGACGTCAATAAAACACGAAGGGGAAAAGTGTTGAGTGCGCTAGAATCGATTCACCTTTAGTCCAGCTAAAGGGGCGTTCAGTCCAATTGGAAAGGGTTTTAAAAAATGAGCCAACACGCCCCTAATCCGTTACAGTCGGTGTGAGAGGAATGCTAAAGTTTCCTGTGAAAACAAGAGGCATCACATTGTTGCTACCAGGGAATGGCAGCTGAGGGGGTAACAAGAACCGTCTGGCTATTTTCACAGCGTGGAACGGGGGGCCGGTGTAAGCTAGCTCCTGGCTAAAAAGAGGCAATTCTGGCTGTTTTCACCCCTAAAAAATGTCCCAGGTAGAAGTAGATATTTTGCCCTTTCTGTCGCTTTTTCTCCCCCCTTTTCTTCGCCTTTACTGTATGTAGAGAATCCGAATGGAGAACGAGTCGTTCCGGACTGCTGTGGTGTGCCTACCGCCGCAATCTCGGCCCGACCGCACATCTCCGAAGGCTGAGGCTGCTGCTCCCGCTCTCCCGTCGTCTTTCTCCACCTTATTGCCCCACAGACAGCCCGGTTTTCCGTCATTAAATCATCGCCAGGCTCGAGAAAGGCGCTGCGGTCCCGATGGCAACAGTCCACGTTTCCTCTTCTCCCGTTCGGAGGTCCATGGAGGACGGTAGCACCGAAAACCAGAGCCGCGGCAAGACTACGCAAGTTAGTGTGCTCGCTCTGCTAGCCACCGCAGGCCCATCCCCCCTCCTCCTCCTCCGCCCCCAAGATGACCACCGGCCCTATCAACGTGCCTGCGTTAAAAAAACAGCTTCCGGAACAGGATTTTCACAATAAAAGCCACGTACGTTGAGACTAGGTCGTGTAGAATAGCTTTGCTTTAGCTCAGTTTTTAGATGTCACTTAATCCTTATTTCTGCAGACGGATTACATTATACTGTATTAGAGTTGAAGGCACATTATTGTAAAAAGAAAGTAAATATCTTAGAAGATGCAAATCAGATTGTTACAATGAGTTGTTTCGTGGGCATATATAGTTTTGTCTGAAATATCTCTCAATTTACACTTTACACTTGAATTTCTATTTACTGTATTTGATAAAAATGTACTACTAATTCAATCAAAGAACATTGTTTTCATGGAATAAAACAATGTAGTTGTATTATTAAGCAATAGGAATTGATTGAAAGAATCACTTACTTTTATGCAAACATGAGTTCCTCCAGTGTTCAGAATTCTAGGTTAATTTCTCCTTACGCAAATTAATGGGATTTGTAGGCAGGTCATGTCACTCCTTACACCTTTCTGCATTTGTACATTCTTTTGTTTTTATTTGAGTTTTTAAGGGGCAGGGGGATGTTATCTTGTGATGCAATGCTGTCGTCGAGTGTAATTTAGATTTGCCTTCTGTCTATAACTGCTATTCTATTTTGATACATAGTTTTACATTTATTTGAACACGAGTGTTCTACTTCCAGTGATTTTACAAATCTCCCATGAACTTGACATCCAACCTGTTTCTGGCCTCTCAAAGCAGACCCTCTGCTCATAGTGCAGTTTATAGCCTGTTTCCCCATTGTATGTTACATAACCTGGTTGTCAAATAAAGAGTTACTCTATAACAGCTATGTACTAAACAATGTGTGAATTACTTTTACCAATGTTAGATGTTGGTTTTGTTCCCATATCTATGAAATTATTGCATTCTTACTTTCCTTTGAAAGAAAAATCCACATTTCCTTTAATAATTATTATCAGAATGGGAATAAACTACAGTAGAAAATGCTAAAAACTTCTGGGGGAATCTGTTTTTGAAGAGAAATCATTGTGAATTATTGTACCTGACATAACTAATCTCTTCTTATTACATCACTGATATGGTTGCACTTCAACTATATTAAATGATTTCACTTTCGGGGATCAATTAAGTTGATTTCATTCATTCATTCATATTTCAATTTACTTTTTATACTAGTGACATGCAGTAAGAAAAGGGACAAAACAAGACAAGGTTGATGTTTTATTCTGAAAACTACAAAACTCAAAATAATATCCACTCAACCAATCAAGTGTTTTGTGATAGGTGATCAATAGCAGGAAGTAACAATGAAAAAGTCGGACCATTTATTCACATTTGGAAATTAATGCAAGGAGGACACATCTGGCGTAATAACAACAAACAGCACACAATAATGTTAGACTTCTGTGATCTTTTTTGGCAAAATACACATTCCTCTTTGAAACGTCTTCAATTTCTCAGACACAAAACATTATGCGGTATATATTCCAGCTGTTCCAGATGACCAAGAGGAATGTTACAACTTGTTCATTGCAAATGTACTGAAACAGACACGCACATGTTGCATATGAGCGATGAACAGATTTTTTTTTGCAGACAATGCATAGAGCACACATTCTATTTAAAATACTGAACCATGGTCACTGAAAAATGGCAAAATGTATGTACATCCCTGAAATAAAGAGCAAAATCAAACAAAAATAATCTAAATTAAAAAATTGTGACATTTAGTGCATTATTTAGGCTTTCTGTTCTTCACACTGTCTATTAAGCTTATTATAGCAATCATTCACAAAACAATTCCACAAATTAAAATGTAGGATTTTACATCTTGTGATGGTACTCACAGTCTCTCACAAAACATTTCTTAATTCATTATTCTATGAGAATATACAATATCTCAATAAGTCTGATGGCTTAGAAATTTCATTGCAGTCATATCTGAGAAAAGATAATACGAATGTGTTCATAATAGTATGATAATCAGCAGATGGCTATAGCTACATACACACTACTGTAATTCTGTGGTGCTGTTTTCAGTTGAGATGCCTTTTGGCAGCCTGGTGAAATGGTGCAGGAGTTACTTTCCTATATTCACAAACAATCCATAAATAAAGCTCAATTATTCAACTGGTCACAGCTCCAAGCCTTATAGCTTCCTCCAGCACAGCCCGGCAACAGCTACGCTGTTATTTGACATCAACTTCACAATTAAATCAATGGATAGAAAAGGTTAAAACATTAAATGTGTTTAAAACTCATAATCCTTTTCAGCCATGTCAATAGCCCAGGCAAACTTCTCTCTCTGGGTTTTGTTGTATATCTTCTCGATGGGAACATCCCATTTTTTACACCTGGAGGGGAGGAAAAGACAGAACTGTTAACAAAAATAAACAAAACAAAGAAAGGTGTGACAACTTTCACTCAACATTCACTGGCTGCAAGTCCATGCAGAATAAAACAAAGAACAGAAACTATGGACCTCTTAGATCTTGTTGAAACTTCATGAGTGATACTGACCCAAACAATAGTCTGCACCAGTCTTAAGACATTTCATAAGACCGGTGTACTGAACTTGTGGTAATGACAAAACTTTGATTCCTGCATAAGTGAGACATTTTGACTTGCTACTGCAGGAAAAGCGTAGGTGAAAAAAACTAAAGTCATGCCAATGAGTGTGAGCGTTTACTTTGTGCATCCTGAACCGTAGTCACACTTCATTTAAGAGGACTGCTCTGTCTTATCTCTGTCGCCTGATTGGACGGATTATCCCCAAGTCATTCCTCACCTTCCCACCACTGTCCAAACAAAACCGCCTGACAGAGAGCAGTGACTACAAGTCTAGAGCACAGGAACAGCGTAGCTACACTCCAGGGCTGTGTTATAAGATCCACATTAAAAAGAAACTTTCTATTTAATTCTTGAAAACCACAATCTTGTGAGTCACGATAGTGTTTGTATTACTTTTATTAAATACTAATGACCTACTTTTCTCAAGGTCATCATCTCATTTTCATCCCCTTTGCTGCCCGAGTAATCTGCTTTTTGTTTCATCTTTCTATGTTCAACGGTTGTGAAGATATTTGGTGGACAAACGAAGGAACGGAAGGACGAACACACGAACACTTACAATACATCACCGCTTTGAAGCGGGATATAATAATGGTGTAGCATGAAGAAATATATGACTTAACAAGTAAAATTAACAGAAACAAATATATATTTTTAGTCACAACTACATTTGTTAATTCTTCTTTGATTACGATCGTCTCGTTTTCAACCACTTCTCCAAATTGAAGTCACGAGTTATGCTGGAAACTATCCCAGCTGACTAGGGTCAAAAGATGGGGTACACCCTGGACAAGTCGCCAGTTCATTACAGGGAAACACATTTTATTCATTTAATTTCTTAAATACCGTGTTTCACTGCCTATTTTGTAACTATGCTATTTCAGTGCACTTCAGAACAACTTGTAACGATCGTTCTTGACAGGGACAATGACTCTCTAATCATTTTGACCAACTGTGCTCTACTAAACATAATAACAGAGCGGTCCCAGTACTACTCAGCCTCAGCTGACTCAATGTTTTCATCTCAGTTGCGCATGCTCACACACAACTAACCTCAGTGTAGGTCAGGTTCCCATGCACCACCCTACGAGAGGGGACCCTTTCCCTTTACACTTTAAAATCGGGCAAAACATGGAGCATTCCTGCCTCCATTGTCCTTGAGGAGGAGGCTCTCCATAAATAGCTTCAGGGCATAGGTTAGAGAAGCCAGATCACAGTTCCCTGTCTCCGTGGCTTGCTCTTCCATTCAGCCACAGACATCTCCTCATTGACTTCCCACATGGAGGAAGGAGTGCTGTTTGGGGACGCTCCCCAGCTTTTAGAAACAAATCCCATTGTTCCTCATGCTCACACGCTTTTCTTCCTCTTATTTTCCTACTGCAGCCTTTAACTTTTTTGCTTGTGCTGCTCCTTTTCCTACAATGCAAGAGTATTTCCTGCCTCTCCGTCACAGAGGAAGATAGGCACTCTGTGCACCAACCCACCCAAAACATAGTGGCCTTATTAAACAGTGGGTGGTTTTACTCGTTTAGAATACCTTTTCTCACAAATATGTCTTTGGCTGTGTGACATAAATACCATGCAACAGAGATTCGTGGATCTAGGTAGTTGAGCTTGGAGGTGCCCAGAGCGATCTGCTTGTTCTCCTCCCTGTCGGTGGCCTGCACCTGGAGCTTCATCAGCTGCTCTTCTATCCTCTGGACAGCTTTACGCTTCACCTCCACAGCCCTAAGGCAGACAAAAGAGAGAGGGGGGGTGAATAAATATACATAAAGACACAGACCTCATTAACACAACCTGGCTTCTGTCCAGCATTTAGCCCAAAGTAAAAAGGTAAGTCTTCGAAGCTCATTGATGTCGAACATTATCTACATCTGATATAATTATCAGGTAAGAATCAGATAAGTAATGTCTTAATAAGCCCCCCCATGTGGGATAAACAGTCTACATAGGTAAATAGTATCATGGCATGTAACTAATATTTAATAATTTATATATAATTTCAATTATTTAAAATATTACAATCTAAGGGAAAATATTACATTTGCAAATTTTTATGTTTGCATTCAAAAAGAGTCAAAGACGGGTGAAGACAGAGGCAGAGAAACAAAGAAACTCCAGGAATGAACTGAAATACACATTTAATTTTTATTATACCCAAAGTGCCGTGAATGTTTTAGCGCCTGCACAAACACTGTGGGCTTTCGCCCCACGAGGGATGAAGACATTTTACACACTAAGCAAAGGATAAATTTGTGTCAGGCCTTCTTACTTTTTGCTTTTGTCATCATGAGAGGCTTTGTGGTCGGCCTTGGCAGCCTTCAGCTGCTTCCTGGCTGCCGACAGTTGGTTCTGTTTCTCATCGATCTAGAAACACAACATATTTGTGTTAAATGGAGACAAGAATTTGCTTAACGTAGAAATGTCATCTGTATAACTGACAAAATTGATTATAAAGGAAACTATTCAAGATATCCAGATGACTGGGCTTTACCTTGGTCTGGAGGTTTTGCATTGACTTCTCAAAAGTTTTGGGTGGAGCTCTCTGGTGGTTACAAAGGATGGCCACGGCCCGGTTGGCTCGGTTGTAGGACAGGATTTTAGCTGGAATGCTGTCATCAGCTGAAGCCCAACAATGAGACAAAAATGTAGAAGTTTATGATGACTGACATCTGACATCACTGACCCAGATTTTGGATATTTTCTTGACCCTTGTCATGATATACTCTGAACTCTACAGAGATCCTGACCAGTTATATACTATATTTCTAAGTATATAAACGTACATTGTAAAACTGAAGACCAGAATCCTATGAGTTGAATTTTTAATTCATTACAGCTCTTATTTTATCAAAAGGACTTGAAATTTGGAAATCAAACGTTAAACTGTGTCACAAACTCACAATCAGTTCAAACAAATTTATGTCTTTCACAGTTTAAACTATCTAATCCAGGTTTGGTTGAATTATAGTAAGACAATGGAAAGACTGAAGATTTTTTTTCACATTCAACTATGGTGAGAATTTATTTCCATGAGCTGTGTGTGTGTGTGTGTGTGTGTGTGTGTGTGTGTGTGTGTGTGTGTGTGTGTGTGTGTGTGTGTGTGTGTGTGTGTGTGTGTGTGTGTGTGTGTGTGTGTGTGTGTGTGTGTGTGTGTGTGTGTGTGTGTGTGTGTGTGAGTGACGCTGAGTGACTCACAGCAGGAAAGTTCCTTGAGCTGCTGTTGCAGGGTGATGGAGGCATTATAGGTACGAAAGACCTTCGCTGTCAGGCCGTCCATCAGCTCCTGTAAGTGCTTATTCAGAATAGAAGTCTGCAGGGGACACAGACAGAAACAAAATGGAACGATGGCGCAGGTGGAAGGCGAGGAGGAGAACACGGTAATGAGCTCACTGAGACTGAGGAAGACATTGGAGTGCGTGACCCTTACATTCAGTCTGTCAAAGAGGTCATCTTCAGGCTGCTTGTTCTCCAGGAACAGCTGAAGATTTTTAAAAACCTAAAGAGAAATAAACATCAACACATTTATCCAGCACAAAAACATTTAGATTGATATAATCCCTTAAATCCACCAGCGCTCATGACCACACAATCACATTTTGTGCCTGTTGGTGCCGTTTTAATTTGATTTTTTTTAAAATGCAAGCGATCTAATTTGTCTTTTGTATGTGCTTCTAATGTATGAGTAAGTAGACACGTGTCCAGGAAGCATGTTGAGTCAAAGCAGAACATGTCTAGCTTATGTCTGTGTGCGGTCGTGTGTCACACACTTCAGTAAGAGCAGGAAATGGACCACTAAGGAGGACTGTAATCATCTGATCACCTGTCTGTGCAGAAGAGCAGCTCCTTGTCTCATTATCATGACATTATAAAGCATATAATGCATTGGTGCTTTCTTACCCTCTTCTCCACAGGGATCTTGTTGTAGTAGCGGATGGAGTCCTTTCCCAGGAAGTCAAACTCCACCACGTACTCCTGCTCATCCAACTTGGGGTACAGTTTGATGTGTTCCACACGCAGCGAGCAGCAGCCCACCGTGTCCGCCGTCTCCCCTTCCTCCTTTTCATTACCCGCCCTCAGTGCAAGCTGGAAAGGAAATACAGTGAATTATGCACATTATTAAGATTCAAGAGCGATTCATGGCGTTTATCTCGACACTGTGTATGAGACGCACACGGTGAGATTAGAAACAAAACTGTTGGAGAAGTGAGTGAATCATAAATTACATGCAGTAATTTCACATGGAGTGGTCTATAAACAGAACAGCAGAGAGTGAAAACAGACAGCAGTAAATTCTGGGGAATCAATGTAGGAAGGTTAGCAATAAAAATAATGTTATAGACCGGGACAGCAACAAAACACATTCCAGCCACCTGAAAGGAAGCCCATCTTAAAAGATCAATAGTTTAAGTGTGTGACGATCTTCCTCTCCAAAGCCAAAATGTACAGATGGAATGAAAAGTGTAACCTTATATGATCCCAATGGTGAGGGTATAAAACAAACTGTTAATTGATTAAAATAAGAATCATTAGGAGCACCCCTACATAGTTCCCATTCCCATGTACTGAGGAGCTGGATAATTACAGTTTCCATGTTTTTATTTCCCTGAGCAGAGCCTCGGTTGTCTCGGATCAGCATTTCTGGAGAAAACAGTGAGCCGCAATCTGAAGGCAAAGCAATCCATCCATTCCAGACAGGCAGGTTTGGAACAGGCACTGCATCAGTAGGTTCAAATCGAAGATACGTGTAGTTGTTGGTATTGATTTCTCCCCCACCGGTTTTGATATTTTATCAATACGAGGTTCCTCTAACTTGTCCTTACCTTGTCTATGAAATAAAGAGCCACAGCTCTCTGCCTGATCCGCATCTCTTTTGACTTCCAGTCCTCTCTGTACTGCGTACGGATACGATCCACACACTTCTTCAACCGCCGAGCAGTCTCGTATTTTTGCCAGTCCTTCTCCCCCTGTGTGCGCGCACACACACACACACACACACACACACACACACACACACACACACGAACAATTTAGCGAATAGGAAAATGGACATATTTTTTTCCATCAAGGACAACTAGTGATGTATGAGAAACAAGTTCATAATGATGATGATGCTGATGATGATGATGATGATGATAATGATGATGATGATAATGATGATGATGATGATGTTCAAGGTTGAACCTGAATAAGTACCTTGATTCTAGAGCTGGGATTCAACATGATGTACTTGATGGAACCCTGGATGTTCTCTGTCCAAGATGCCAGCCAGGTCACCTTGTTGTCATGACGAACCTCTTTCCATTTTGTTCCTTGGGGAGGTTTAGGGTGTTTAGAGTTCCTACAGAGAATGACACAAGTTTACAATATCAACAATATGTTGATTTTTTCCTAATGAATTTTTAACAAAGGGTTTTAAAGAATTTCTTGCATCATGTAGCATAACATTTCTCCGGCAACTTCCATATAGATTCCTGAAAACATACATTATATCAACAATTAAACACACACGATACAAAGGAAAACCATAACAACAAAAGTAGAAGTATGTCCTTAAATGTCTTCTAACCTCAACCGAGACTGTTTTTGATTAAGACATATTTTAAACAGAAATTATTAGAGATGAAACAAATTAACTTCAATAAAACAATTTTTCACCTTGATGGATCATTACAGAGATATTACTATACAACAAAACCAATAGTGACCAGCACGCGGGGGTCGCCATGTCCTGCCTTGGCTGTGTTTGCATGCAGCTGACTCTGACAGGAAGCTACCTTTGACACAGTACCGGTTCGGGTGCAAGTGTCAGAGTTCCATCTGCCAAACTGTACATACCACACGGACATTCCTCTGCTAACGTCTTTGTGACAGAAACTGAAGGCTACAAATTGGACTTCCTGTAAATTGTCGCTCTCGCGCTCTCTAATACACACACACACACACACACACACAGACAGACACACACACACACACTGCCCATCAGCAATGAACGGATAGAATAAAAGAAAATTATGCCTACTGTCACCAACACAACAAGACAGTCAGCAGATGGCAAGGGAGATAAAAAGAAAGATAATGCAACGAGAGGCTGAACACGCAGGGATTGGGTGAGGAATGTCTGAATTTGTCTTTTTGATCGACTTACAAAAACATCCACTTGCTATATTCTGTGAGCAGAACTCAAAAAGCACCTTATCTTTAGAATTCTTCATTAGTCCCACGATCTACTTTGACTGAAACTCACCTCCAGTAGCTTGAGGGGGCCACCTTGTGGTAAAAAAGCCAACTCAATACAGTGTTAACATACAAACCAAACACAACGTAAACCTGAACGGTGTCGGTGGGATTCCTTACTTGCTACAGTTAATAATGATGTCTTCTGGTCTGATGCGTCGTTTCAACATGCCCATCTTTGGATGATCTCCTCGCCCTCGGAAGAGTCCAGGCGGCTCGATGCGGAAGTTTCCAATTCTCTCTTTGTGATTGTCCATAATGCAGAAACCGTACTCCTGTAGGATTCTCTCGTTCTCCTCTTTGATTTTCTGCAAAGCAGACAGAAGCATGAGAATAAAGTCACAGGTGGGATGGTTTTAAACTTGAGAGCGTGTGAAGGCCTACATGTTTCTCCTCTTTTGACATCTGTTTTCTAGCTTCTGATTGGGCCTTGAAGTACTCGCTCATCTCACTGAAGTCACACTTGTTCAGGTCGGTGATCTTTGACTTCTCCTCTGAAGTCATTTCCTAAAATAAAAGATGTGTCTATTTATATACTGTACATGAATATCATTCCCCTCTTTAGTTTCTGAATGGAATCAACTGGAGGAACTTAAACACATCTCCTCACCTTCCTCCAGTCCTTATAGAAATTCTTCCTGAAGATGTCCTTAGTTGTGTACTCGTGATCCAACATCTTGGCAAAAAATGTAGCTACCTCCTCGGCGGGAGGACTGAGTTTCATAGGCTTACCTATAAATACATAAAATCCTACTGAATTCTTGAACAGTTATGACTTGATTTCATTTATTTACACAGACAGACTCACCGTCATAATAAAATTTGACTTTGTCTGACAGCGGTTCATACAGAGGTGCAAAAACTGGACCTTTGTGCTCAAGGAAGCGCCACTTTGAGCCATCAGTGTATCGTTCTTCCTCCCACCTAGTTGTCACAAAGAAGAACAGATTACAATCCACGAGAAAAACAACTCTTTCATATACTCAGTTTATATTTATAAGCTGACTGTCCTTGCGTGCAGCTTCCTGAAGGATGGAAATAATCTCACCATTTCCACTTCTCCTCTTCTTTTTGGGATTTTTTCCCCTTGTCTTTTGTCTTCTTTTTGGGCTTGACTTCCTGCAACAAGTAAAGAAAACTGATGCAATTCCGCTGGGAATGTACATAAGAATATATTCATCAAAAACAAACCTCGTTCTCCTCATCATCTTCATACTCAAGTTTCCTCTTCTTGGCTTTTTTATCATGTTCAGTTTTGACTTTTTTGGGCTTGTATTCAAATCTGTAAACAAATATATTGATAGTCTAGTCCGATTACAAAACTGACAGCGACAGAACAGGAGCAATCAGTGAATAACTGGTTTAATATGCAGGATACCCACTCCTTATCATCGAAGTCTCGTTTGGAGGCCTTGTTATGTTGAGGAGATGGATAGAAGCCGTTGTCTTCTTCAGGCTCGCTCTTTATGGCAGCAGGGCTGGGATCTCTAAGATATACACAGAAGACACATGGTTGAACCTGAACTTAATTCTTTATTATTATTTCATCTCTAATGGAAGATTAACCAAAGCGATGCTTTTTACCTTGCATATCCATTTTCTTTCTCCTTTTTGGGCTTGTCTAAATGGGATGATTTGATCTAGAGGGAGTTTCATAAAATAATTTTTAAAAAACCCCACACAATCTAACATCAATAAGACAAAAGTTCTGTAAAATGTTTTATAAATGTTGATCTGAGTACTCCTTCACAAACCTTCTCTTCCCTCTTCTTGTCTTTGTCTTTCTCTTTGTGTTTTTCCCGGTGCTTTTCCGAGCTGCCGTCATTATGCTTCAGCTTCTCTTTGTCTCTGTATTTCTTCTCAGAGTGGTCTTTATGTTCACTGGGATGCAGAGGTCACAGAGGTCAAAGATCAAGGGCAAAAGTTCAGACATGTAGCAGATGCACACACACAGGAGATGGACCAATCACCGATCATGTGAACCTGATCGTTTTTAACAATGATGCATTGATGGACAACTGGCAGTAAAATAATCAAACTTGTGGCTCAACCAACATCCTGTGGCTCACAAAGTATTTCAGTCACACACAACAAAACCATGACGGCCGTTCCACTAGAGTTCACATTAATAATGCTTTACGGATGTCTGTGTTCATATTTGATACACAAATACTGCACAGGGCTAAACTGGCTTCTGTTATGTCAAAGTAAAAACATCGAGTTGTGGTTTGAGTTGAAAGGAAGCTGCTGAAATCCTCCTACCTGTTGCTGTGCTTCAACTTCTCTCGCTCTTTGTCTTTCTTGTGGTCTTTGTGTCTGTGTTCCTTCTCTTTGTATTTGTCTTTATGTTTGTGAGTGTCTAAGATACAAAGGGGGACAACAAATAGTTCAGCAGCGTTAAAAGAAAACATCTTAACTACAAATTTAGATGTTTGCTGTTTTTTAAACTTTGACAAAAACTGACAAATGAAGAGAATTTGCCACATTTTTTTCCTATATTTTACCGTACTATTAAAAGTCAGTCAAATTTACCCTTATTGCCACACATCACACCCAAAGCACGTTTACTGACTGACAATCCTCCTGAATTTCAACCACACTTCATCCTAATGGACACATGTATGGTGTAATTGGAGGCAATGTGTGTGTGTATGTGTATATGTGTGTGTCTGTGTGTGCCCCCCCCCCATCCCTCACTTGATATATTTGCCTCAGGATCATTTTTAATATTCTAACTGTATCCTAACAACACCCACTGGCCCAAATTCGGAACACATTAGCATCCTTTTCAGCAGAGCCTTCATACAAGTTTTAATTGAGTTTTTAAAAATAGACAATACGAGGAAATTATACCTGAAAGGAAGGATTGTTCTCCTTCTCTCTGCAGGCAGACAAATATGAAAGTAGCAATTATAATTTTTACAGGAGTGTTCAATATTAAAATGTATCCAGCTGGGTTGAATCCCTTGTGAGGAAGAACCAGGCTTGGCTTGATCATCACCTCGTGGTGCCCTGTTGTCATGTCAGTCTAATAAACTAGAATTACGCGGTGAGTGTGTGTGAGAGGGAGAGACATTAACATAGACCCCGGTTATAAACTAAATCACTTCCCTCACACTGTTTTTCTCTCCATCACATGGCGCCTGTGAGAAAATGACGCTCTCAACTTTGCAAGAGCAACACATCCAATAATGTGTGAAGACTAAAATGTGTGCAAAAATGCCTTCTAGAGTCGTGTGATGGAAATAATGCAATGCAACTTTCTGCTCCGTGACTTAAAGTTTGGAGCGCACGTATGCGCACACTCTCTCCCGGCGGTGCGCAAAAACATGGATACGGAGGCGAGGCGCAGCTGGAGGTGCGTCACGGGCGGAAAGGGGGATGTGCGCTTCCCGGCTCTCGCCTCCATATCGCGGCAGACAGTTGGATGTGTGATCGGCGCCCTGGCTGCTACGTACAGAAAAAGAAAATGGCGCAGAGACTAAGTCCTCAGCCCCAATTCTGCCACTTTCGACTCCAAAATTCACTGTAATTGCGCGCACGTATCAGCAAAATAAAGAATGCAAGATAAACACGATGCCACGTCCTGTCCGGATCCCGCATCAGATTAAAAATCGGAGGGTCGTAAGGGTTCATTTCAGACCCTCTTTTTGAACAATAGCCGCAAGAGAGTGGAGGAGAAGGGACTTAGTCTCTGGGACGCCATTTCTGCCCTTTAAAAATTAACAGTAGACAGATCACGATTTCTGTTAGAAATCAGAATCGATAGGAATAAAAATCAGCATCAGGGAACCTACCGTTTCCTTTAGATCCAGAATTGACCTGGAAATTATGAAAAAACGTGTTTTTAATATTTAAATTTTGAAAGTGCCGGTAAGCTTGGTTATTCAACTTTCAATTGTCACACCAATGTAAGGTAGAAAAATTACATTTTTTTTTTTGCTACAAGCAAAAATAAACAGCGTAAATAAACATGATTTCAAAGTTTTCACTCAATCGACAAACAGAACAGGGTAACTTATCCCCTTTACAAATCATTTTCATCCTTATTTCAGATCATGGTTAATACTAGTCAGATAGGTCAGTTATTTCCTAAGGAATTTCTACAAACTAAAGATTTTTTTCCACACTGGATGACTGATACCTGAGAGTTCCCCGGTCCATGGTCTCCGCTCATGGTCAAGTTGTTTTAGTTCATAAAGCAGGTGAAGTTATCCCAGCTGACAGCTGTTCAGGATGCAAGGCTCAGGCAGCCAGGAGGGTACCCCTGTCTCCAGCCTGGAATGGAGTCCCAAGGTTTTGCTACTGCGCATGCGCACCAAGTTGCTCAGGGAGAATGTACAGTACATCTTGATCCATACCTGAAGAGTAGAATGTCAGACCAGGTAGATGTGAGGAAACAGGGAGCAGTTATGCTTCAAGTTATGCTTTCAGTCTTGAAAAAGGTTAAACAGAACAATAAAAAAACATATATATATATATATATATATATATATATATATATACTGGGGTTATAATCCATAAGTGTTCAAAAATCACTTCAGTCAGAGAAAAGATTAGGAAAGAAAAAAAGTTTTTGAGATTAAGGATTAAGGATTAAAACTACAGTTTAGAAATAAAGCTGTAATTATGTCAGTAAAGTTTTCATTTTACGTGAGTCATAATGGTAGTGAAGATGTAGTTTTAGGTTATGTAGTAGAAAGGGACTATTTTCATTACATCTTCTGTCATATGAAATATCTCACATTTTGATAAAAGTTGATCTTGTAAAATTACACAACTACTGTACTGTAATCTGAATGTCTTTCCATCCTATAATGAAATTAGAGCCGATGAAAAGAAATTAGAGCCCTGGATTTTATTTTGAATTTAGCACATATTGTTGATCAAATGATTATGATCAAATGTGAAAATTTTGAAACACAAATGATTTCATTCATTCAAAATTATTCCAAATTTTATGAATCATACATAATTGGTCCCATTATGACTGAAGATTGTTATGGTACAGAGTCAAACTATCCATCTCCTGGAGATCCATGTGCTTTCAATTCATTAATTTCTCTTCACCTAACTGGAGTTCTGATCACTTACATATCACTATGTATAAAATACTTCAATGAAGGGCTGTATTAACGGTAGGCTGATAACACTGGCAGTGTGGTCAGGCAAAGTGAAACACTCAAAGAATCCATTTCTGGTGTGATTTATTACTTCTTTAGTTTTGCAGATGCATCAGAGGAATGGAGGCTGACAACAATCAATGCTGGATTGTCAAAATAGAACATAAACTAAGTATAAGCATACATGAAATGATGTGCAACACAAATATCAATATCCATTAAATGAACAAATAATACAAGGCATACGTCTATGATTATAATACAACACAAAGATACCAGCTATTCAACTCACTTAAGCATGGATATTACTTCCTGATCCTCCTTCCATCATTACCTCCTCTGAGCCTGATCTTCACAACACTATGCCACCTGTTTATACTGATAAAAAACAGGGAACTGTGTTTTCAGGTATTAGCAAGCTGAGAATGAACTCTTTTTTTTTTAAAAAATCAACAATTTAGGATGATAAATTAATCACTCTCCACAGAAGAGAAGCAGTAGAAAATTTAATTCAGTTTTACAACATAATTATACAAGCATGAAAAGATCCATTACGAGTCTTCACATGATTAATCCAGCATTTAATATAAAAGCACATTCACACAAATACATACTGTATACACACACACATTCTAACTACAATCTCACATAATTGGATGGACAAAAAAAACAATAGCATACTTCTGTTTTAAAACAATCTGTACATGGTTTTCTACCTCCATTTAAAATAAAAACACAACAACAACAATCTGGGACAGAGATATTGATATATCAACCGTTTCACAGCGAGAAACACAAACATTTACAGTACAGTTTACAGGCTATTTAGACTTCCTTCGTTTGGCCTGGGTGGGACTCGCTCCGGTTTCTGTCAAAAAGAGCAGAGGTCCATTAGGTCCATGTGTACGCTATTGTTAGAGGTAAAGCTTTTATGCTTTTTTAAAAGGAGTTTAAGAGTTGAAAATTACCCTTGACAGCAACACTGGTTCCGGGCCTGGCTGATCTCTTCCTAATATTACTGTCGGCCACCGGCTCCTCCTCCACCTCCTTCTCTGCCCGGGAGCTGCGTCTGCTTGGGCCCTTGGGCTTCTCGGCGGCACCTCTGGGAGGACCCGAAAGAAAAACAACAAACAAGAAAGGAAGGGCAACGCAAGGACATGTTACTTAAGATCCAAGGATTCAAGTTAACTCTTCATTACTCAGAACGATATAATACCACTCATGACTCTGCTGTTTTTCCTCGTCTACCACAGATACTGTCCGTCTTCATCCCAACAGCATTGATTATCGTCGACATGATCACTGCCTGCGTCTTTGCAGTGAAACACGTTAAAATACATACCTTGGGACTAAGTTGATGGGCGTCTTTCTTTTCTTTGCCCATCTGTGATAGAAGTGGAAAAACAGCGGTAAACTAAACCATGCTGAAAAATCAAAATCATGTCCCCACCTTAAAATGACAATCCCCCCAAGAAAAGAGATGTGGCACCAGAGGTCAGTGGAGTGGTAGGAGTTTCTTTTTCATAAATGGATCTTTGTTTTATATTCTGACATGCATTAGTATATCTCATATTGTTGCATGCTACTCATACATACCGAGTATTGAGGCCACTGGCTCATTGCTTTCACCATGTACCCCCCTGGCCAACCAAATGAACTCCCTGAGTTTCAGTAGTTAGAAATGTCTAAGCATTTCTCCTTCGAGAGCATGGTTCTGAAGACTAGGCCAACATTTCAACGAACAAATGTAAGCGGCATCTTGATAGACCCCAGCAAGTGAAACATGACACGATCAAAAGACACAGATATGATCAGGAATCTTACCCCTGGTCAGAACCCGCGGAGACTTCTTCAGCTGGACAGAAGAAAATGGAATTAGTCATACGTCATCCTGTTCCACGTGATTTAAATCAGATCATAATGGAAGTTGTTATTTTAAATTTTAAAGCAAATGTGACAAATTTACCCATCTTTCCACTACCATCAGGCTCCTGGGAGAGTGGGACTTCCTGTTGAATAGGTGCTGGGGAAAAGGGACCAAATAGTTCAAATGAAACATTTTGAATATTTGAAACAAAATCTTTACAGAAACTTTAATCAAATACTATTCAAATTAACACTGAATTTTATTTGTGATTTGCTGAGTAAGGTTTCGAGTAGGAGACTTGAGCCACAAATTCCCCACCATCACCACCACAACTTGGAGACAGTGTTAGTTTATAGGATGTCAATTCTTTTTTTTAACCAAAAATGACTGTACATCGTACAAATCTGGATTAAATAAATATGTTAATGCATATTTATTAACCTTCACCACAGCCTTCACACAAGCCACACAAATGCTGGTGTTATCATCAGACTGACCTGACCAGGGATTGTTTTGTTTGCTTGAGACGTGCCGACACACAAAACGACTATTCAGCTCATAATTGTGTGTTTACCTGGCAGGATCTGAGGGGTCTCAGAAGCGGCTGCAGTGGTGGACACGGAGCTCGGGAGATCAGACTGACATGGTGGAACTCCAGTCGTGCTCGCTACTGGAGACTCTGTGGTGGCGGGGACTTCCTGAATGGGACTAGGCCCAGCAACAACTGGAACAATAGATTGTGGAGGATTTTGTGCAGGAGCAGCTGTTGACAGCAGGGCCACAGACGGTACACCTGTGGTGGAACCGTCTGTGGTGACAGCGGGACCTTGAGAAGTTACAGCCTTGGCTGGGATTGAGACCGAAGCCGGTGGAGACATGAGCGCTTGGGTAAAAATCTGAGTGGAAAGAGCAACTTGTCCAGGCACTGGGATTGGAGCAGAGACTGCATGCAGAGTGATATTGTTTTTAGCGGTCGTAGTTGGAGACCCAAGTGCTTCAATCTGAATGGCTGAACTAGCAGAAGGATGAAAAACCTGTGAGGGAACTGAAACTGTAAGTCCCTGTGCAGGCCTTTCTACTGGACTCCTTTGGGGGTCTGCTGAACTAACAGTTGCAGCCGCATGGACAGGCTTGGTTTTAACCTGGGCAGGTGGAGACAGGGGGCTTTTTCGAATGGTATTAACAGCCCCAGGACTTGAGCAGGGAGGAGTAGAAGCCAGAGGCGACTGAAAGGGTGACAATGCCGGTGGGACTGGATGGGATGACGGCTGCTGGACCAAGGGACTCGTTTTCTGAGTAGAACTTGTCTCACTGAGATTTTCTGTCTTGAGGGTCCCTGGACTGACCTGCTGGGGAGCTTGGACGTTCCCCACTGGTGCAGAGGAGGACATACCGGCAGCAATCTGAACCTGTGCCGCAGCGTTTCTGGCAGGCTGAGTGCTCGCCATGTTCGCCACTGAAGATGGGGTAGCGTTTGGTGCAGGAGATAGTTGGATGTTTGTAGTGGACACTTGGATGGATCCCATCATGGTGACCGGCTGTGACACCATTGAATTATTATTTGGAGCCACTGACGCACCCGGAACCTGAAAAATCGGGTTGATAAATACGGGAGTGGTGGTGATGAACTGAGGAGGTCGTGGGACAGGGGCCTGTGGCCTGATGTCCTGAGGTCTAATGTTCTTGTTAGGGACAGCTACCATGGTAGACACCATAGAAGTGGGTACTTGTGAAGTGGGGGCAGAGGTGATGGGGTTAGAGGTGACAAAAACGGTAATCTGATTGGGGGAAATGGTGCTGGAAGAAGCAGGGATCTGGATCACAGAGTGAACATTTGTCACAGGTTTAGGACACGGACTTGGCTTCAGAGGTGAGTTTGTTGAGTTTTGAACGGAACTGGAGTTGGAACTGGTGCTAACAGTCAATGCTGGAATGCTGTGACAGGAAGTAACTGGGTTTGGGTTCATGCTCATGGAGGCGTTACTATTACTGCTGACGACGGGACAGACAGAAGGCGCTGGGTTGATAACTGGATTGGCATGAATGCTCAGAGTGGCAATGGGGTTGTGGTTAAGGCTTTGTGTTGTGCTGGAGTTCACATTAGTGTTGGGGAGCACATTGGAAATCGAAGCAGGCTGCGAGTTAGCATTGCTGATATGGATAGGTATGGCAGTTTTGGGCTTAGCATCGGATATATTTATAGTGGTAGTCGTGGTAGCGGATACTTCTGTATCGACACCCTGGGAATTACCGTGGAGTGGTCTCTCTAGCTCAGTAACAGACTTGGGACTGTCCTTCTCCAATACATCTCTAACGCCACTATTCTGTACGGGGCGGTGAGGCATGTTTTGGATAGCCGAGTTATCCAGCAACTGGTTGAGAGAGGTTGGAGTAGACCTGAGAGTCGGCGACACCTCGGAATCCCGTGCAGCAACTGCGTGCGCCGGCTGCCGATCGACTTTACCCGCCTGTGGTTCAAAATCAACTTTAAGCTTTAGAGACGTCGGGAACCGAGGCGTCGCCATTCTGGGAGACGATAACTCCCTCAAATGCACCGGCAGGGTTTGGGGAGGATGAACCGCTCGCTGCTCTGGCAGTACTTGCCCCTGGTTTTCCCTGACTCCTTCAACAGGGTTGCCCTGTACACCGTGGTAGGGGCTATGGCTTTGCTGTGCCTCCATGCTCCCGCTCATTTGCGATGGCATGGAAACGGGGCTTGGAGGGACTGAGGTAGGGCTCAGCATCATGGTTTGCCCCTGAGGGTTGACTAACTGCTGTTGAGGGGGAGGGCAGGCAACGGCCATCTTTGCCCCCTTCTGTCTCCCTGGACTTGGTGTGGCTGACTTGCGGCTGGAGGCTGGACTTGACCGCCGACTGTTGCTAGGACTCGCTCGCTTGCTCTGCCCTCCAGACTGCTTGTCCTGTTTAGCGCCTGCCCCCCCTGCTCCGGCACCTGTAGAGAACGGCTGCTGATTGTTGTTAGCGTTGTTTCCTCCTGTACTACCATTATTGTTGACTGGTAAAGTTAAGCTAGGAGGGGCCTGCCCGATTGCTTTTAGAGTTGTTGGGTTAAGACCTTGCTGGTCAAATCCTCTAGTTAGGTTCGGCTGCCTGGGGGGCAGAGGAATGTTGATTTTGGGAGGAAAAAGCCCCGCAATAGAAGCATTTAACCTTTCCGGAGAAAGGTTTATTTCGGAGGGCTCGGTACTTGGTGGACGGTTAGTCGGGGTGAGAGGGTGGTGGTACGGTCTGGGGCTAGCCCTGTTGGGGGTTTTGGGTCTGGAGCTCTGCGAGGTCGTAGGTACATTGGGAAAATGAAGGCCAGGTATGGGACCCCCTTGTTGTGGCTGAGTGGGTAGTTGTTGCTGGGGACTGGCCCCAGCGTGCTGTGGCATTGGTGATGGACCAGGGACCTGCTTCATAATGTGAGCGTTTGAGCCTGGGTTAGTAATTATCTGTTGGGTCCCATTTCCTGGCTGTAACCCAATTTCAGGCCCACCAGGCCTTTCCTGCTTCGGGTGACCTCCTGCTGAGGACTCTTCAGATCCAGTGCATTGGGAACCCTGTGCTACGTCAGGATGGGACATTCTTCGTGCAGGACCTGCAAGCTACAAATCAGAACAGATTGTAGTTTTACGCCTAAGGCCAGACTAATGCCTTGAAAAAGCCGGTGTTGCAGAAACAGGGAAAACATCCGGCGTAACGACAAAAGGGATGTAATATGGGTCCATAGATAGATATCTGTGTAACCAAGCTAGCCAGTTGCACATAAAGTTCTCCAATAGTTGCAAATCTCTCCAAACTGAGGATATAGAATCAAACCCAAGCTGTTTTTTTTAATCTTTGTGTGTAAAATTTAAAATCACTGTAAAGATGTTAAATTGTTGTGTCTTCAAATGCAAGCCTATACATTGTGGTATACTATCTTTGTGGTTTTCTATATGAACATGTTTGTTCTGGGGACTTCAGTGACCGGCAGACTGTATGACATCCTGGCATATCCAACTGCAATGCTCCTTTGTAATCTGAGGTTCATTATGATATATCAAACAAAACTAATGATAAAATGTATAAGTAATATTCAAGCTTTCATACGGTACAGCACTCAGCCCTTACCTGTGGGTTCACCATCAGTGGCATCCCTCTGGTTTTGTCAGGTGATGGCGGTACACCACTGTGTCCTTGTAGGTTGATCATAACGGGCATATTGCCTTGCTGTGAGACAGGAAGTCTCTGCACCTCAGGTGGATTACCAATGGCACGAGGAGGGAGCTGGCCTCCAGGAGGGACTTGCCCTCCAGGAGGAAGTTGCCCTCCGGGTGGGATGGACATGCGGTTCTTTGCCTGTTCCTGCTGCATCTTAAGCATCATCATCATTTGCTGCTGTTGCTAAAATCAAGAATAGGGTATGATATTAAGCATGTATCAGTGAACTATTAACCCATTTATTGTTACTATACATTATCTAGAAAGTGCATAATAAAGTTGTTACCTGCTGTTGCAGGTGTGGCTGTTGAGTCTGTTGTTGCTGTTGCAGCTGATGAGGGTGCAACTGGGGCTGGCCCTGACCTGAAGTCTGCGGTCCTGCCATTCCTTGCTGCCCTTGAGCATTCTGGAGACCCTGCATCTGCTGCATCTGTTGCATCTGCTGCTGTTGCTGCATCTGCTGTTGCTGCTGCAACTGTTGCTGTTGTTGTATTTGTTGCTGTTGCATTTGTTGCTGCATTTGCTGCTGTTGTTGTTGTTGTTGCATTTGCTGCTGCTGCAACTGTTGTTGCTGTATCTGCTGCTGCTGCAAGTGCTGCATTTGTTGTTGTTGCTGCTGTTGTTGCTGTTGATGTTGTTGTTGCTGTTGTTGTTGTTGTTGCTGCTGCTGCTGTTGCTGCTGCTGATGTTGCTGCTGCTGCTGCTGTTGTTGCTGCTGCTGATGCTGCTGTTGCTGCTGCATAAACTGCATAGGCACCTGCTGCAATACTCTCTGTTCTCCAGGTTGACCTGGAAAGCCTATAGAAGGTTAAAAAAATGCAAATATGTGTAAAAATTTTGGGAGTTTATACAAAAAAATCAGCAAACAGATATCCATACAAAAAAAAAAATCTAAACAAGGTACCTGCAGGCCTGTTGGCAAAATCTGGATGTTTCGGGACAGAGTTGTCTAATCCCACACTCTGTTCAGCACCAAGATTCTGCAGTTCAGAATCCTCCATTCCAGCAGCCGCATCAAGACCCCTAGAAAGAACAGAATTGACAGCGATGCCATCTCCAGCTTCACATTTACTGCCACCGCTCCAAACAGAAATCATTAAATAGTCAACAAAAGAAAATCGTTACCCTAGTCCCTCTACTTGTTGTCCCTCTCCCTCCTTTGGTTTCTTCTTTCGTGGGGGTTTCTTCTTTTTGGGTTTAGCTTGATTGCCTCCTCCTGCTCCTTGTTTTCCTCCTGGACCAAACTGGCTGGCTGAGATATCACTCTGCAGGAGGTTGACCAGCAGCGGGCTCGTCAGCGTTACATCCTTACTGACTGGAAAACCTCCTTGCTGTCCACATGGTCCACTCATCTGCATCTGGCCCGGGAACTGAGAGTTAAAGTTCATGCTATGACCTGCAAAGTGGCCGTTTCCTATCTGCATGTGCTGAGGGCCTCCCATCATGCCTTGCTGTTGCTGTGTCTGCATATCAGGAACCATCTGCTGGACCCCCAAGTCTCCTGTTCCGCTATTGGGATCTCCTAAAGGATGTGGATGTTGTTGAGTTGCCTGCTGCTGCTGTTGTTGTTGTTGCTGCTGCTGTAGCATTGCCTGTTGTTGCTTCTGCTGTTGCTGTAAGTGCTGTTGCTGTTGCAACTGCTGTTGGATTAAAGGATGACCCGCAGGGAGCCTCATTTGTTGCCCGTGCATGCCCATAGCTTGATTAGGATTTCCAGCAATAGCAACCTGCTGGGGCTGTTGCTGGTTCATTTGCTGGTGTTGCTGCTGTTGTTGTTGTTGCTGCTGCTGCTGCTGTAGTTGCTGCAACTGATGCTGCTGTTGCTGTAACTGCTGTTGCTGAAGTTGAGCCATTTGTTGTTGCTGCTGTGGAGTCATCTGCTGGGGTGCAACCTGACCCTGGAATTGAGCCATGTTACCTGGAACAGTTGGGGCGGGGCCACGCATCATCTGACCAGTCATGACCCCCGCTGGGATCTTGCCCCCAAACGCCTGTTTGTTACCTTGCATCTGGTTGGCAACCATTTGCTCCATCATGGAGTTTTGTTGCTGTTGTTGCTGCTGTTGCTGTTGTTGCTGCTGCTGTTGTTGTTGTTGCTGTTGCTGCTGCAGGAGCATGGCCTGGTGCCCTTGGCCTCCAACCATCTGACCCTGCCCATGCATCACCCCCTGGCCTTGCTGAGGCATCATCTGCTTGGGTGGGGTCATTCCTCCTCTCTGCCCTTGACTGAGAGGCCTTGAGAGGACAGTCTGACCTCCACCCTGGCCTTGAACCTTATGGCTGGGGGAGGAGGGCACGGGCTGGGCCTGATGCTGGAGGCCCATCATTTGGGGGCCAGGCTGTTGCTGCCCCATACCAGGACCAGCAGCTGTACCGGCGGGTAGACCTGCCAAGTTACTTTGTGCACCCATAATGTTGGGTTGGGCATGAGACGAAGCCTGCATTGTGTTTGGGGTGGAGACTGACGCCTGAACTCCTGATGCAAAACGGAAAGTGGAAAAAGAATGTTAGCTTAGTGTGTATGAGGACAGCTTATGACCTAGTGTTTACCTCCACATCACAGAAAGAGATGCATTGAATTGTCTTGTGTTGTCAATTAAAGTAAGAAACTCTATTCTAATTTTGACATCTAATTTTTAAAAATATTTAAATGGTCACAATTTTGTAGGAATTATATGCACATAAAAAAAAAATCCAGTATTCGGAACTCATGTAAATAGTGTTTGGAGTTGTTTACAGCAGTCAACATGTATTACATATAGAAAAAGTTCCGTGGAAAAAATAAGCTTATTTTTGAAATGAAAAATACCTTACCTCAGTCCATGCAATTACCACTATTATTGGATGACGAAGTAAATACTGAATAAATACTGAATATTGACACAGCAACAAAACTCAAGCATTCACCTCTACATCTGCTTCACGTTACTATACACAACTATAGATGTTGGTACTTCGAGACATTAGTACAGTAATCCCTCGCGCATTTGCGCATCAACACGCACGGCTTCACCGCAACGTGGATTTTCAGCAGGCAGTCACGTGATACCATACGCGCATTCTATTAGCCGACGGCATCCGGATGTGCGCTCGGTTCTGTGACTCTTGGACTTCCGTGAAACACAAAAGTGCTTTAAACAATCGATAAAAGAGTGTGGGAAAAGGTAATACAGTTAGAAGATGGTTTAATATCAGTATGGGGAGGGTTCATAAACGTTTAAATTACTGTAAATAATTTTTTTTAAAAACGTTAGTCCCTATATCGCGGAACTTTGTTTTTGCAGGTGGTTCCTGGAACGCATTAACCGCGAGTAACGGGGGATTACTGTACTCCTAAATATTTGAAACGTTTCTGACATATTACCTGTATGAGTCATGGCTTGACTGCTTTGCAGCTGTTGATTGGGTCCCCCACCAGATGTTCCTGGACTGCTGGCACTCACCTGACCCGGGACAAAGTTTGGATTCGGAAAGCCCATGGGACGCTTTGGCATCCCTGTGATCAGTTTTCATTTATTGTCATGTTAGACATCGAACAAATTCGTGAATTATTTTATCATGATTTTACATAATGAAACCCCACCTGGGTGAACTTGGCCCCCCGGCTGTCCGTGTTGGGGCATTCCCATGAATCCTTGTTGCATGTTACCCTGTTGGCTGAGGGCTGCTCTTCCTGGCGATCCCACGCCCTGAGGGAACCCTTGAGGGGTTGTGGGTCTCTGAGCCATCATGGGGGGCGTCCCTGGTGAACCTTGCTGAAAAGGTGATGAAGAGGAACCAGGTGACTTGGCAGTAAGATTGCCTTGCGGTCCGGAAGTTGGCGGAAGAGGCGGCGGTGGTCTCGGTGGTCCTGCGACGCCACTCGGGAGTACTTGTGAGCCCTTAGGCTGGGGGGTGGCAAACTGACCCACATTTGTCTGCTGCTGTAATTGTCCCTGCCCTATGGCATTAAATACTTGCCCAGCCTGCTGACTGCCAAACGGATAAGGTGGTGGGGGGTGGCTAGGAGTTTGAACTGTAGCAAGGGAAGGTGGGCGTGGAACCATTTGGGCCTGAGGAGGGGGCTTTCTCCAGGCTGGGCTTCCTTGGGCAGCTTGTTGCTGGAGCACGCCTGGAGGCAACTGGTTCCAGCCAGGAGGAACAGCCATCTGCCCCGACGGGTTGAACGGAGGTCTGGGGCCGTGCTGGGCGAGCTGGGTCTGCTGCTGGGCCTGTTGCTGTTGGTGGTGCTGCTGTTGAAGCTGCTGCAGGGCAGCAGGATTCAGAGGCCTCCCAGCCTGAAGAGCCTGCATGTGATGGGCTGCCTGGGGAGGCATCGGACCGGAGCCGTGAGGAACAGCCTGTTGGTGCTGAACCTGCTGCTGCTGCTGGACAGCCATTCCTGGCATCATCGGATCTACAAAAAAATGTAAGAAAGGGGGAAAAGTATTTCCATTACTGAACCAACTAAGGTAAAACATAATTGAAATAAAATTTATCGTTTCACATACAATAGGAACAAACCTGTCTGCGAAGGTGGTCTCTGAACACGAGGATGCATCTGTCCACTGCTGCCTGGGACCATAGCCTGACCTGCCATGCCAGGCCCGGGGGGGACCATCGATGGATTAGCCATCCTTACCGATCCTGATGGAAAAAATGTGCACATTACATCAATATGTACTAACATGCATACAGCTGATCTGTCAGTTGACTGCACACTGCAAATGAAAATAATCAAAGGACGAAAATATCTTCTATATTCAGACATTTACATTTACAGCCTTTACAGCTGTACATGTGGGAGGAGTTTGTCGGTGACATTGAGAAGGACTTTCAATCAGGGTACCTGGACCAGGTTGACCTGGAAACCCGACATCCATTCTCATCTGGCCAGGTGCTCCGATTGGTCCGTTCACTCTGACTTCCTGTCCTCTATTTGGTCCACCAGCGACATTGATAGCCCCTTCCCCTGAGCAGGAATGAAACAGCTAATAATCACATGTAATACTGGAGGTCTAGTCAGCGGTGATGCACCACAGATGATAAATATTGGCTCTTGCATCGTGTTTTGATCTGACAAAGGAGAATTCTCTTACCTTCTATCTGCACAGAAAGAATACCCAAGTCTCTCAGCTGCTGCTGATTGTTCTGGGCCAACAGTCGAAGTCGCTCAGCAGCATCCCGTGGAATGTTAAAGGTAACTCTCACACTGTTCCACGGCTCCACATGCTGTGGCTGGAGTCTCTCTGAATCTAAAAAGACAGACAATGAATGGACTTAAGCCACAATTTGGTTATATACAATATTCAGGGGAAATACGACTATTATTTGGATAAGGACAAGTAAAACGAAAGGAGGGATGAACAAAATTATTGATGGAATACAAAGTAGATCTTATAATATTACTCCTGCCCTTTTATTCAAAGCAGATGGAAGAGAAGATAACCAAGCATCTTTCAATTACTGTGTGTACTGTTTGCATTCACATTAAATAGATAAAATTTCACTAACCCATATCAAGCATGTTTGGCATCCCTCTGAGGATCGTGTCGAGTTTTTGCGTGAAATCCTCATCCTCCATATTCCCTTGAAAGGCAACAAAAACAGTAAAATCTTCTCCCTCCCTGTTGTTTTCTTCTGCGCCATCATCTTCCTCATTGACGTTCTCCTCTTCGGGCCCTGTGCTTCCAAGGAAACTGTCAGCATCCTCCCCCACATCATCCCAAACGCCGGAGTCCCTGTCTGAATCATTATCTGCTGGTTCCACGTCTATCCTCTGGGACAGCTCAGGTGAGGTACCTTCATGTGCCATCCTCCCCTCTTAACTAGGAGTGGCTGCTGAAAACACGGGAGAGGAATAGATGGTTAGTCAATCTCACAGAGCAGGAAACCACATTGATTACAAAGTACTCCGTACTGATGTAGTGAAAACTGTAAGATATGCAGATGATCTGTTGCTGCACGATAAGGCAGCTACACGTCATTAGATCCAGTGTGCTAGAAATGTCAGATGAGGTAAAAAAAAAACAAAAAAAACTATGTGAAATAATAATCAAGTAAATAGATTATTACAGAAGTAATAGGTAGATATAAGTTGAACAAGCATTTGAATGCTAGCAACATCAATATAACGGGAAGGGTTAGCTGTAGATTTTGTTAAAAGATGAGATGTGACTTGTTATTATTTATAATAAACCAACACGGAATAATAACATGTTCATAACGGGTGGCCAAGCTCGGTTGACACCATCATCATCACCACCACCACCATCATCATCATCATCATCGGCCCAGCGGTAGCACGGGCCTTAGCGCCAACCTAAGCTAACATCAGGAGATCAAAGTCGAATTGAATAACGTGAAGGACCGGTATCCCGGGTTCATTCCGGTATAAACATCACATAACTAGACTGTAATGGAAACATACATGTTTCGAAATGACAACGCTTCGCTAAAATGTCGAGGCGGCTCCGTCGGCTTCAGAGAAAGCTCCTGTTTAGCAAAACCTTAGCCCAACCTGCTAGCACTGCAGTTAATTCATCATGAATGGAATGTAACCATCTGTTGGCTTACTGATTCGTTAGCATTACATTGTTATGTACAATGAACAGTAAATTACGCTCGAGAAAAACCTTAAAAATCTTACCGCATATAGTAATGAGAAAATGAATTAAACCAGTCGACATCTGCAGGCAAGATTAGCTAACAAAACATGAATCACAAGCAAGTCAGAATGAGAAACGACATCAAGCTACGTGAGTTAATAATACTACTTCCGGTATGTTTTTCAAAGTAAAATTCGAATTGACGAAGGACGAGCAGCACATAAAATATAAAATATTTTTTATTTAAAATATTTACATTTAAAATATTAACAATATTTTACAACATAAAATGTTTGACAACCACAGAACATTAAACCATGGGAGCGTTTCCCTAACTTAAAGAAATTTATGAGATAATGTTCATAAATTTTGTGTACAAGCATTTAGCAAACTATCTTTAGGAAACTATCATGAAAAATGTAAGGAAAACCCTTTCCAGTCATTATAAAATAAAATAAAAAGAGAAATCATTATGCTTTAAGAGTGCAGATGTAGGATCAATAAATAATTGTGTTTATGTTAATTGCAATTTTTGTTAAAGTTTTAATTTGTGTCCAGGGACATAGATACCCATCTGGGTAAATATAAGTAAGATTCTCATCTTTTAGCCATATTTTAAATTTTCTAAAATTATCTTGACAGATAGTTTTCTATGGTCCTTGGTCGTAAGGATCAAAATAAAATACACACCTAAATGTCCAGGTCACATTTATCAGATGCTTCAGCAGATAAATAGGCAATGTGAAATTTGTAAGAATGCGTTAAAATGTTTTCAAAGTCTAGTTTTCCCAAAAACCAAAAGGTCAAAGTTTGGAAACTGTGAGATAATTACGTATACTTAAGGTCAGCTGCACCAAATAAACATTAATGTGTGGGGGAACAAAGTGACATTCTTCAGCAATGTGTGCAAATCATTTATTTCTTATTTCTTAGACAGCAGTAATTCTTTAAATTAATATTACATACAAATGCATGTGAAATAAAACCTTTGACAAATGCATACCATAAATTATGGTAATCTAAAGTATAAGAGAAAAGCATTAACTATCATATTGGTGTTATGTTAATCTATTGCCCACAGTTTGTGGCAATAGGTTTCAGGAAATGTTTGATCATAAGTATTGAACATTCTGATGTTAGAACCAAGTTTAGAATGCAATGCTTTACAAAAACATTTATTCCTATTTCATATACACAAGCTGGACTAAAATAATTACACATGTACATCAAAGACAGAATAATAGTCCAAAATATGCCGACTGAATTAACTGAATTACAACAATGGAAAACATGTTTACAGCGAAAAATATTTTTTGACAAAAAAATACAGGTTAGCTTCAGTGATTTCTGTATTCCTATTCTAAAAACAAGTATCCCCATTCTTAAGATAAACCACAAGTTTAAGCAAGGAACAGTTAATACAGAACGTTTTCGACTATTTATTCTGCCATTATTTAAAGTTAAACCTTTAAAACATGAGATAAAAAATTAGACGTGAAGGTCATACCGTAAGTCTACACATTATACACAATGTAAACAATGGTCCATTGGTTCTTCAAACCAGTGTAAACTCTAGCAGCGTTAGTCACGATACCACACCATTTACATAGCAGGAAAATAAAAGACTTGGTGTCTCCAATGTGGAATATTTTAATTCTAATGATGACACAAAGCTCTATCACTAAATCAAATATGAACTCTGTCATGTGATTCCATGTGTGTGTTTTTTTATCCTGATAAAATGCAGCACATGGGGAAAAAACGATCAGAACAGTGGCTTTAATGCACTCCAGGGGACTATGCATGTGCAATAAAGTGTCTTACAGGTGATGTACCATTACTTTTTTTTTTTTTTTTACCTCGGAACAAGTCCACTGTAAACCCATTCAGTTTATTGCTGTCCAGAATTGGAACTGGAATGATATAAATTTATGACCACACTCTACCTCACTGTGTTCCTGTCTGATACCGTTAAGGGATGGACATTTTCAGCCATCGAATCCCATTAAGGGATTGACATTTTATCTACACTTGGACTTAACATCACTTGAGGCTGTGAGAGAGAACATTCCAGTGTTGGTAGGTGACTCGCTGTTGATCTTTTTTAAAGTTTTCTGAATGAGCGAAACAAAGAAAATTTTACTTTTCTGTCACATAACCAAAAACTTATTTTAAGTGCTAGTTTGTGTTTGGCCTCCTAACTCCTTCACTAGCCATCGCTCAAGCAGTGTTACCCTCATCCCTTTACTATGTGCAATAAAGTGGGGAAAGGGGTACCCTAAGGCATGTTGGACATCGCAAGGGCAGAAGCATCGGCACTACGGGGGTCCTTCACCCCAATGATGAGGTCATTGGTTCTCCGGGTGCCCTCCACATACGAGAGGATTTCTTTCCTCTCCACCACGTGACCTTTGGCCTGCAGCAGCTCTATGTCTTCTTGTAGGAACTCATCTGTAGGGGAGACGGACAGAGATAGAGGGGAGTGGGGGGTGTGATGAAGAGAAATGAAGTGATGACATGCACATGCCAATGTTAAAGAGGTCACATTTTCAGGTGCTATTCACGTTTGCTGTTTATCTGGTGAAGGTAAACAAATAGAGAGAAAGAGAAACCACGTAGCAGGTTTTCACATCAGGTTGTGTTTAGATTGTGTGTTTGAAGAGTTCCAGCCTCGCACATTAGTGTATCTTGTTAAGACCGAGCAAATACTCAGTAACCTTTGATAATATCTCAGAGATCTAAAAGTTTCTGATCTAAGCTCTATACTAATCGCAATCATAACTTTTACACCCTCCCACTGCAGCACGAGAAGTCAAGATGGTTTTTCACGAAGCCAAGTTAAACTTTCACCTGATGCCTTGTTTTTACTGACAATATGAGACCAATATAGTAAACACAAAAATGTGATATGATAACAGTATTAATACTGGCATATTATACATCAGTGCTTAAAATGCTTAGATGCATGTTGAAAGTTAAATGCAGGGTAATACTTGCTCTTGGAGGCTTGGCTTATATTCGGATCATATTAGATGTAATAAAACTCACTGTCCACAAGGAGGATGTTGGGCTGCAGCTGTGGGTGGAGCCTTCCAGATGTTGTGCTGTCATTCATATTATTACGCAAAGAAAGAACATTCAAGAGCACCTGTAGAAAATAGAATGAGACATCTAGAATAAGAACACATGCATGCTAAATTGTTATTAATATCAGGAACAAATTAACGGAACAAATGAAAATGCATCAGTCAAACATGGAATCTTCCACTTCTACTCAGATTAACCTGTACGATGCCGCTGAATGCTTTATCTCCACTGGACGCACCAAGGGCAACATATGTGCCACATAAGCCGATGCCCGGCCTCACTGCTGTGGGCATCAGGAAGGACATGGGCCTCTTTCCAGGTTGAATGTTGTTATGCTACAGCAAAATAAAAGAAAAGGCGTGAGGATGAAAACTAACATTAAAAATAATTTCAATGAAGCAAACAGAAAATGTACAATTACTGGATTTGGTGATGAGCTGTTGGTTTTATTGGGCCAAGAGAAATCCAGAATCTGGCTATTCAAGAGGATTCCAGAAGGAGTTACAATCCCGCTGCCAAAAGGTTTGTTCAGGGAGCTGAAACAGTCACAAGTAAACACAAAGTTAGTGGGATTGCTTTCATAATTTGCAATAACACTTTCAAATAAAGCGAGGCACACCTCACGACGGATACGATGTGGTCATCCGGGCCCATGATCGTGACCTGAGCAGCTACTGCACCGTTCTCCAAGGTAAAGTATGGGGTGTAATGGTCGACAGGGAAGGTCTTCGAGTCATTGATCATCTGGCGGAATGTGGAGGCCTGTGATTTACTTGGATATGAACATAAAAAGGAGAAAAGGTCACAGAAAAATGCTTTTGTGACTTAGGATACATATATTACACACTTTAAGCTGTAAGGCGTTTTACCTAAGCATCTTGGCAACAATCTCTGACACAGAAGAGTCATACATGGGGTCTCCCAGCCCACTCGCTAAGGCGAGAGCTATCTTCACGGCCTGGGAAGATTGAAGTGCAGTAAAAGTAAAAATTATGTAAATAAATAAAAATGAAATGATTTACTCTGCTTGTGGTAGAATATGTATGACTTTCTTTTAAAATTTGGATACTGTAAAAAACCTCACAACTAACAATACTACTAACAATACAACTAACTATATCCAATTGAAATTAAAAGTCATGAAAATGAAGATCACTGCCCAACTCATATATACATCATCACAAATTTGTCTCACATTCCTTTTTCTCTATCTCACAAAGTCAGTTAATGAGTAATTGGCCAGGAATACATGATCAGTATATCACTACCAATAGAACCCAATATAAATTTCTTTCACACGTGACACATTATAAAAGTCAAAGTTGCTACTAAAAGAACTTTCAGATATTCTATAATGCGTCATGAGCTATGTAGTGCTGTAAAAGCTAGAATACAACCTCTGCAGTCCAGTGGTAAGTGCTGTTCCTAGGCAACTGCTGGGTAATGTTGTAGGTTTCCAAGATGTTGAGAGCAGCGATCAAGCCAACGCCTGCATGAGGAGGCGGGGTCACTATCACATGATGTCCTTCAGAAACACAACAGTCATATGTTTGAAATCAAACGACTTCTCTCGTGAAAAATGTGAAAATTTGAAGAAAAACAGAAAGAATGAAACTGACAAGGATAGAGCAAAATGGGAAACAGCAAAAGGTTGAGTAATGAGCTTGTAAGAGTAAGACATTGATGCATACAGTACTCTGAAATCAGTCATCAATCATTAAAAAAGATGACACCAAATTTAAAATATAAGAATAATCCAGTATTTAATATGTAAAACAAAGGAGATGTAATTTAACAGATAAGGAATACGAACATATATCAATACAGTGAAAACAGGAGGGCTGTCAGATCCAATAAAATTGCATTGGTGAATCAACAAACCCAAACTTGTTTATAGAAGTGCAAGTGTACACCTTTTGCACATTTAACCACTCTGTTTCATGAAAATGTGTGAATAAGGTGAAGTAGGACGGCAGCTTTCTTCTGATCTATCTCGGAGATGAACATGAAATGGATTAAGTTCTACAACATTAAAAAGTTAAAAGAGAATATTGTGAGAATAAAAGAAAGTTCAAAATATTTTCTTAGGAGACATTATCCAGGTTATTCATACTCTTTGGTGATTACACACACGACTCATGAATATTATATCTACTCATTTGAAATTTTTGTAAAATACAAGAACATGTGGGACACGCAATGGCTAAAAATAAATTTAATAGTATCCTCCAGCAGATGAACATGTTTTTGTTTTTTTATTCATTTATTTCAGGCAAGGAGGAAAAAAAATTAAATAAGCAAATAAATAAGAAAAGCACATAACTCAACAATACAATTCTGCCTGAGTTTAGATGTGAGGAAATTCACTTACACACATATCTAGGATTCAGTTTTATTCCAGTGGAAGAATTCCTCTACAAACGGTGCAGATCATATTTACCTTGGTAGGTGATCTCTGCTGGTTTTTGTAAGACTGTGCTGTAGTTTGCAAAGTCCTCCTCTGTGAGAACTCCGCCTCTTGCTTCCACCTATAAAAAAAATCTACAGTGAATTTGAATTTAAAGTTGAGGATTTATTTCTATTGTCTGCTGATGGAGAATTTTAAATAATAAATTACTTCACCTTCACTGGGTGCAAAGTAGATTAGAATAGTATGTATGATAACATTTACATGAGTTACTGCAATGTGTTACATCACAATGTGATCTATTCTTATGTCATTAAATGTTTTTATTCTCTTGAGCTTTAATCTTTCTTTTCCCTTTGATAGAACTTTAAATTTGTTTGTTGCATTTCTCTATTTGTGTTTTATCATTACGCTAAAGGACAACGTAACATCACACACTCAGTGAAAGCAAGACCGTAAAATCTATTTGAGTTTGCAATGTTCAGTTTTTGTCAACATTACCTGAAGATTACATTCATCTCTGAACATAACGAAGTTACTGGCATCAGTTTAGCAACTCCCGGATTTTAAAAAAAAAAGTTTAATGAATAAACATGGATTTAATCGTAGACTAATGTTGCTGTATGGAAGTAAAATGCATTTGTGTTTCCAATAATTGACCACGACTGACCTTTTAATTTGTGATATTGTAACATATGATCATTTTATACTATTTATGGATGGATATGGATTATATGGAATTTATCGTATTCCCTCATGCTATAAATCTTTTCATACTAACTGATACCATCTAGAATCATCTCTACATGACAGAAATAGGAGAGATAACTTAACAACCTTGTTATTTTATTTTTGAATGCAAGCATCTAAAGTTGAAGCTCAAAATGGCACACAAAATAAACACGACTCCTTGTGGAGAGTACGTTCCTGGCTAATTATGGAATCATAAAATGGAAAAAAAAACTTTTTTCTTACTGCTGCTGCCATTTCCTGCGTTAGGTTTCCGCTGTAGAACTCTGACACCCCCTTGAGTGCGACAGCATCCAAGATGGTCGCTAAATCGACACGTCTGGCAAAGAGTCCAGGAAGGGGAGCATGGTCGTTGGGAAGGAACAAATCCCTAAATGCTTCGGACATATCTTGGTCCTTAACTGTGAGAAGCGCTTCAGCTGGGGAGCAAGAGGAAAGGTGGATGACAGCAGGCATCAGATTTACATGAATTCCCCTCCTGTTGTTGGGGAACAGCTGATGCCAGTGTGGTAGAGTCACAGGAACAGTGTAATTACTGATTTCTGATAACAACACACCATACTTACCGAGCTCATGAGTAACATTAAAACCATTCCTGGCAACATCTGCTGCCAAGGTAACCACATCCTTCCATGGCATCCTGGGAAAATCAAATGTCACTTCTGAAATAAGGGCTTCGTTATCAAACGTTTAAAAACACACTGACACACACACACACACACACTGAATTCCTTATTACGGCTAAAAAAACAACTGTACAAAACATTCAAGCATTACAATTAATTTCTACACACACATAACACAAGTTAATTTTACACTGTGACACCATCGTTCTTCCGGCTGAGGTACCAGGATCATGACAATTACACAGTCCAGTAATTACAGCCCATCACAGGTTAAAAATAAACACAATGGTTTGTCTTTTAACATGACAATGAGGTTTCATCCATTTAACTCTTAAGATGATGCATGTTGTTTCAGATCTAGCATAAATGTTTTTCTCTATTTTTGTTTTAAAATAATTTAATATATTTGGGTTTATTTCTAATGAGTGTGAAGGAATTTTCCTTAGTTCATAGGATTTGGTAGCTCTAGTGGTAATATGACAGTATTCAACAAAAAAAATATAAAAATGCAATACCTTTTTGTTTTTGCTTCCATTTTTCATAAGTCGAAAAACATGTATTTATAATTAATAATATATATGTAACTCAGGGCATACACTAATCTGTTTGAATCTGTATTAGAAAGCAGTGCTCATCCTGACATGTGTAACATAATGAGATGCTAGTTGGACAACATGATTATTGCACATGTGTCAATAAAAAATAAAATACACATATGCAGTTTAATCTTACAAAACGGACCTCAGGGCAGTTACAAAAGCTGAGTAAATAACGTTAATAAACACTTTTTAATTACCTCCTTATCCTAGACTTGGAGACGCATCAACACAACGTAAAACAAATTCAACTGCATGGCTGATCAAAGTCTGATGTCTTTGTTATATTTTCAATTAAATGTAAAAACTGGGAAACTTAAAAATTAATCAAAAATGTATTCATATTATTACAACTTTTTTAAATGTCACTACATTTAGATTGTCTTTGTTATTCTGTATCATTGTGAGCTGAATGTAATGTGACTGAACCCTTTCCTTAGGAGCAGAAGAGCTGAAAGGGTGTCAGTGTGTTTTACTTCAAAATAGTCTTGAAATGTTTCCACTTAACCAATGGAATGACTTTGTTAGGTTGTGATATTATCATTTTGATTTTTTTTTTTAGTTAGTTAATTAGTTACTTATTTAGTTAGTTGGTTAGTTAGCGTAGAAGTGAAAGAATTTCCCTTCATGAGCTTTCTCATTTGATAATATGACAGCCTGCCTATTCAGTTAATTGTCTCTAATACGGCTAACCTGTCGCTAGCAGAGCAGCTGACTTGTACTTATGAACAGTCACTGGTAGTATGTCATTTGTTACATGATAATGTGCTGACTACAGGTACCTATCTGGAACAATACTATCACTTTTGCTTTCTTCTATGTACACACATTCAGTGGTCAGTTCAGTTCAGTGTTACCATATGATTGTGGTTTCCCCATTGCAGAAAAGCAATATGGAGAGAGTTTATACTGTATCTCAACTACACGTCAACTATTCAGAGCTGTGTTTGACAAACTGATTAGAAACAGACGGTGAAAAGACAAATGCGCTTATCCTACAAAATGACAAAGGCTCGATTCAAGCAATAACAATTGACTGACAAATAGGTTTAGGTTTACATATCTTGGTTCAAACATGTACAACCATTTCGCCTTCAAGGTAAATACCGACTTCAAAAGTGTTCACGTCTCTACCTGATACGCAAGCTGAGCTACATACTGCAGCTGAATGATAAGGCTGAACAGTGCCTCCAAAGTCTCAGGGAAATGACAAAAACAGCTCAGCCACATATGCGAAGAACTCTTATTGTGTAGAGCTAGTAGAATCATTTATGAGCAGTGAATTTGAATGTTTACGTTCATGGAGATGCTCGTGATCAGCAAAGGTAACTCTAAATATCTAAAAGAACCGTTTTCTCCAGGAGGTCAGTGTGACAAGTTGGACAAGTTGGACGTTTGCTGAGACTTTTACTTCTTCAGTATAAGTATGTTGTGACATAATTGTAGATGTGTGTATTGCGGTTTTTGCAACATGCACTACTGGGAAACCAAAGGCTATATTATTGCTCACTTGTTGACACATCAAGACATCAATATCAAAGGAGAGTAACACCCAGAATTCAGGCCTACAATTACTCATGACCCAGCATAGTGAGACAGAAAAATGACTGTAAAATAGATAGGACTAGATAATAGTTGCTGTACCTGCCATAGAGCTGGTGTGCTTGATACAGTCCACTGAGCATTCCTGGTACTCCCACCAGCAGACCGGGCTGAAATGCAAGAACAGCTTGCTCACATTAACCAAAATGCCGAACAATTACAAAAAGGCTACACTATATTATCTATCTTCAGGTTACATAAAAGGATCTGCCTAAACAAACTTCTCACATTTAAATCCAGATTTGTATTTAGCATCTCCTCCTGAATGGCAGACGGCGCCGTCTCTCTAAAGTCGATGATCCTCGTCTCATTTTTACGGATGTCGTGCACCAGCATCACTCCGCCACTGAAAATCGAATCAGAGCTCACAGTTAGCTATGTGTTTGATTTTTACTAGCTCTAAGAGCCCAAAGAGATCACTCACCCCCCAATACCAGAGGTGTGAGGGTGGATTATCCCCAAACAGAGAGCAGCAGCGATGGCAGCATCAACACTGGATCCCTGATTACCCAAAACGTCAAAACCAAGAGACGTGCACCGTGCCGCATCTGTCACTACTGCGCCTTGGTTAAACACCTTGCAAGAAACAGGATTACAAATCAGTAACAAATCAGTGTGATAAGGTGTCAAATTTTTTCATAAAAAATAAAAGAAAACATCCCAATGAGCCTCTAGTCAACAGTCTGAAAAGAATGACTGAACCCATGATGTGCATAACTCGCTATGGACACCGGTATATTCAAATCTTTACTCATAATTATCCATGACTGTATTTGAGAAGAGCAACACTATTAAGCACACACTCCTACCTGTGGGTCTCCAAGGTAGATTTGCATGATTAGAGCTACAGTGACTCCTGTGGCAAAGGTGATACAGGCCGTGATCATGACCGTCAGTCCATCTCTCCGACAGGCACAGCCTTCTGTGAACGGGTCTCTGGTGGTTTCCTGCAAGGACGCAATATCATTGCAAGCCAGGTCTGAAGGCGAGGAGGGAAGACGCTGTAGGCGAGCTGAATTCAGGAACAGATCAGGCTCTGGGCCAAACAACATAAAAGAAAAGGTTTAGACTCAAAAAGGAAGAGTAAGGCAACCATAGTATTGACACTATCAATATGTTCTATTTTCTCACACCAATTTTCTCTCTTTTCCAAATATCTACGCCTGCTGTCTAAATACTGCAAGCATACAAGCTAAGACAGTGCAGCCGCGCAGGTAAAATCTTAAAACAATTAATCCATCCATTTATTTAATTACAGGAATTTGTATATTTGAAAGTCTTGGTTCAAACTCAGTATTTTTAAAGGATGAATTAAAAAATGAATAAATGAATTAAAATAAATGCCTGGATTTGATGGGAAAACAATGCAGCTATACGAATCAACAACCAAAAATACTTATACAGTATGTTTACTTATAGCTTGTCTAACCTGACTGACTCACCTGTATCTTGCTCACTGAGAACATTGTCATCTTCTTTGCGCAATTTTGAGTTCTTTTCCCCTGATAATGTCTCATCCTCTGGCAGGCTGGGGAAGCTGGTGATGCTCATGTAGTCCACCTGTGAGTAACCGCTCCCCAATGCTGTCTCTGGGCTGACATCTTTATCCATTACACGTCCACCTTGATATCCTGCCATAATTTCGAGGTCAGAGCTATTCATGGCTGTTGCTGAGCTTACAGTTAATTGTAAATATCTTTAGGGTATAAGGAAGTCACACAAAAAGTTCCAGTTTTCCAGTCATGTCTGGAAGCGAGTCATACACTTCTTTGTCATCCAGATGAAAAAAAAGAAAATAAATAAACCTTTAAAGTTCTCTAATGTCCAGTAAAACACATTTACTGGATGGGATCTAATGTCCAGTTACAACAAAAGTCTCCTCCAGGGTTTAATTATTTTCCTGCACAATTTTAAGGACTCTTACAATATCACTTTCATAAAGAATATTTCTTATAGGCCAGGACTCGCATTAGCAGCTCCGATGATGATGCATTTTCCAGTCGTGTAGGTTGTCACCTGCAGAGGACAACAAACCATATAGATCAACTGGTTTCACAGAAATAACTGGTTGGACAATTATGATCTTGACAGCAACAAAGATCCGACGACAAAATCCCATTTAACACACATTAATGTCAATGAGACACGAATAAAAATGTCAATCATACACGAATAAATTATTATATATTTTTTATTCTGGCACTCCCTTCGTCTGTAACACGGATAGTCAGAATCAGACATCCATTCAGACACGCAGCGTTCTGAAAACAGGTGCACTGCAATTGTTCTGCTGCTGATGTTCCGCGCTGTCACAAGATATGTAAAGCATCCCTCCGTTAATAATGGCAGATGAAAACATTTCAAGACAAAAGCAAGTGTCTACTAACCTTTGCTGGATTTATTCGCGTAAACACGAATCCTTGACGGTGTCAGTGCGCATTGTATTACAAGCCTGGTGAGTGTAGCGCTGAGTTACATCACTAAACTAGCAGAGGTACTGACTGGAAATTTACGACTCCTACTATGGCGACGCCATGACCTGCCTTAGGGTATCTCTGATTGGTGTGATCTAACAATAACCCGCCCTTCTCTTCTTCTGATTGGCTTGATTTGACATTGCGGTTTAAGGCTCCTGACGGCAGATACTGGCGTCGACACAGTAGGATCGCATCTTGAAACACGGACGCCTCATGATGAGGAAGTTGGCTTCATATTACAAGTCCGAAACAGCCGGTAACCATAACAGTCAGAAGAAGAGCGAAACCGGTTAAGATTAATTTTTTGTGATCACGACATTTTCTCTGCAAACAAAATAAATTTATTTACGAATTGACTGCACTTATTCAAAATGTATTTGAGAGTGGCTGTGTTGTCAGGTTTCGTCACAAGAGATGTCGTCAGGGCCACAGAGATCAATTAAAATTATATTTCAACAACTGTTGACAAAATCTATAGTTGACGAAACCGGTACATCCAATAATTTTCATCATTGCTTTACATAGACTAAGCCACAACACGCCCTCCAGGTCCACGTGGAATGCACCTGAAGCCGTCAGACAGGTTTAGGCAGTTTGAACCGCAGAAGAACTGCTCCAGTTACAATTCTGAGTCCCTCCCTTCACCTAAAGCAGGTCATGAGTATATTTAATAGAACTCCCCTCAAACCATTGCTTCTTAATCATTTTTCTGTTAAGCATCCGCTAGAAAGAAGCCAGTATTTTGCACCCATCACTATGATGTTTGCAGATGACGTTGTGATCTGCAGGGAGAGCAGGGAACAGGTGGAGGAGAAGATAGAGAGGTGGAGGTTTGTCCTGGAAATGAAGGTCAGCCGCAGTAAGACAGAGAACATGTGTGTGAATGAGAGGAAACCAAGGGGAAGAGAGAGGTTAGAGGGAGAATAGATCAAGAAGGTGGAGGATTTTAAGTACTTAGGGTCAACAGTCCAGAGCGATGGAGAGTGTGGAAAAGAGGTGAAGAAGCGTGTCCAGGCAGGATGGAACGGGTGGAGGAAGGTGTCAGGTGTGATGTGTGATAGAAGAGTTTCAGCTAAAATGAAAGGAAAGGTGTACAAAACTGTGGTGAGACCAGCGATGTTGTTTGGTCTAGAGACAGTGTCACTGAGGAAAAGACAGGAGACAGAGCTGGAGGTAGCAGAGATGAAGATACTGAGGTTCTCTCTGGGAGTGACCAGGAAGGATAGGATCAGGAATGAGTACATCAGAGGGACAGCACATGTTAGAGGTTCTGGAGATAAAGTCAGAGAGGCCAGACTGAGATGGTTTGGACGTGTCCAGAGGAGAGATAGTGAATATATTGTTAGAAGGATGCTGAGTTTTGAACTGCCAGGCAGGAGGCCTAGAGGAAGACCAAAGAGGAGGTTCATGGATGTAGTGAAAGAGGATATGGAGTTAGTTGGTGTGAGAGAAGAGGATGAGAAGACAGGGTTAGATGGAGGCAATTGATTCGCTGTGGCGACCCCTGAAGGGAAAAGCCACAAAGAGAGGAAGAAGAAGAAGACATTCTAGCAGAGGATGACATTATATGTAGATGTGAAAGCGCCACTGCCACCTACTGTAGAGGATGTAAAATTACACTTTATTCTGGTAGGTCAATGAAAAAGTAAGAATAGCTGTCAAGCCACCCCCCCCACCCCCCACGGAGGGCATTCCCCCCAAGATCCACCACCCCAAACAATCGACACATTTTACTGATCTGGTATGTTTGTGCTGTCTGGACTATTTTAAATTTATTGTAATTATCAAACAGTACAATATGTATTTATTTATGATTATATTACAACTGTCACATATTTTTCCTATTAAGACTCTTATATATAGTTACTCAGTATCTCTGGAGTACAATTTAAGAGACATTACAATCTTTCTGCTCATGTAACTTTAACAATATGTCACAAATCTTTAATCCCATTCATTTCTGCTCACACACGAAATAAAGACACAAGATTCAGGCATCAACCTGAGAATTTATTGTTTTTTCCTTCTTTTTTTGGTGGGTACCTTTTTATGTTTTGAATGGATGCTGGAAAACCCATTGATTTTTGCATAGGTCTTGTCTGTTAGTGAACCACTGTCCACGTTTGGGATGGAAAAATTTATACATCACAAAAACCATGCAGAAATAGTGAAAGGCACAATCACCATACTGAAGATAATCAGATACACCAAATTTTGTGTATATATATTTCTTTTTTTTCTTCTTTTTTGGAGGGTAAGAGTGAACTAATTTAGATGTAACATGGGTGAAACCCCAAGAGTTTTTAAGCTGCCATCATTTCAGGGCACAACATAAAACATGTGAAACTCCCAAGACATTCAATGCTTTTCATTTAAAACATCCTGTTGTTTAATAGCTGATCTAACAATGATGGAATATACAGATATTTTATTAGATTTTTATGATACATGTAATTATATTTTTTGAATATATAATCCATCCATCCATCTCCTGCCTCATCCCTTTCTTGTGCACATCATATAAGCTCCACACACCTATAACCACTCACATGTCCTGTTTGATGACTTTCAAATTTAGAACACAACTATAAATAATCACACACACACCATACCAGGAACACATTTCCTTTGTACATAACTGGTGAGAAAAGATGAAATAAAACAGGTCATATTTTCAGCAGCAGATGGGCATCCGTGGTGGTCTTTTCATTTTTTTTTTTAATGTGCAGACAACTTCCACCTGTGCTGTTGTTAAGTTTTTTTCCCATTGTGTAATAATTTCTCCCCGTGTGTACCGTTTCATTGCAGGTAAACATAATTCAGAGTTGTTAGACTTGTCACCTCAGATCCACCTCTATTTATGCTCTATTTAGGTGAATCGAGAACACACATATTAGTAATATTTAAAGAGAAAAAAATATCATATTCATTATAATGAAATAAATTAACACATTTGGAAAAAAAACAAAAGTCATTTGTGGCAGTGGCTCCCAATGTTTTGCACCTCAAGGACCACTAACTGACACATATTAAACCATGAAATCTCATTGAATATTTTGTTCCACGGAGCCAATTTGATATTCATTTTAGATTTCAAAAGTTATGAGAAAGAATATGAAACCCTTGACCAAAACAGTACAAAGATTTGTCATTGTGTTCATTGTTAATGGAATTACATTATGAAAATTAATTATTCTCTACTGGCAGATATGAATGGTTGTTATGGGTTATTCGAGGGAAAATCTTTCTAATCTCGATGATATTCAAAAAGCAAATAGCCAGACTCTCAGTCTGTTTTTAAGAGACATCATTTGACATGCTTAGATCTTTAAACCATATTGTTGTATCTCAGTCTCACCGGTTTCCGGCAGCTTGTGATCTGTTAGGATGACCCTGTAGAGGGCAATGTTTGCCCATGGCACATAAACACTTAGTCTAGTGCTGTTTTAACGTCGCATTGTGGAGATGTGTCCACTAAAATGCCTTCATGACTTGATAAAGAGCAAAAGGGTGAGGGAGAGAGAGGATTCTAATCAGTCCCACTGGACAAAATGCTGTAGAATCAAATCCTGAGAGGCTTTGACATCTAAAGGAGGGTTATAAATCATTTAGCAGTATTTACATGACAAATACATGACAGCTATACCTGCCCTTTTGAAGAGTTTCTAGCATTTAACGTGTCAGTACACTTTCTCACACACAATTTAAAATTAAAAACACAAAAAAAAAAAACCCAAAGAAAAACAAGCAGACAGCACACCGCTAAAGCCTCGACTCACAAAATGTATGACAGCGCAAACTCACATCCTTGTCTCAAATAATTTACAAACATTAGTATACACTTCAGCACCATTGTTAACTATTGTTGTTGAATACATATCAGTAAGTTACATCTTTAAATGGACAATGTGAGCACTGTTTGTGCTAATGAGAACTGGACAGTAATGGGAGTTGATGTTAGAAAGTAATGGGTTACACATTCGTGAGTGAGATGATAGTTCTGAATGTGATGAAAGGGAAACTTGGTGTTGTGAAGCTTCGAGGAGACGATTCCGTCTCTTTTCTCCAGTCAGTGACCATAAAAGGAAGTGATGCTTCAAGAGATCAGACTTCTTTTTGGAGTTCATGTGGAAAAGGAAAATTCACAGCACACACTAGATGAGAATGTCTGATGTGTGCTGGGCACATAGCTTTAGTTAACTCATCACACGTTTGACGAACTTTATAAAGCGTGTGATCAACAGGGAGTTTTTTTTCTTTGTGTTTTCTTGTCTTTTTTATGTTTTTTTGGTGACTTGAAAACCCAAAGCGTACTTCCTCCTTGCCTAAAATGGACAAGCTTTCTTTTCTTTACATGCAGAAAGAGATAAACAAAGGGAAAGTACTGTAACTAAATAATTTTGCAAATTGTGAAACCAAATTAGTTAATAAGCAACAAAACAAAATAAAGAGTTTCCATCAATACCGCTCTGTACTTACGCTAACCCGTCGTACCCCGTAACCCAAAGACAGACCTCGTATCCATTCATTGCAGTTTCATTCACCAAACAAAATAATGAAACAAGGTATGCTTAGTTACAATACACTTTTCTTTGCCCATTTCCTTTCAATCATATCCCTTAAACACTATTTTTCTGTAATTCATCAACTGTTTACTCTTTAGTCTGTTTTGCTCTTTCACACACACCACCTGCTACTTGTTATCATCTCTCACATTGTGCTTAAGAGAAACATCTCAACATTTTCTCTCCATAATGAAATGGGCAGTTCTTGATTTATTGCCCTTGTCTTTCACTTTGCATGTTGACAAGACTGAGGAGAAACAAATGTCTACAGATTTTCCTCTTGCACTCCTCTCTTGCGGTAAATATCTCCAAAATTTCTGGGGTAAAAAAAAAATCACCTGTAATATGAAACTTCTAAAGACATGATGCGTTGTTTTCTCTGTAAGAGTCTTAGTTTGTCTCCATCTTGCATGATAGAAAAGTTTAAAAGTACACTTGGTTGTTTGAATTTCAAATCATTATATCCAAAATTTAAGTCTTTTAGCAATTCAGGTGATGAACTAATCAGGCATGCCTTTAGAAAGAGCAAAAGAAAAGAGGATATATTACTAAGACGAGAAAATATTAGTTATTTTTTCAGAAATTTCTGTTGTTAAGTATAATCAATGTAAATACTAACTTTTTCCATAGTTGTTTGACTACTTTGACGGACTACCCAGATTTACTCAGAGGGCTTGCTTCATAACCTTACTCACTTAAAACTATCAGGTGGAGTCAATTAGCTACTAAACAAAAAAAAATTCTACTTGTTTTTGAATATTATATGATATAATTTGGAAAATAGAAGTAAATGTCCAGAATATTTGATGCGTGGGAGTTGGCGTTGCGTCCCAAATGCCGTCAGAGTAGTCGACCGGTTGATGGTGAGCTTAGTGGCAGATGTTACGTTTGCAGGGCTGGTGGAGGAAGGTGTTTCTGGTATGGGCTGCATGGCGCTGAACCTGCTCCCTGGTGAGGTTTTGGCGTTGGATGCGGTTGCGGCTCAGATGGCGCCGCTCCATGCGTGTTTTGCTACGTTGTACCCTGGCCACTTGGGTGACTTTGGCCAGCGGTCCAATCTGGGCGGCCGCTCCACGGCTCATCCTGGCGGGGATGGTGGTGCAGGTAGCAGAGACGGCAGTTTGCTCAGCCAGTCTGCTGCTAAAGGGAGTTTAAAGTGTGAGAATGTGTGTCTGATGCAGGTAAAGGTCAAGCGTTAGCAGTTGTTTTTTACGCTCACCTCACGCTGCTTGTCAGGCTGACGATGCTTTCCTCTCCCACCGCTGACAGATTGCCGTTGGAGACCAGGGACAAGTTGTTGGAGGACACGTAAACAGACATGCTGGGGTGCTCGATGAGCAGGTCCTCCATTGGGCTGGCCTCCGCCGTGGCTCCCTCTGCAGTGAAACAGGGGGGAGGGGTGACAAACCAGCTCTCGTCCATGCAGCCTCTCTCTGTGCTTGCCCTACTGCTACCCCCGCTGCCCCCACACTCACTTTCAGAACCAGGGGACACTGATGGAGTGGAGGAGGGTGTGGTTTGTTTGGCCCGTCTTGGCAAAGTCATGGGCGAAGTGGCGCCCAAGTCAGAAAGACTAACGTTTGGACAAGATGGGGGGTGTGACGATGCTACTGCACCTCGTGCCCGACCTTTACATGTCCTACGGCGCTTTTGAGGCACATTGGGGATGTCGGCCGGGCATTCAGGCCTTGTATGACTGTTTTGATCATTTGAGAGGTTACTGTCCGAAAACGACTGTGCAATCGGTGGGGTTACTTTTTCATGATCAGAATTGTCTGAGCACAGGGTGTCCATGCCATCGGGTATGAGGCGGCCAATAAATACAGATGTTTAAAATGGGAGGTTGAAAAATTTATGCAAAAAGTGGGTAATTATTAAGGGATCACATACGCACGACACACATACCAGTGTGGGGGATGCAAGGGAGTTTGAAATAATTGGAAGAAGGGAAGAAGAGGGGTAAGGAAACACAAAACATAAGAGTCACATCATTAGTTGTGATGACCCTCTGAGGTTTTTGATTACATCATTACTTTGATTTTGCTGAATGGTTTTGAGTTGCTTTTACTTGGTCCGATTATGAGTGAGCACCAAAGCAATGTGTCATTCTTAATAATGGCCTTTGTCATGATTGAGATCATAAAGAAATAGGATGTACAATGTTCTCTAATCATAGAAATTTTTTCATCATTGTGAAAGACAACATTGCTTGTGCGGCAGCCATAAGGGTGAGTATCAGTGTAGATGTGCAACGCCCTGACTGATTCTTCACCTTTCCCCATCAACCCCAACATTATATTAAAACTTCAAATAGCAATAAGCAGGAAAAAAATGCAAGAAGTATATCTCAACAATCCACATTATCATCTTTTGTTTTTGATTTCATATGAGTCTTCCCGGGTTGAGACTCACCAGGCAGGTTGACTAGCATCCATCCCTCCTCATCGGCCTCCGTCACACAGGGATTGGGTCCCTTCAGTTCAGCTGCTACCTCTTCCACCTCCCCAAACAGCAGGTTGCTTAGACGCTGAAACATGACTTGCTTGTATTGTCAAGTAAAGATGACTTAGTTGTCCACAAAGAGGGAGAACCTGTAGCTGCCTTTTTGAAATAACTTGTTGCTGTGAAATGCAAATTCTTTGATTTTGTGACTCTCTCTTTTGTTTTCAATTGAAGCCCTTTGCTGGATCTCAGTTGTCACAAACAAGAGTGGAGAGACTTGTGTAGTGCAAATGTAAGGTTTCACTTGGTTTGGAGCAAAGGCCTGAAATGAGTAAAAGAGAGATGGAAAAGGTGGTTAGTCCCTGTCAACACATTTTCTTCAAATACGTCTACAGAAAAGAGAAGTCACTGAGTTAATTTCCTCTTGCATTGTCATAGTTCAAGACAGCAATGTTTGAGGTTTGTTTCACAGAGAAATTACAAGACTATTACAATAAGTTGGAATTTTTTGGGTCATACTTGGGTCATATTGAGGCTGCACAAGAAAAAACACTGTTGGTTATTATAGTGGTTTTAAGTGGTAAAGATTTAATCAGACGTGCAAAGTCCAGTGAAGTGAATGTTCATAAAACTTCATGTATAGAACAAAAGGTACTGGGGAGGAGTAAAAGTGCCTGACATGACTGTGAACATGATGATGCAACATTGACCAGATTCTTGAACACTCACTGCTCACAGGGCAAACACATATCCTCACAGGTTCACAGAGTTTTACGGACATACAGTACATTCTTTAACTTCTACTTCACAGATCAGACTGTAAAACTTGATACTTCTGCAAGTTTCTGAAACATTTAAAGGTATCTCTTGAATTATATGTTGAATTGCTTTTTTGTATATTATATTATTTATATTAAAAGTTCACTTTCTATACAATATTATAGCCATTCAGGTTCCAACGTGGTGCCAATTTAAATTAATATATAGACGAAGGTAACATAAACCGGCACTTATTCATCATGTTGCCATGACTAGTAAAAATGTGAAGAGACACGTCAAATGATTACAACAATACAGACTCATTTTTTAAAAATTGCTTGTCATAAAACATAATAATCATTGCAACCGATAGAACCCCTGGCAATAAAACCAGTTGTATTGGTGCATGACATATAGAGATCCAGGGATAGAAAAAAGGGCAGAAAGCTGCAAAAAACAATCATTATGCTTATGTTAGTTATAGTAACACATTTTATAGGTTGTGTGTTCCAAAATCCTATCTAGTGAACTGAATAAAGAAGGTCAATGGTTACATCTCGGGTGTTTTGTAAATCCATCTTCAGTTGCTAAATTGTTTTCACAAATTTCTGTACCAACAGAAACGTTCATCATGAGACTATGACAAATAAATCTAGGCTATAGAGGAATATTGCTGCTGACGCCTGAGGGTTAATTTGCACAAGGCGTGGCAGGCATCTGTAAAAAAGAAAAACTGTCACGTCCAAGTACGCCACTAGTCTGATGAAACAATTAAATAATTGAGGTATCAGTTAATTCAGCGCTGTTTAAGGAATGTAAATATAGCCATTGACATTGCTGATAGCATAGCATCGCATGTTAGGTTTGAAAGTGTTATCTCACAGCTGTCACAGTGACATGCATCGTCTGGAGTGAAATCTATGACACACAGAGTTCCAAATGACAAACTGAGGTTAAGACAAGATGTATGTGAACTTTAAATCTTTCCCATTATTAATTACATAAGATGGGTAGTTTATTCTAACTTTTAACATTTGATCAGAAAACTGATGAAAAGTGCTTGGGCTTTCTCCACTCATGTTTATATTTATGTTTATAAATGAAAAATGCATATCTCAAATAAAATAATGACTAGAAACCTAAAAGGTTAGGATAATTCAAGCGAATTGCGTGTAAATGATGTAAATAATAAATATTAAACTATGATAATTTGGCCATTCAAGTCAGTGACAGAACTTATTCTCCGTCTGATTTCTAAATGTCACATAAAAAAAGAATTCACATGCTCTGCTGCACAACTGAAAATATAAATATATATATATATTTTAAAAAGGGCTTTGTTTATTTTGAAATTAAACTTTTAAAAAAAATGTAGGCGGAGTGGAGCCGGTTGGGAGGGGACTGGCGAAATGAAAACAAGATGCCCGTGACGTCATTACGACGCTACGTCACTGAGACCGACATAAAGGCTCCAGCCTACTTGTCGACCGGATGAAAAAATAGAGTTCTGGATAGCAAACACAGCTAAAAATCGAAAATGATGTGAAAAAATTCAACACCATATTGTTTGATTGTGGAGTCTAATCTGCTTTTTGCAACAAAACGCCGAGAAACATCCAAAAATATGTCCGGGGGTTGTCGAATGGAGCTCAAACCCCTTTATGTTACGAGTAAAAAAAAATGCTCCCAACAATATAGTTTATATTTTAAATGCGTTTACATCAGGAAAACAAAATAAAACATTGACCTCAAACGGTCGACAGTCGATCGGCCGAGAGAAGAAAGATTTCCTATAGAGAATCCAGGTTAAACATGAATTATCCGTATAAGCTGCACAGCTGAAGGGTCAAAGCAATGACAGCTGCGGTTCGTCGACACCATATGAATTATATCGACTTTAGAGGCCACTGACAACACGATCACACTGTTATTTCACAGAATGACTATTAAATTTGTCCCCAATTCTGGTCCGCCTTCCTGTAAAAACATCAACATCCGCCATCGTCTCGACTCCCCTCATCATCATTTGCTGCAGTTTGCAAAACACCGTCTGCTGGTGATCCCGTAGGATTTAGCCTGCACATGGATGTAAGGACAGGTGTTTCTATCTTTTATTTCTTTTAGGATACATGACGTCTACGCGATCAGATCGACTAAAAATCTATTATTGACCTCATAATAGGTCACCTCGAAGCAGTCAGAAATAGCCCTTGTTAATGAGTCCATGACAACCTGTGCAATCTAACATTGTCTTTGATAACATTGTGGCTCATGTCTGATGGAGAATTTATATAGTTAAGCATTTGAGGAAAGCAGCCACTTCACTACCAGAGATGGGAAAATTGTAGCTTGATACCTTGAGAGCATTCAGCTGGACACAAAACACACACAATATGACACATATAAAGTAAAAAAAAAAAAAAAAAAGCTTACCTGCCTTTGCAATGTTATTCAAGTTGTAAACGAGATCTGACACACAGTATAAACGTCAATAATTCTTTAAAGCACGGCTTTAAATAATCTATAAGTGAGGTAGTTAAAATACCATTATACAAAAATAAAAGACTTTCTTCTTAGAAGAAGGGCTTCGTGTAAAAATATTACACGATTTTTTTTTTCAGATCATAACATCTGCAGCCTTTTCTCTCCTCTCCTCAATTTTTTTTCCTCTCTCTGCAGATTCTCTTTCTGTTTATTGCTGCTTCCAGCTGATCCTCGGATCAGAATGTAGAACGTACAAAACAGCTGATTGTGGGATCGTAATACATTTGACCACGCCTCTTTGCCCTCCCACATTAAAGAAAACAGCCAATCAGAATATTACACAAAGAACCAGCCGGGCTTCTAGGCAACAGTGTGGGGGCTGGGCATAGAGGAGCAGTCAACCTGCGCCCAAATGGAGGAGGCGATTTGACTCAGAAACTGATCTGAGATCAGCTGCAGCCTGCGCCATCTGCAGCCTTTGGGGGATGGTAAACTGATCCTGAGTCCATGTTCGCATGGCTCCATACACAAGTCCTTTATAACATGGAAAGATAAATATCTGATGACAGTTAAAGTGATTAAAAGTGATGGTCAGCTTACTAATTAAATATATTCATCCACATAAAGCCCTGCAATATATCAATTCGTAAGTAAACTTAAATAACGCCAGCCTAGCCTCGGTTATTGAAGGTCTAAGTCCTATACCCTCATGTGTCGTGTTTTTTGATTATTTTTTATAAAAAACTGCATCATTACATTATGTGTGATGTACCAAATATTATAACTTTTTAATGAAAAACATATCCAAAAGCAACCGACCCTGAATATTCCCCTTTGACAAAATTTAACAATAATAAAATTATCATAAATACGTGTGCAAACTTTAAATGGTTGCAATTCTCAAACACATTTGATTTCCTACATTGTTAATGAAAATTGTCTTATAATTAATTTTATTATTTTATAATTCATTTATAAAAGTAGTGTTCTTTACCCTCCCCCTCAACATCCATCCTCTCCTCCACCTCGATTGGGAGGACCAGAATGTGTCACTCAATCTACCTCAGCCAATCACATGTGCCCTTTTCTGAATGCAGCATTTGAGTAACCAATGAGATGGACAGAGTCTTTGAAAACCCCTAGTGGTCACTTTGTGACCCTGCAATCAGTAAAACTAAGAAAACCCCACTGCCTTTAAACACTACAGACTTTGCCAACTAGTGAAACACCTGTGTTTGTGTTTATACGTGTGTGTTTCCCAAACAAACACACACACACATGTGTGTATATCAAAAACAGTTAAGTGCATATATAGATTACATTGAAAATTTACCTTCAAAGACATCAACTGGAAAATTAGGGACCTCTGGGTGTGTACTTCAGCATTTAGCAATGAAGCAAACATTCTATTTTTTTTCCCCCCAGGACAATGCGTTAATGCATGTTTTTGAACAAATGACTATGCATGAGTTTCATGATGGTGAGTTTATAAATCTAAGAATTATACATTCTGGATCAGCTGATGGGGAATATTACTTGGATCAAGACCTTGATGTGTGATTGATGATATGAGGATGACATCCTCATTATTTACGTCTAGTATCTTGAGCATTCTCAAGGAAATCAGACTTAAAACCTTGAAATTGTCAATATCAATAAATGCTAAATTAAAAAAATCTGATCACAACAAAAATCTAAAGCATGCTGTCGTCATCCACACCCTACAGTACTTCATTATCAATTCAGAACTTTTTGAGTGACGCTGGTAAGATCCAGACAAGCAAACCAAACACTGGTAAAAACCTGACCTCACCGCATTGGTAAATAAAGAAACTACACCCAAGAGAGTTATGTCTCTACATGTCTGCGTCTCACCTTGACTCATGAGTGGACAACTTCTGCTGCTTTACAGCCTGCTTTGTTATTACCACAAAGACGATAGTAAGAGCTTGCATGGCTAGCGCTTTCAAAAGGACAGGATGGTAAGATGATGAGGTTTTGGTCTATACACTTACCAGGTGCTTGGCAACACACACAGTGCACACACACACACATGCAATGGACACACAAACACCCTCACTTATCCTACAATTATTATCATATCCAAATGCTGGTAACACAGTTAACACAAATATTTAGCAAGAACAGTCTGTGCATCTGTGCTGGTGTGAATGTTTTTGTTCTCAAACTATCAAGAAAGCACAAGCCTAGTTAAATGCGTTACGTAATGCAGTGTATTTTATTCTAAGAAGTGCCACCACGCACAACACATAAATACACGCTATTTGAAGCAAAACAAATCCTTTGAAGGGTGCAATTACGTTTGCATAAAGGATCATTAAAGTATGAATAGGGTATTCATGCCTTAATGATCCTTTATGATGCTTTACGCAAACGTAATCACACCCGTCAAGGTCACAGAAAGTTTCCTTTGTATGCTTGTCTTCTTTCATTCATGCCAGAATTTTCCCTAAAATTGTTTGTTGTCGTGAAATTCCTGCAATTTTCCCTTGAAATCGGTGAAAGGTCACTGCAATCCTCTATTCCTCTCCTTCCTGTGTGTTAATTTTCAACATGACAGCTCTTTCTTTTTTACTGCATGCTTCCCAAGCCTCGGATGACACAGATGACACGGCATTTTGCTTGTAGTTAAGGACTGAGGTGTGGCGACAGGTGAGATGACTCAGGCTTTAACAACCTCTACTATTCAAATAGACTGTGAGGTTGTTTGGGAGCAGATACTTTGAGCCTTCTTTATTACAGAAAATACAGATTCAGAGGCATTGATACTCAACATTCTCAATTCTTTCTGACTGAATTTTCTGTTTCATGATCACATGAGAACGTATGACCCTTTATCATAATGAAAAAGGGTCAATTCTTTTTTCTTCTTCAAAGTTCACATTACATCAGCAAGCAGTCATGATTACATGTCAAAGTAAAAATAAAAATCCCACAAAGCTGCACTACAAACTCAAGTTCAACCATAATTACCTCCACTGAGGAAGTTATTTTCATCCATCCCTGTTTTTGTTTTTGCTTGGTTTGCCTCCAGGGTAATGCAAAATCCACTGAAAGGATTTTCACGCAACTCACATTGAGGGTCTTGTTGTTGAATAAACACAATCAAATTTGGGTGAGGGTTCCATTTAAGATCCAGATGAAGGATGTTACTTAATTTCTTAGATTGTGCATGATTTTGATGAAAAATATCAGGCATATATATATAGGTAGTTGGCATCTATTAATTAAAGGAATTTTACATGGATACAAAAAAACAGACGATAAAAAGAATTCCAGATTTATCAGATACACATACAGTTTGTTCTCACAGGAGTTAATCTGCTCTATAAATCATAGATCTGAGTATGACTTTGAATGAGTCTTGATCAGGGCTTTGAAACAGAATTCCAGAATTTTTTGACAATTGGTTTGTTCCAAACAGAAACAGCATTATAACATTTCCAGTTTTACGTTCTACCCAAGAATTGACGTACCTGAACCGGTTAGAACAAAACAATGTAGTTCCTGAACCAATTAATAATGTTCCTTGTAAATATAAATAGGTAACAACAAAGATTTAAGTTTCAAAGCTTCAAAGTATGAAAGTTTCAGGGCAGAATCCAGGGAACTCTGATCTGAAAATGACTGCAGCCATAAATCAAACTTTTTTTTTCAGATTTCAGATTTTTGAATTAACTACTAACAAACTAGATTTTTCAGTTTACTAGTTTCTGAACTAACTAACTAACTAACTAACTAACTAACTAACTAACTAACTAACTAACTAACTAACCAACTAGGTTCAGAACAAATTACTGTAGATTCTAAACTATCCTGAGTTTTTTACTAACTAGGTTTTGAACTAAATCAGTAGGTTTTGAACTAACCAAGTTTTGAATTATTATTTAACATAAACATTGTATTTATATTTTTTGTTAATATTTAATTATTCATGTTGTTTATGTTTACACTGTATGTTTTCACTTTTACACCAATCCTGCTTTACATGCTTACAATTGCCCCTTTGAAACTAATACATTTTTTTGAATTGAAATGAATTCTGGTTTTGGTTTTTGTTCTATGTTCAAAGCCCGGATCCTGATTGAATTTAAGGTGACTGCTGGACTCTGGTATGTGCTCTACTGAAGACTGCCGTACTTTACAGCATTTCATAATTGGTGCCTCTCTCTCCCTTTCTTTTCTCTCAGGACTCTGCCCCAGCATAGATGGCTGGTGGCAAATGATAAGATGTTAGCCTAAGAAGATACTAGGTCAGGCTTTATTCCTACGTAACTACTACCTGAAAAGAACAGCAGTCATGTAACACATGAATGTAGACGCCATCCTTTCTGGTAACGTCTACTGTAATGTCTGGATGTCTGTAGTCATAGATAAAGAACGAACTGTCTCTCATATTACATACAGCCTGTCTGTACACGCTGCTCTCGACAGTCCCAAGATAACACATACAGCACTTGTCTGCTCTTTCTTAGTCAGCACAGGCCTGACGTGGTGGGTTCCTGTCACTAATCCAAAGTCACACATCAACAGAGCTGATATTACCCCAGCCTGCCTCCTACTGGGAGACTCATCTGTAGGAATTCATTCTGCACAAGACGGACAAGGTAGATTAAGATTCTTTCACAATATTTCTCATGCTGATTTTCCTTTCTGCTGTCATGTGTGCATCCTGTGAGTTGGGCCTTGCAGGGCTTAAGCAAACAGAGCCTGAAAGCGGTGCCCTTGGCAGGAGTGTGCAGATAAACCCAGCATGAACGAGGACTCTCATGAGGGGGGTGGCAGCCCCTCATTCGCATTCCCCTGGGCGATGAAAGATAAACATATTGAATATTGAAGATATTTTAGTAGAGTAGTTTCTCCAGATGTAATGTTATATGTCCTGATCCACACCAAAGTGTTTTTTTTACCCCTCAAAGTTAGCGTGGGAAGAGAAGGACCAGCTTAAATATGTTCCCTGACTGAACCCAAAACATAACCTGCAAGCTAAAAATATCACCAAGCAAGGATTATAACAAATGGAAGCTACAGCTACAGTCTCTCAGAGACAAGGATGTTTGGGGGGCTTTTTGTACTCGTGAAAAAATATTGTAAGTGAAATAAGGTAACTCACAATTGAACAGGAAAAAAAAAATACTATAATTGCTCTTACAAGGGGATCAAGGGTTGAAACAGGGGCAAAGTTGTGACCTGAAGTTGCATAACTTGGAAGCCAGTCAGAACAAAAATATCTTATTTGACTGTTGTCTCCTGTTACAAAACCGAGCTAGACAGCACCCAGAGTGGAAACCTCTGCCAAGGCAGCTTCATTTACCCCGTAGCCCGTGTTCTTTTTGTGCTTTGCATTGCAGTACAGGGATCCAGGTCTTAATTGATTTTATGGGTATTTTTTCATGTGTATTTTCAGAATGGCTGCTCGTGATGTTCTGTAATAGTAAGTTTTTAAAAAAAAAAAAAATCATTTATCCATTGCATTTTCCAGATGTAGTCCACACTCCCCTGACAATTTAAATAAAAATGTATTCCTCTCTCGCAGTGGTGGTAGTATTTGTTCCACTGCATTTTCCCTGGCCTGATCCTTCACCCAGTGTCATGATATTCCATTAAGTCGTTTTTGGTGTGACTAAAAAAAAAGGAACAGAAAACATTCCGGACTCCACCCCTTAATCTGGATCCATTCCATAATTTGAATGCTTCTTCACTGACACACGCCCAACCGATCCATCAGGTTGTTTATGCGAAACAGATGGGATTATGAAAATGGCTTTCCGTCAACGTTGAGGAAAGTCAAGGAAATTTTTCGATCCATCCCTTCCACCTGATCCGGATCGTATTTTCCTTCTATAAAGCCAACCCAGATTGACGTGTAACCCCCTAGTTCAGACTGGACATTTAAATAAATGGATAAAGACCACAAATTCCCAGTGATACACCGGAAGGGGATGTAGCTCAGTGGTAGAGCGCATGCTTTGCATGTATGAGGCCCCGGGTTCAATCCCCGGCATTTCCAGCTTTTTTTTTTTTTTTAAGGGATACGGATATACAGTAGTACCTTTTAATTCTATGACATATTTCCAAACATAAAAGCATTTCTGAACACCATCTGTAAAAAAAAAATGGTTTCAAACTGGAATTTGATTCCAATTGATGCCAACCGTTTTAGTGACCTTCAACTTTGTTAGTTTTAGTCGGGACCTGCTTCTGGCTACGACAAGAACGGCTGTCGATTCACATTTGTTAAGAAATATCCGTCCGTATGCACCAAAAAAAAAAAAAAAGAAAAAAGATCAAGATAGACGACTGTTAGCAAATCTAGCAGAGGTAGCCTCACTTGGCCGGGATGTAAAGGTGAACATGGAACACGGTCAATGTCACGTGAAGCATTATGGGAAATGAGTACGCATCATTAGAGACTGCATGCACTGCAAACAATGCAGGAAATGAGGGTTTCAGGTTCTTTGTCGTATGCATTCGAAGTTATGCAGAGATACAGAGAAGCCGTAGAGTAGTGCAGGCCTGAAGTCAATATAGCTGTGTTAGTAAAAATCTATAATACAAGTTTTATTATACTACACTGTCCCCCAAGTCCAACAATAAAGTCAAAGTCATCAGTCATAGATCTTACTTTCATAGTAGTACTAATAGTAATAATAATACGTATTATTATTATTATTATTATTATTTCATGACTTATTTTCTGTAAATCATTAATAGAGATACATTTGTTTGAAATAAACATCAACTTTTTGTTACCCTGTCATAGACTCCCTGTCTGCAGTGAACCTGTTTAAATTACAGGACTGTTTCCTGCTGGGGGAAGGACTGTGAAGACTGAAGGAAACCTTAGGACAACACAGACTTTAGTTATTAGTTTAAAAATGTCATGAAGAACAGAACCTCTTACACCTCTGACCTAGAGAGACAGGTTGAGATAATAAATGTTATCTGCTTTTAGTCCAGGTTATTTGTCCAGTGGGTCACATGATCTACCATGAAACCAGACCACAGTGTGGCTCAGGCTTTCCCATGTCCTAGTCATATGCCTCAAACTGCTTACTCAGACATGTATATTTTTGCATAGCATGACTTGTGGAACTGCCTTTACATAATTCTCAGATATCATATATACAAGTATGCTTGGTTGTCTGACTTGACATACCTGAAAAAGAGCACAAAAAAGTGACACTGTAGAGCTCCGACAGATCACTTTACAGAATGTAGTCAAAAAAAATATTTGAGCAATTTGTGTCCCAGTTTTCTTTTTAAACCTAAAGACCTGCAAATTGCTTGGTGTATATCTGCTACTGGTGTGAAAGAAAGGACTCATCTATGTTCATCCTAAAATCTTTGCTTGAAGATTACTGTACTTCAAACTATTGTTGGACTATGTTGAAGAACAAGACACCTACTTAACAAGATGCCTACAATTAAAGCAATCATGACTCAAATGAGCGTCTGTTTTGCTCAGCTGGATTCTGTTGTAATTTCGGCATGAGATGCATCATTGTGGCTCCGTCACCTTGGAAAGGTCAACAGGAGCATTATTGACATTATCCAACATTGAGTTTGGCTCATTCCTGTTTGCTCTCTGTAATTTAGCACATCAGGTCTCCTTTAACACACCTGGTAGGACTAACTTTGTAGGTTTTTTTTCCAAAGTTATTCTGCCACATATGTTAGAGTTGTCCTCTAAATAAAATTGATCGAGCTCTGTGCCATGACACCATATGTGCCTTTTGACAACAGTGAAACTGTGATTCCTGGTCTTTGACTGCCCCCTTGTGGTTTATCTGAGAACAGTCCTGCTGTAGATCAGTTCAGCATGTGAACAGTAGGGGAAGAGTTACTGCTTTGATTCATCACTCCACAGAACAACCCCCCCAAACCTCTGACTCTTGTCGATGGTTAATGAAAATTTAGGCCTCTACTATGAAGTCTATGAGGAGAGTAAAGTGTTTAAACGACATCAGATTTCTGTTTTGGGCCCTTTTGAGTGATGCGACTGACTGAATAATTTGTCAAATTGTCATTAAATTCAGCATTTTGTGTTGAACATGGAAAATAACTTCAAGAATTTGTTGAATTGAACTACTCAAACTAAAAAAAAAGAAGCTTTCCCCCCCCAATAAAAACAATATATCATGGAGGTTAATTAAAAGAAAAAGTTTTTTTAAAAAAGATGATAAAGATTTTATTCATAAGTTTCTCATGGTTTAACCAGAAATCACCAGCAGCATAATCTGAGAAGCTTTCTCTTATTTTCTAAGGATTATTGAAGTGTAGCTTTTCTTCAGAAATGCAAGCAACTGACCGCGAGCTGAACTTTACTGGTGCCATATATTACATGAAAGGTAGGCGATGTAGTTGGACTGCTGTGTCTGTCTGCTGTCCAGATAAGGTCAGAGAAGACACTGATCAGGGCAAAGTCCTCCTCCATCAGCAGAGGAAGACTTTGTAATATGTTTAAGGTTTTTGCTTTTCAGAAAGAGACATTACAATCATTTGTTTAAGATTATAAACATAATGATTGGCATTTGTGTTCGCCCTCTGAGCTTTTAGCACCATAGGAGTTTTCTCATGTCAGTCAGTCAGGTATTTTGTCAGATACATGCATAGGCTTTCATGGAAGGCTGATCAAACATAATTACCTGGTTTTAATTATCACCTGGTGACTGATAAAGAGGTTTATCTTTCAAAGAGGAAACACAGCACTGAGTGATGAAGTCAGTGGAAATTAAAACATGCCTCATTTCAAAGAGCTGAAATGAATTACAAGTTCTTTTGTCTAATCATCTAAATGTTCATAATAAATAAATCAAAGAATAATTCTATTTTATTTTGACAGATTTCTAATATTTTATTTGTAATATTTCCAAAATACTGTTTTAGTACCAATCACACTTTTTCCATTCAAAACACTGTAAACATTCAAGGAGACATGCTGGGATGGGATTACTGTTTGGGATCTGGGAGGAACACAAGTGGCACCAGATTAGTTTTGTGATTTTATTCCACATACGTTTAATCATTGGTGTTCGACAAACATCAATAAACACATTTATAAGTAAATAAAAAACAAATAATAAACATTCGTTTCATTCTACAATGCAAACTTGAAAAAGTAACAGCAGAATTATTTTCACCAAATGTAATTTATACAGCCCAGTGATCCCCCCCATTAATTTATTTTTATAATCAATTTATTTTTATATTAATTTATTTTTGATCAATCTGATTGATTAAATGGTAGTGTTACTGTCTGCTATAATGTTATTGATTGAGGACAGGCAAAGGAACTTTACTCTGCTGGATCTTTATTTTGCACTATGTATAATAACATCCAGTAAAAAGTAGATCTATGTTAACATTTCTTGGAATAAAAATACATTTCTGAATAGAGTAGTTCATCCACTAGAATTAGAATTATGTAACTCTATACAGAATACTTGAATGTTCTCACGGCTGTCTTCCGCTACTGCATGTATTGCACTGATTGATGCATTGACTGATTGCTAATTTATTATATCTTGGGATGAGCGAGGGCAAGGTCCAGACAATGAATTTTAAAGTGGTGCAACTGTTTGGATTGAACATCGGACTGCTTTTTCAAAGTGTCGTTCAGCGAGATGGATTTCCACTGAGAGGATCGTGTGTTTGTGTCTGATGGAGAAACATCAACAATGAGTGTGTGCAGACTGTGGACCTGTGGGAGTGCGTGTCTATACGATGAGCTCTGCATTCCTGTGGGTTAATCTTATCTCCCTCCTGCTGGCTTTATGGACCTCTAAATCTGCAGACCAATGCTCATACATACACATACTCCAATTCAAATATATAAACAAAGACACATGTGGGGGGGTGAAAGAGCACAGAGCAATTACTGCACTTTGGAAATACATGGAACAATGGTGCAGATTGTAATCACAGACTCATTAATTTTCTTTCAGATTCGACCAGAGTGTTGCTGTGTTGTCACCATACACACACAGACACAGACGCACCCACACCCACACACACACACATACACTGACGTGTCAGGAGAGCATCCACATCCTTTTGGATCACCAAGTGAACAAAGAGAACTCTGGAAGCTCTGGAAAGCATCGAATGTAAATGTGGTCAAATGATCGTCACCTGTCCTCTGAATACACTGAATGACAATGCAGCTAATTGTTCATCGGCCGGCAGCCGGGGACTTCAAATGTAAAACAGGCCTTCAAGATGTGTTTGTGTACTTGGTGATCAAGCAGAAACAGTTTAAAATTCAGAATAGGTGTGAAAGCGGTGGTGTCTTCAGTCAAGTTGACATCTTACTGTAGGTCAAACAGGGTAAAATATAGAGAAGGGGGGTGAAGTTTAAAAAATAACGATTGAAGAGACTAACTCACACTCAGGATGATGAGGATTCTTCTCAATTTTCAAGGGCAATATCAGGGACTGGAGTTCTTCTTTGATCGTGTCTGGGGAATTGAATCATAGATGTTACAAAATAAAAACACAATTTAGTCAAGTTTAATTTATGCATGAATTAAAACATTTTTTTTTGCCTCAGAATGAACTCCTTTTTTATTCAACTCCGTAAGAAATACCTCAGTAACAAAACACTCTTATAAGACTTACCTATAATTTAGATGATGTTTATTACTGCTAATTAAGTTCTAATATTACAAAAATCCTATTCCTATTCTGAATTGTATTCACACAAACACGCCAATGTTAAAAATACAACTGTTTGTCTAGGGGCTAATTTAGCCTAGACCCCCTATAGCAGTGATGAAAACTGTACTTTTTTCTAACTCTACACCCCAATATTGTCTCCATTGTCAAACAACTATGAGCAAACTGACTCTGACTTGAGTGGCGTTCTGTAAGGAAATCAGAAAATGATCGTTTTCACAGTATCCACCGACCAACTCATTCCTCTATCAGGTTCTATGTGATTTTTAAAAAAAAATGCAGTAATTCCTAGCTAATAGGTGACTTGAATATATGCACGTAAAACTGGACAAGAGAAGGTTTTATAGTTCGTAATCACTTGTATTGCTCTGTAGAACATATTCCACCATGGAAAATAGAAGAGTCCTAGCAAATGATTTTCCAACAGTTTCCAATGATGTTTCAGAGACACTTCAGGTCATCTACCTGACTATCATCTTATTTATGCTTCTTGTGGATTTCATTCCTTGACCTCAGCTAGGATTTATATTTTATATCCTATATATTGTTAGTTTATGGAGGTCAGTGGTGGGTTGGAGTTGTGTGTGAACACAGAGGCTTCATTCCAGAGGCCAGAGAGGAGAGAAATCTGTTCTAAAGAACAACTTTCTATGTCTTCTTGTCTCCTGTGTGTCATGAGGTCACCTTAACTCTGCTGTAACACAAATTGTCTGCAGTCAGCCCTGCAGACAAACTGCTTACCTCACAGGAGCAAACTGTGTGTAGTCAGCTGTTTTCACACTTAAAGCCTTCACAGTGTGTGTGTGTGTGTGTGTGTGTGTGTGTGTGTGTGTGTGTGTGTGTGTGTGTGTGTGCGTGTCTCTCTCTGTGTGTGTGTGTGTGTGTGTTTTTCAGGTGAATGCATTGTGTTTGCCACCTTGACTCATGCAAAAACACACTCCACTTTGCTCTCACTGGTGTAAAAAAAAAAAAAACATTCTCTGTATCCTGATCTGCTCTCTACCACTAAGTTTAAGGTCTCTGACACCGGGTGAACTCCCACGGTCATCCTCAGCCGCAGACCCACGACTCAGATGACTTTCACGGGTGTTTTTTTTACTGCCGTCCTGCCCCGCTGACCTCCAGTCTACGTGGCGTCGGCGTCAAAAAGAGTCCTAACGACGTGTGAAGTTTTGGGCATGCCGGGACAATGGCGCCTTTAGACAGGTGCATGTCCCCCCCATCACAAAAAAACTCACCCTCTCTGCCACCGTGGAGCTTTTAGGCTCCTCGCAACTTTACGCATTCCTGACGCAAGACCGATAGGTGATTTTCATTGATTGAGTGCAGCTGCAGCAGAGGTGTAAAATAAACACGGACCGTGAACGCAACACGATGCCACAAATCACCTCCTAGTTACCTGTAATTGCATTTAGATATTTAAATGAAGAAGATAAAATGAATTGTGAACCAGTGTGGCAAGATAACGTCACAAAAGAAGATGATTGCATCAATGGAGGAAATCATGACTTGAATAATTCAAATTCACTGATGACAATTAGACTCTGAGGGCTTTAGAGTCAGTTCAGTGTAGAAGACCCTCGAACAGGGTGAGGAAAAATTATTACATTGGGGAAAAAAAACACAATAGAAGTTACAACAAGTAAAAGAGCACAGTAATCGTGGAATTCATCACAACAACCAAAGTCCACGGTGGTCGAACTGAGTCCGGGAGTCTGTTGTTGAAGAGGCGCAGTCCAGGAACCAAATAGAAATCCAGATTAGGATTTATGGTCACGACACCAACAAGTTTGGAAACTATAAGGCAGAAGTTATTGACACACACAAAATAAATTAGTGATGGCAAAGTAAAAGACAAAAAGTAGAGGCGCTCAGTGCGTCATGAGGAGGACACAAGCCCAAATCTGAATTTTGCAAAGAGCTGCGTTTAGTCTTATGAACGCACAATATTTAACAGGCTCTGTGCAGGCATCAGCTACTCTTTATCTAAATTAACTTATTCCCCACGGGGACAGTGGGACCTGCGGTCAATGGAGGCACTATGTTGAGTTTAAGGGAGCACAGAGAACCTCCTGTATCTTCTCGTTAAATCACCGGGGTGCTTCAAATCCCGGAGGCGCAGACGCACAAAAGAGCCGTGATAAAATGTCATTTGTCAGGGAATGAGAGTAATCGCCTTAAATAACTGTGAAATCTAATTTTTTGGATACCAGTTAAGATAGTATTGGAGAAAACGCATTTTAGTTCACAGAGAACCGCATGTGTATTTTAATTTTGTTAAATTCTCCCAACTTTTTTCCCCACTCTTTTACTCACATTTTTTCTATCATCTAAAAAAGTGTAGAAATCCTACTATAATAAATACTGTACATGTTTAAAGAGCCGAGAGAGGGCGCTCAGTATTAAAAGTGTCATTCATTCTGCAAACCACTGGACAGTAGTTATTCACAAGGTGTGAAAAAAAGATGTTGATAAGATCTTGGTTGATGGGGCTGTCTGCTTTGTGTCCCCTGAGGACTTTGGACGCATCACGCATCCTCCTTGTTGCGCGTCGGATCCATTCTTATGCGCACGATCAAGTACAAAAGCCGTTTTTAGCACCTTTTTAATTTGAATTGCACAATCAGATGGAAGTGCGCACGGAGAGGGCTATTAGAGCTGTGAAAAGAACAATTGTATTAGTGTGTCGCTACTGCTTAAAACACATTGGTCACCTGTGGTGATGCGGGGGCTGGTGGCGCCCTGATGATCACGGGGTGTGTCTTTGGGGCGGGGATCTGCCCACCCACCCCACTGCTTCTGCCCTCTGGTTACTATATGAGGAGGCAACTTTGCGGTGTGTCAGGACACTGACTTCGGTGGAGATCCGTCCGAACCTCGTCTTCCCCTCACTCTCTTTTCTGCGTGTGCGTGGATCGGCTGAAGCGCGTCTCCACGGCTCTGTGCGCAACTGAAGAGGAAGTGATTGGAACCTGTGGAGGACCCAGATATCAACATGCCGCGGTCTTTCCTTGTCAAGAAGTACTATTCCAGCAAAAAGTCAATCTATAAGGAGAGTTCACTGGAGAGCCAAACTGGTAAGTTTTAATTCCCTCTACTTTAATTGAATTTGGAGTATTTTATTTGTCAGACTGAGTGAATCTCAGCCATCAAAGCAAGAAAACAAAACTTACCTTCAAGATGCTGATCAGACCAGTGTGAGAAAAGCTTCCTGGATGCTTCACCTGACAAAATTTGGTAATTGAAAAGCTGGAGAGATCAGCTTTAGGTGTAACAAGACTCCCAAGAATGAAAACAAGATTAGAGTTTAATTAGATTATCTGCTCAGATTAAGTGACCTCACTTCATTTTTTTCTTGTGTCCTCAGCTTTGGTCCCAGAAAGTTTTCCTCTGGCTGAACTTCCAACACAGACCAACAGCTCTGCTTTGACGTGCTACCCCGTCCCAAAGCTCATCTTCAGCTGCATCGACACCCTGCCTGCACCCCTCTCCCCCATCACTCCCCCATCCTTGTCTCCTTCCCCATCCCAGTCTCCTTCCCCGCTGGGCCCTCTGGACCTCAGCAGCAGCGCTGAGGATGAAGAAGACGGAGGACGTACTTCAGACCCCCCCAGTCCAGACACCATCCAGCACATATACTACTGCATGCATTGCAATAACAGTTACAGCAGCGTCTCGGCGCTCTCCCACCATCAACTGTCCCACAAACCTCCGGTGCAGCAGAGCCCCCCCTCACCCGCTGATGTCCCCGCACGTCCAGCTTTTCACTGCAAACACTGCCCCAAGGAATACACCAGCCTGGGAGCTCTGAAGATGCACATCCGCTCACACACTCTGCCGTGTGTGTGTCCCACGTGTGGCAAGGCCTTCTCCAGACCGTGGCTCCTCAGGGGCCACATCCGTACGCACACAGGTACAGGAATAATGACAGATGATCAGATTGATTAATGGAGTGCATTTGTCGTATCACTTCATATTCATTGATATTCATGATTACCTCCTGATGTTTGAGCAAATGTTATTACCCACCGCGGTACATTCTAATCTCCGGCAGCCTCACTGTTTACGCATGATAAAGACCAATCTGCATTAAATGAGTTAGTCGTCTTCCTACCCTTTTGTTTCTTATCGGTAGCTCATTTTGAAAACAATGACCTGGGGTGGGTGGGGGGCAGACCTTTTTGGGCTGTTAAGGTGTAACATGCTTAAACTTCTCCTTGTCTTCACCAGGTGAGCGCCCCTTCGCCTGTCAGCTCTGCAGCCGGGCCTTTGCCGATCGCTCCAACCTCCGCGCCCACTTGCAGACCCACTCCGACGTCAAGAAGTACCAGTGCAACTCCTGTTCTCGCACCTTCAGTCGCATGTCGCTGCTGCACAAACACAACGCCTCTGGCTCCTGTCCTGCATCGTAGACGCATTCCATGAACTGCTCTCAGAGGGGGGGGGGGGGGGCAGATGACACTGCCTGCTGGTTTGATTTCCCCCATTTGAAGAGCCAACGTGCACAGAGGATGTTGCAAAAAACCCATAATGGGACTGAAAACTGGACTACTGTTTTTTTAAGTATTTCGGGGATGTTTTGATCGAATTGTTTGTATGGAAAGTGTGTTTTATTGTGTGCTGTCATTATGTGTGAGTGTGTGTGTGATTTGGGGGCAGCTGGACATGCAGTTAATTCCCAGGAAACTCCCATCGGTGCCGGCCGGTCCGGGACTCTGGCTATGTTGCAGCTGCTCGGGTGTGTTTGTGTGTGTGTGTATGAGAGGATGTCATTCCTCACCATACTATACATGCATGGTGTGTGTGTGTGTTGAGACAGCTGCATGTGTGTGGTGCACTGTGGAGGAAGGGCGCTGAGAGAAGTGTTGGCTGTGACCTCGACAACAGGTGACCCTCTGCTCGCCCCCTCCTGGTGTCACACACTCATTGTTTGTCACGGGTTATGAAAGGACCACTTAAACTTGACCAAAGACTCGCCGTCACTGATAATAATTGTCATTTTTACTGCCTTTTATTCTGATTTTTTTTTAAAATAAATATTTGTTGAAAGTGGTTTTCAAAATTATTACTATTGTTCTGTAATGTAAATAAAGGTTTTGTTGAGAAACAAAAAAAGTCGCTGTGCTCATCATTTATTAGTTTTCAACGGGAATTGTATTAACCCATCACTCATTGTACTAAATGAGTTCATCAGGACAGACATGACTGGGAAAAATAGATGTGTGTGTTTGAGGATCGGTGACGAGCTCGTGGGATGTTGAGTGATTTTGGGTAACACCTGCACACACCTGACACACACACACACACACACGCGGAAAGCACTACTAGAGCGTGGAGGTTGGAGACTGATATTAGAGCATATAATAAGCATTTAATATAATAATAATAAGCATATAATAATATAATGTTAGAGCATACAAATAAGGTGTAAAATAAAATTTAAAACAAGATCGGTAGGGGTTGTCTTGATGAGGAAAATCAGTGCTGAGTGTGAGAATCCCCACCGACCCACTTCCTGCCGTGGAAGTGACCACAGATGGAAGCAAAAATCCCCATCTTGAGCGTAACAAATAGACCCTGGAGAGTCTGCAGGGCCGACAGAAGCTCAGGGCAGACACAGACATCCTTTAGTTTTTTTAAGCCCATCTGCTCCGCAAGGCCAAAAACTCGGTTACCTCGCGGGAACTTTTGGAAACATGTCTTCTTATGAGCCAATATAAGACCGAACATATGGAAGCAATGTGTCTACAATCCCCGTTTGGCCTCTTGACCCGCACACACTGACGCCGGCATGTCTTAGTGAGGTAACAACCTGCTTCCTCCAATAGCCTTCAGCGTTGAGAGGTGGATGGGAGGGCTGAGCAAGTGTGTGAGGAGGCTCTCTAAAAGCTTTGGATCAGATTGCATGACTTTGCTTGCCCACTGTGGGTAAACAGCACCCAAAAGAGTGCATGCATGCACAAGCACACACACGCACGCACACACATGCAAAATACTTTGAATGAAGAGCGGTACGTTGATCGACAGGCATTCATTCGTCTGCTTGAACCTTGCAGGCTGTTTTTTCAGAGAAAGAAGCTGCTGCACACCTACACAGGTGAGTCAGATGTAGGGGCCACAGGGGGACTGAGCTCAGCCCGAACTGCCAAAGCGTCACATCTGGTGGCGGCCGCAGGTTAAAACACAAAAGAATAAAAAATGCAAATGAAAGAATACTTCAGAGTGAGAAGATATTCTGCTTTCTGCTTAGGGGAAAATCTAAACATCGTCTCCAAGATTTTTGGTCACAAAAGCAGGACCCGCGAAACGGACTGTCATTTCTTATGTTTCGGTCGTTTTGAAATTTAACTCTGACATCTTGCTAAGGGGGATTCGTTTTCAGGTTTGCAGTGCGTAGGAGGCAGTCTATCACTCTGTAGCTTTGAGGCAATGAGATCACTGGACCCGTCACCTTTCCTTTTTTCTTTTTTTCAGGGTTAATTTCTGTGTGTGTGTGTGTGTGTGTGTGTGTGTGTGTGTGTGTGTGTGTGTGTGTGTGTGTGTATGTGTGTGTGTGTGTGTAATATCATATTGAGCTCCCTCAAAGTGTTTTAATGTTCGCATCGTCACGCATGCGGCCCCTGACTAATGTGACATTCCTGAGCCATTAGTGACAGACATACAATACCGTCATTTAACATAAAGAGAAGACCGCTCTGTTTGCTCCAGAGTCAGAGTAATAATTTAAATTTTTCCTTAAACAGGAAGTAATGTTATTCTGATTTACTTATGCAACAGAGGGCATTAAATATAATTTCCCAATAGAAAGCAATGTTGCTCCTATAAATGAAAAACAACTAAAATAAAAAAACTTCAGTGAAGCAAAACCTTGGATGTTGCAACAGTTCAACTTTGCCTTTGCGTACACAAAAAGCTGATGTCTGACAGTTTGCAGCTGGAGCCTCGTCTTCATCTTTGAAACACAATATGTGCTCCTCCAAACATTTGTTTTGTATAGAATTAAAAATGGTTCTTTTATGAGTTTGCAGCACAGGAGATTTCCATGATTATATAAACTCCATTCATTTGATTTGAGAAACAGGAAGCAGCGCTACATTCCATCGACAAAACAGACCTTTCCTAACATGTAGAACTAACACTTTTGACAGTTGAAATTACATTTTCCCCCTAAAACTGCTGTGTTCTCTGTCAGTGTGTTTGCGCTAATGTTTGGGACACAGGAAGTTGCGTGACAGCCTGGTATAAACACAGCTATTAAAAAAAAAAAAAAAGGCCGATAGAAAGCAACTCGGTGTGTTTACAGCTGTTTGTGTGTGCAAATATGCATGGGTGTGTTTGTGGGGTTCTGTGAAATGTAGATGTCCATCAGGGGGTTTCATAGTGCACCGTGTCAAAGAAGAGAACGCTTGCAGTAAACTATCAAAATCAAAGCTGCCAAGTTTCAGAGGTGAATCACCAGAGGATCAGATTTGTGCCAAGAAGGTTAAGTCACAGGGTTTAAATTTCAAACTGTTCACAGGTTGTGTTGCTCTTACTCAACATCACCGCCCAAAGCTTCAGAGCAGACCTCCTCCGTCAGAGCGGGACTCTCACATTTGCATTTTTTTTTTCCCTGTAAAAGGCAATCAAGCCACTAAATGAAAGTATTTTATCTAAAAACAGCTTCAAAATAGTTTTTACAGTTCAGAATTAACTGGCTTGCTAAATCAGCACAGTTGTTGAAGCTTGTTTTATTAATATGCTGTCCTTGTTTATTCCGAATTCTTCAACTTGGTTGCGAATGCGCATGCATTTCACTTTTAAACCATTTTATTGACTTAAAGGTGAACTGCTGAGGTGTCAAGTAAGAAGAAACAAGCAAGAAAAAGAATCCTTCTATAATTTGCCGATCAAGAATCCCCTTGTTTCTTTTTAATTTTTTTTTAGGGTATATGATTTTTTTCCAGCTTGTATAAAATAATTAGGTTTCAAGATGGGAAAACTAGCTTGTGGCTAAAAGGGTGAACTGGGGATAAGACAATAATAAATACTGTAAGTCAATGAGGGCCAGTTTTCCTAAAGAGATTAGACAGTGGGAAAGGAAGGAGGTGTGTGGGTTTGGTGGGTGTCTGCTGAAGAATGAGCATTTCTGTTTTGTGGGCCGTTTATCAAATCAGTAGGGAGTAAAAAAATTTTTTGAGGAATTCAACATGTTGCAAAACAGACTTGATCAATGAGATGTGCTGTGAGGGCAGAGAGATACCCCGTGGATGCTTTTCTGCTGAGGGTTTTTATATGATTTAGACTGTTTTCAGGATTGCATTAAGCTTGACGTTCATGTTTCTGACCACACGCACACAAAAAAAAGAAGAAAAAAAAAAGAAGAAGTGCGCAGCGCTCCGGACAAATAAAACAGTTCCACCCAAGGACAGGATGTGGCCTCTAGGAGGGGGTACGTGCCATTTCCTGTCCACCTCAGTGCCCCTGCTGTCCCCTTTCAATGCTGAGGGTCTGTGTGTGTGTGTTGTGTGTGTGTTGTGTGGTTGATGCTGTGTTTCCTCCTAAACACAGATCCTCTCAGTCCCACAGGGTCAGAGGGTTAGAGGATGAACCATAAAGGGAAAGGAGAGTAAACACACGAGAAACGCTGTGTGTGTGACGGAGAATTCCAACGTCATGCCATCCAGAGTTGAGTGCGTTCAGGTTTCCACCGTTGAGGGACAGTCGAACGACAAAAAAGGCAAACTTTTCGAGGACAAGAGATTTAAAAAAAACACACACAAAAAAACCGTGGTAAAAATAGGAACATTTTTCTGGTGTTTTTACTAAAGTAGAAGTGAAAATGTACAAAAGTAATAAGCAGCTTTAAAAGTACACTATTTTCCACACTATAAGGCGCTCATTCAATGAATGGCTTATTTTAAACCTTTTTTCATATGTAAGGTGCACAGGATTATAAGGCGTATTTGATTATAAGGCACACCTTCAATGAATGACTTATTTTAACACTGTTTTCACCTATAAAGTGCACTGGATTTTAAGGTGCATTGTCAGTTTTTGAGAAAATTAAAAGCTTTTAGGTGTGCCTTATAATGCGGAAAATACTGTTGTTTTTGTGAAGACTTGCGTGAACCTCATGCCATAATAAATAAAGTTTATTTAAGGAATTAGAAACTTTTTTATTTCAACTCCTGTCACTTCTTTTCATAGGTGACAAAAAACATTCAATGTAAATGTCCGTTGTAGAGAAAATAAGTAGAGACGACGATCATATGTTTGCCTTCTACTCAAGAATACAGTTGTGAAGTATGTGCAAATTAGATTTTCATCTTTCATTAAGAGTTTGTCTCCTTTCTAAAGCATTTTGTTCCAGTAGTCTGATCTTGAATACGCCCACGTTTGTCGCTGTAGGTGATTGTTCCTGCATCCAGTGTTAATCTGAAGGTGGTTTAACACACCTCATTTCACTGATAAGCACTCCTTCACCCAGCGAGTACGGACGAATCACCGACATGCAAGGGATTACTCGGGAGGGGAAACCTTTCAGGCTTTGTGCTGCTGTTTCCGCTGGAAGCAGAGCTTTTACACAGAGACTTCAGGTGCATTTACTGAGATGTATTCCAACTATGGGCCAATCAGGATTAAACACTGGAACGAGAGGGCAAAGGCAGGGGACGGCGTGTTGTGACATGAGAGAAGGGGGGGGGGGTTACTGACAGAGAATAGGATGTGTGGAGATTACATACATGCAGGATGGTGGGATAAAAGTGTCAGAAAATATAAAGGATTAATAACATAGTAAATTGCATGAGCAATATGCGCAGTTGGCATCCATACAGAGAGGCTGCTGTGTTTTGCTTTGACCCCCAGATGAGTCAGTTACACTGCTGGCTGTTTTTCTTTTCTTTCTTTCATTCATCATCCTCTTGCCTTATGTTGTGTCATTCTCTCTTTCCCCTCTCCCTCTTATTTACTGCAGGTATTCAGGTATTTACCCCAAGGGAAGCGCTAGTGGTACTAAGAAGCGCAAGGTGCTTTTTTTTTTTCCCCTCCTGTCAGGGCCTGTGTGGGGCCAGGAGGGGCAACTAAAGGACCAGGACACTTCCATTGTCCGGACACATTCCAGCCAATGAAAGATATGGTAGAGAGGGTGTTGGATGTGTCTGCGTGTGTGTGTGCATGCATGTGTGTGTGTGTGTGTGTGTGTGTGTGTGCTATTGCAAAGATTGCCGCTCTCTTTCTTTCTTTCTTTCTCGTCTTGCCTTGTCCCATCCCTTGAGGAATTGCAAAGAAGGCGAATGCACCTGCCTGAAATCCACACCCCAGGGCCAGACGCCTATCTCCCCCATCTTCAAGGTTTTACAGAAACACCGCATGTGCCACTCAGATCGGTGTCTGCTTACGCTCTTTTAAAAAAAAGTGAGCACAGAGGACCACAACAAGCTCAAACAAAACTCCTCAGACAGCTAAAATATTAATGTAAAATAATGAGTTTCATAGTCGTACAGTTTGGATTAATCTTGTGTGTGTGTGTGTGTGTGTGTGTGTGTGTGTGTGTGTGTGTGTATGCATGTGTGTGTACTGTAGGGGAATTCTGCTGACGCTAAATGACACACTTTGCATGTGAGTGATGAAAAAACAATCGAGGTACTGATGCAACTGTTTGCTGTGCAATCCTATTCCATCATTTCTAAGCGAATCAACCGACTTGTGGTGGAATTATTGCCTCCTTTTCTTAAAGAGTCACATGATCCACAAAGATAATGGAGAGACTGATGATTAATCATACTCAAGGACACTTTCTATCACATATACTTTCCCACGGCAGCCAAATGGCCTTATGTTGCCCGTCTGCTGCTCCATTAATGCACCGGGTCACCTCTCACACGACACCCCCAGTGCTTTATTGCAGATTTACGTTCGTCGTGCTGCTTTTGGCCCAACAAGGATCCGCCTGGGTTTGTCCTGGCAAAAGAATTCCCGTTGCATGATAGGCTCGTCGGTTTACCGTTTTATGTCATAAATGCATGGTTCAGGCTGGTGTGTGTGTTTGTGTAATCTGACCCTCTCGTGCAAGTAGGGACAGGTGTGTCACCACCTGACCACACCCCCGGGCCACACGGCACCTCCTGTCCTTAACACCTGTCCCCTTCGTCTGTGCAAAGACCTGTATACCCCTTCTGTCTTTTCAGACACACACACACACACACACACACACTCACACACGCACACACACACACACACACACACACACACACACACACACACACACACACACACACACACACACACACACACACACACACACACACACACACACACACAGACTGAGGTCCGTCTGAGAGGAAGGCAGGTTGCTGGGCTGTGACGGAGCGTGGGGTCCAGATCAGGTGGTTTTGAGTATCCACACAGCTGTCCCTCTGAAATCAGAACTCCATTGAAGCTTCCTGCCTTAAACTCCCTGTCTGTCCCACAACACGGTGTCATCTCTCTGCCCACATGGTCGGCATCTCCTTCTGAGACCATCACGACCCCATCGCAACAGATGGGGACGTATCAAAACAAGTCTTCTCCATGTCTGACCACGAAAACAAAAGTTCTTATTTTGCAGTTTTCGTCATTTTTATGGATTTTAATGAGGATTTTACTGGTCAATTTCACTGACTTTTCGTGAGGCAAGCAAAAAAATGTTCAATCTTGACAGTATATACAGCTGACGTTGGGCACGAGGAGGGACACACCCTGGATAACTTCCTAGTTTATTGTGGAGCCAACAAAGAACAAAACTCAGATATTACACAAGCCGTTCGTTGTCACCTCATCAGGACGGTGGTAAAAACTGCAGCATATTAGTATAAAAATCTACCATTTTTAGATTCATGTCATATTTTTTGTTTCTTTTTGATTTAAGGGTCAGAAAATCTATATTTGTTTGATTTATTTATCATTTTTTATTGGGGGTTCCCTTTTAAATTAAATCACCCCAGAGCTCAGTCCTCCACCATGAAGGACACAAATGATTCAGCATGACAAACGAGGCACGGGACTTCAGATGCTGCATCTGACTTATTTCAGAAAAACAAGACAATATTTCTAATTGAGGGTTTTTTTTACGACGCCTGTGATCACGTGATCGGCCACGTCGCTCCGCGTGACGGATTCCATCCCAGTGATGTCACCACGTTCAATCTCCTCTGAAGTCGATGAGTAAACTCTGACCTCACACGGGTTTGGAAATGACCGCCAGAGCTGTCAAACGAGACGGCAGTTTACAAGAACGATTTTTGTTTTTGGTATTTTATGTTGAGTAATTTTATGTGTGTGTGAATGAGGTAGAGAGAGAGAGAGAGAGAGAGAGAGAGAGAGAGAGAGAGAGAGAGAGAGAGAGAGAGAGAAAGGGAGGGAGGGAGAGGTCAAAGCAGCCTGAAGGCCATTGTAAATTCCTCACTGGCTCAACCAAAGACATTCTTCGCTGCTGTTTTTCTTTCTAATCTCTATGCTCAGATTACCAGCTAGAGGGCCCGACCAGATGAGAGGAGTGCAGGGTGGCATGCATGCACACACATGTGCCCAAACAAGCACAAAAACAAACACACACCAGCTCCAGACGCATGCCGCCACCTATTGCAAAACGGCGCAGCACACTGCAGGCTTAACACTCACTAGGATGGTGTCGATCGAAGCTGCATCTTATTCCCGATTGATGAAATAAAAACAAACCGACACACTGAAGTCATTACCTGAGAGCTTGTTTTTTGAAACCCAGAGAAAATAACCCCCCCCCTGTGGAGAATACTGAGAGGATTCCCACATGACAGCCACCCAACAACACACACAACAAACACACAAAACAGTATTTTGGATCCAAACGTTCCCATAAATCTTTCCCAGATGTGCCCAGATTAGTTTGACTCAAAGGATATCACCACATGAAGATTCTTCATGAGATTTAATTACAAGAATGATTTTTGTTTGTCATCTAATCGGCAAAGACAAATAAACTACCTGCTGTCGTTAATTTGAACAGTTGCAGATAAAGAAAACTCCATTCTGATGATAGCAGGCAAATACGGGCACAGAAGCAATTTGCTAACTTTGTTTTTTTACATTAATAACTTAACAGGATTGCTCAAAAACTTATGAACGAATTTTGATTGATTTGTTAGGAGAGGAAAGACATGGCCAGAGGAATAAATCATTTCACCTCTGGCGGCAACAAGGATCGTCTTTTGGATTGAGGATGTCTTTGTTTTTGTTTTTTTTCTCAACCATTGCATGATAGGGGCAACTGAGACAAGATTTTTACCTCACACTTCATGGATAATGCAGTTGATGCTTGGCTGCATGAGGTATATCTCAGATAAAATCTGATCTGGAGCCAGTTACAGAGGTGGAGATCCAGAATGCTCACATCTATAGCGCTCGTGGAAAGTTTGCTGCTGAGAGATGATAAATAATAATAATAATCTAGGATAGAAAGGATGTTGTAAGGAAATAAAAAGGTCAATGATATTTTAGAACAGGCACTCATGGGTAAAACCATCTGAAGACACCCCTGCTCTACTGCAGGGGTGTCAAAATCATTTTCACCGAGGGCCACATCAGCATAATGGCTGTCCTCAAAGGGCCAGATGTAACTTACAAATGTAACTAAATGTAACTCAGTGTAATGTAAAATAAATGTCATTAATATAAATAACTCTGAATTTAATAATTATTCAAACTTACAAACATTACAGTTGCACAGAAAAAATGTTTGCTTGTTGCTCTGTTCTAAATCTTTTTAATTCGTCAGGTTATGAAACCCACATAATTCCATCAATGAAGGACTAAACTATTCAATAAATAAAAAATAACATCAAACATAAGTTAGGACATTAACTTTTTTCAAAAAGTTTTTGTCAGAGTTAAAATGGGCTTAATTATTGCATTGTGGGAAATGTAGTTTCTGGTCAAAGCACACTTTTGACCTATTTATTGACCTTTTTATGCTGTCGCAGGCCACATAAAATGATGTGGCGGGCCACATTTGGCCCCTGGGCCTTGAGTTTGACTCATGTGCTCTATTGTATTTCCAAAAACTCTTCTTCAGCAGTTTTTTTGTGTCTTTGTGACAAGACAGACCTCAGATAACTCAAATGATTACGTCGTCCATGAAAGGAGGTTTATCTGAAAACTTCAGAATCTCAGACTGGTGACTTTTAAGGGACACTGATGTGAAGAGTGTAGAGTAAACTTTCTCTAGCCCGTGAAGCCCAGCCGACACAGATCCCAAACAGCTGGGTAAATCTCAATCCCTTCATCCTGACGGCAGACGGGGTGGGTGGGTGGGGGGTGATCATGTTATTTAAATGACAACAATCAAGGTGACACAAATGTTCTACAACATACTCCCACAGGAGCAAATCTGCCGCACAGATTTATCCATCCCATAGTAACACCTTACATCAAGGGAAAGCAGCGACTACAGGGGGTGGCCAAGGAGATAGAGTTTACACCAGTAAAGTAATTACCCCACAGCGCAGGCTTGACTAAGCAGCTCAGCTGAACCAGCATGAGTCCTCACACCTCAACAGGTGTGGAGAGAAGAAGAAGGGGGGGGGGTGAATGATGAAATGAAATGAGAAAAGAAAGAAGAGAGTGAGCACCTGTTTTTTGGACCGCCGTGCCTCCCTTATGCAGGCCAAGGCTTGCACTGCCCCGCCCAAAACAGCGCATTCATTTCTCAGTGCCTGTTCAGCGACGCAAAGTAGTATCAGAAGACAAACTGCAGATGTTTGGAGACCAAAAACGAAGGGAGAAAATTGTAGAGAAGGAATAGAAATTGTGGGCAGTTATTACTGATTGTTAAAAACTCTAAACCTTTCAATGTAAAATATGCAAAGAAGTGGATGCATGGATTTTGAAGCAATATGACACTTCTGACAGGAGTTAAATGATCTGTGTCCAGGATGCAGGTGTAAACCCCCCGAAAGAGGAGGTTTTAAATTCTGATGGTTGCTGCTAGTCATCAGTAAAATTGGGCCCAATAATCCACAACTTAGTTGATTTTCTTCAATGAAAAAGTCGAATTTTTTTTAAACAAGTAAATTAATGAATAAATACATTCACAACTTTTATTTTTCATTAAAAAAATGTTTTTTTTGTATGCTAAATTAATTTATTGATATTTTATTCTGGATTCTTACCAGAAACTTTAAAGCAAATATGAATATCTTATAAAAATCAGTTACAGTCAGTGTATTTGCATATAAACAAGCATGCAAACAAAACAATAAAATAAAGAAATACACATGATGACTTTTATTAATGGTGAGAGAAAAAGGTGTGAAAAAAATAATTTAACACTTTAATTCAGTCTAATGTATAAAATCAGGTGTTTCATCTCATATATTCTAACAATCTCCTGTTAGAAGACCCCCAACCCCACCCCATACCACCAAATACACGCACGCACACACACACACACACACACACACACACACACACACACACACACACACACACACACACACACACACACACACACACACACACACACACACACACACACACACACACACACACAGCATACCTACAGAGCTCATTGTGGCTCATTAACCTCCCGGTGGGGGGGTGGGGAGTCAGGGGCATCAAAGTGGCAGGATCACTGCAGACTCATCCAGCAATCCTACCATGGGGGTCTGGAGCCGCAGCGTCTCACCCCCTAATGAGAGGGCATGACTTGCACACATCCACACACAGTTTGACCTCTTGGGACCAGCTGGAAAAGAGAGTGTAACATGCCTGTCCCAGACCCCCCCACACCACCACCACCCCTGCCTCCCCCATTCCTCTCCCAAACTCTACAAATTCCAGCCATCGGCAGCCTTTAGTCACCGCTGGCTGGTTTGTGTCTCACCTCCCAGATATACCTCAATAATCCGGGGGGGGGGGGGGGGGCAGAGGGGGGAGGAAGCCCTTAAAAATAACACTATGATTTGATGATTATTTATAAAGCAATTTATTTGACAAATGTTACTTGCGTTAATCAATTTAATGCAAAGGATTACATAAAGTGGACTAATGGTACTGTTTTAATTGACTATAAATCCTAATTTGCCTGTTCCAAAATCTGGTGAAACTAGGTAATGACAAAAGTATACACGCACATGCAAGGCGCTTTTCAAACTTGACAGCTGAATATGATTTAAGACCATCATGTGAATTTTGAGCCTCTGAAAGAAAACATACTACAAGAAATCCAGTTATTTTTGCAACTGGAATGAGATTAATTTGAGGGTTTTTATGTACGTACAGTATTTAAGTTTAAATAATGATGGGGGGATAAAAAGATTAAGTTTATAAAAAGTACCCATCTGTCAATCAACACTGGTGAGGAGAGAACTCAGAGGCATGAGAGGGAGATGGTGGGAGTCAGGGAAGGGAAAGGAAAAAGAGACGGGGGGGGTCGGGGTGGATAACTTTCTGTCAGGAAGGCAAGTGCAGCAGCAGAGTGAAGGAGGGGTGCAGGGTGGAGGGAAGAGGCACCTTGCAACAGCTGGCCTCAATTATCCGGTTGCTGAGTGTACAGGAGTGTGTGTGTGAGTGTGTGTGTCTATGTGTGTGCATGTGTAAGGTTGAGGTATCACAGGGGGAGGGCTGAGACCACTGGCGCCAAGAGGGGAGCAGCAGGTCAGGGAGGATGAAGATTATAAAAATACTACCAGGCAGTTGGCCTTGGTCCTGCAGGCTCATCGTGCGAGGGTGTGTGCGGTGAATATTCCCTCTCAGTGCCACAGGATGTGGAAGGTTGTGTGTGTGTGCGTGTGTGTGTGTGTGTGTGTGTGTGTGTGTAAATCTGTCATGTACAGCAGCTTGGTGGAATTTAAGGTGCCCATTGTCATTTTAAACAGTACTGAATTTGTAAATTTGAATGACTTTCCTTGTTTTTTACTTTCTTTGTCTTAATATTCAGTATGTGCAGATAACCAATGTCTGAAACTATTTTAAGAATATTGATCTAAAGAGTTATAATTAATGAAGAAATTAATAGTTTCCCAGTAGAACAATTCGTCCAGACTGAGAGTATTTCCTTTATTCTCTAGTATGTAAATTATGACTGATGTGAGTCCTTAACTTTAACATATAAAACAACAAACGTTCGCTATTGGTACCTTTATGTTTACATTGCAGTATAAATTGATCAGTTTTCAGTGGAATCAAGCCGAGCGGTGTTTCAGGTCAGAGGTCTTCAGTCACCGAGACACAAGAGTTCAGGACTAACTAATCTTTGGCGCCATCTAATGGCGAATAGTTTCAATTACAACAATCAGTTCTTATCTAGAGTATTCCATTCTCTTTTTTTGGATTCAATAAAGTCAATTACCACAGTTATTAGAAATCAGATGCAAAAACATAAAAAAAACAGTTCAAACAAGACATGAAGTGAGAGGATTATAGGGAGACAATACAGAGCAGGGCTAATTCGGTGCTAACTGAATGGTAAACTAGAGTAAACAGTACAGCGAATATTAGTAGACAGCAGGTGATGGAGATTTATCAGTGTTGAAGGAACAGCTGGAACCATTATGTATGTAAGGTGGAAGAAAAGGTGCCAACTTTTCTATGCACCCTCTACTGGGTCAGGCTACAGATGGAGATAAATATGAATCAACTGTATCCCCAGACACACACTTCAGCTGGAGAAGACCTGTGTCTTAGTTTTTAAAGCCTCATCAGGCACAAGATGTCAATTTAACAAAATATATTGATTCCAAATTTCATCAAATGCTAAAGTCAAACAATTGTGTTTGATACCAACTGGGAAATCTAGAGCAAGACATTTCTGCAATTTCTTGTGTCTCTCTTTCTCTATCTATCCATCCTTTTTTAAAATTTATTTTATAGTGACAAAACACACTAAGAAATTCATGCATCCATATTTTTGTTTAATTGTAGTCCAAACAAAGTGCAGTAAATAGTAATGGACAACTTAAATGACAGATGGACGACCTTGAAACTGTTTCCAACTAGTTTCATTATGAATAGTGTTGACAGGATCCCCCACTCATTGGTATGGATTCACTTACAGTTATCAAAGATATTTTCTTGAACACAAACAAGCTTTAAAAAAGAAGCAGCTACAAGGTGAGACATTCAGGGAAGACAGCACACAGCAAAGCATTTTAAATGCTACCTAAAATAGACACTGAAATGTTCATTGACTATTTGGTAAATCTTAACACAGGAAAAAAAAACGGACCCTGAGCCATTTACTGTAAAAAAAATAAAAATCTAAAGTACAGCCGACACATTCGAAGGAAAAATAAATACAAAACCAAACCAAATCCCACACACATAACTCAACAAGAGCAGCAAAAAGCTAACATTAAATGTCAAGAACTCCATACTGGAAATCTTTACTTTGATTTGCAGATGAGATGTACTTCTTTAAAAGTCAAATAAAAGAAACACCACTGTAAATAAAAACAAACTGCCCTTAAATACATATTCCAAATGACCAGTATGTATTTTTCAGGATGCCAATACATGATAGACGGTCTAAAAATGATGCAAAATATAGTAGCTGAAGTTCTGGATGAATGAGGCAGCTCAAAATAAAATCTTATTAAAACAATCAAAGTAAAGAAAGATACGAGTGCAACAGGGAAGAGGTGTCTGAAATCATTCATTTTTTGGCTTAAAAACTGTTTCAGATCAAACCCTAACCCCCCCCCCCAACACACTCACCACATAGAAAAATAGAAATTCCTCTCAAAACTGTCTCAATCACCAGTTGTGTAACAGAAGGGAAATCTGCTCTCTTCCTCTTACTGAAAGAGCTGGGTTTTAACTTTCTTTGGTCTGTTTTGACCAGTGGAGTTCACTGCTGTGCTGCTGCCTCCCTCTTCATCCTCACCTTGATTGTTATTCAACCAGCTGGCTTTCAGAGGAGTCAGCTCAGGCGCTATTATGTCGCAATCCTGTAATTAAAGATGCAAAGTAAAAAAATAATTCATCATTGCTGATACCGAGCTTTGCGCTTACTGATACTGCAAAAAGTTCCTCGACCTGAGGCTTCGAGAAGTCCATTTCGATGCACCATTTGACAAAGTGCTTCTTGGCCACCTCCAGACTCCTGTCATCGGTCTTCTTGCAGTAAACCCTGATAAGCTGCTCAGCAAACTGCTCTGGAAGAAGTTTAGACACCTGGAAAGAACGACATCAGCAAAGAGACAAAAATGGTGACAAACAGCTTCTAACATCAAGAAGAAAAACCCAAGAAGAAGAAGAAGACAAATGTGATTGTTTGAGAAGGAAGATTTGGGTTTAGCCTTCATTTCAGACCTGGTTCTTGCGGATCTGGATGGCTTTGGTCAAGTCTTCTTTACAATAGAAACGCACGTTGTTGATGGGGTTCTTCTCTTTCATCCCATAATCCATATTAACTACCTAAAAAAAAGTAAAGGAGATAATATATCAGTAACCACAGTAAAGCACAAGGGAGACCCCATTGATCCTAAAATAAATAATAGAGGTACAATTTGGAGATACAAGTGAGTGGACGGCATTAAACTGAAACTCACATTGACCACAAAGTCTTCTGGCAGCAGAGTGACATCATGAGAACCATTCTGAGGGGCAGCTTGAGCCAAAGCTGCTTCCCAGGAGTGAAGTTTCTCCTAATAAGAGGTAAAAAAGAAAGTAAGCAAAAGCTGATAGTTAGAACACCTTAGCAGCAACATCAGCTCAGATTTGATGTCCGATCTTTGTGCAGACAAATTTAAAAATGACTAATCACAATCCCTGAAGTGAATTTATAATCTGGGAACAACAATGTTCCATTTCATTTTACAAACTCAAATTAGAATCTCAACTCTACATCAGATTTTCTTGAGATGTAGACGAGAACCAAGACGACATGCACCTGGGTGACAGTAATGGGTTCATCTGCCTGGGTTTGGCCCAAACACCTATAGAGGCGTCGAAGGACGATGTTGCGTAGAATCTGTCTTGCTTCCGAAAGCTCCGGGGATGACGAGTTCAAAATTTGTTGAAACACATAATCTACAGGACAAACAGGAAGTTATATCATTATCATCGTATTATTTAAATGACCACTAGGCTGTTTCTAAACGGAATCTATTAGGTCGGTAGATACGACATCACCGTAATGTTTTTGTGCAGCCCTCAGTGGTGTCTACCAACCCGTTAGCTTGGCGTAGGCCTCCATGTCATCTATGGCAGTGGAGAGAGTGAACATCTTCCCTCCTGAGCCTTCAATCTGGATGTGCTTGTCTGCTTTTAAAAAGGCCTCTGTGATCCTGGATGATCATGACATTTGGTCACTTTTGAAAATACTTAATTGTGCACCATTAAACCATATTTAGAGCTACTCACATCGTTTCTATGATGTTGCCCACTTTGTGCTGGTAGGCTCTCCTGTGGAGACAGTTCCTCGTGTGGAACATGTCGTAGAGATTTCCCACCTCCTGTTAAAAGAATCACCTCTATTTTAGTCAGAACCGATCATTTAAATGGATTTTCATGTTCAAATCTAATCACACACTTTGTCTTAAAGTCAGCACCTTGTCTCTGGTGCAGATGTGTTTCTGACCATCCACATCACAAACCCTGGCAAACTTCAGGAAACGACGGTAGTCAAAGTTATTCTGGATGCCGAGGTGGTAGCAGTCCCTGAAATAAGACAAAGGGAACATATGTTAATATTATACAAATATGTGACTACTGAGTGTGAATGGAAATGAACAAATCATCGAATGGATTACTGAGTCCCACCTGGCAAAGTAGTCCCACTTGTCCACATCAATTCCATTTCTTTTGTTGGCCACAATTTCATAGAGGAAGGACTTTTCCTCTGGTCGGCCTTTATATGGCCACTGTAGACACGAGAGACAACAGTAGCTTTAAAATCAGCCTTTTAATGTGCGAGAATGCAAATATTTGATTCAAGTTTCCTCAACTTTTTACTCTGAAGCCACACTAAGGCACACAGGACGTGGCTGGACATATAAGACTGGATGTCCCTGTAAAGAGACATCCTTTCCTTTGCTCTGTAAGTCCCTTCTGCCTGGAAGTCTTCACTGCTCAACAGCAAGGTCTCCTTTTCCATGGATCAGTGCAAAAGTTCAGTCCTGTTTGTAATGTCCCACAAGAAAACTTCCATTACCAAAAACCCCAGCAGAGGATGTACTTTCTGCACCAGTTCAGGGGTTTTAACTTGCTCTAGGATCTGATGATCAAACTCTATTCTGCAATAATCTGCGTTTTTCTACCGAGATAAAAACAAGACCAGCCTCAAGACGACCGACAGCAGCTGCTGAGGCGTTGGTCCTCTGGACTGACTCCCCACAGACAGAAGCTGCTACCTTTAGACGTCCAGCTGCATTGGTGTCCAGTGGTCCAGCAATCTGTTCCTTGATGAAGTCCAGGTCCTCCGGCAGAGTCAGGCCGTGCTGCTCCATCACCGGCTTCAGGTCGTTGTCTTCCACCAGGTAGTCAAACATGGCAACTGAGGCAGTTTCGTGCTGCAAAAAAAAAAAAAAGTCTGTATAAATTAAATTGTGAGCATGAACGGCTAAAAACTGAAAGTGAAAACAGACATTACTCAAATAGAGAAAGCTTATCTAAACATATCTTAAAGCCAATGTGAATAACGTGTCTATCTCTGATGTTTGTCCAACTGCTGCTCTGCGGTTCTAAATTACACAACGAACAGAAGCGTTGTTCTTATCAGTAATTCTCACTACATAGTAAAATCAATTCTGCTTTATGTCACAGTCTTGAGTGGCAGTAATGAGTCATGACTTAATGTTGTGAGAACATTGTAGAAATTAAAAAAGTACCTGCCTTTAAGAAAGGTTACACCCTAACAGTTTATTCTATAAGCAGTAGATTATTCAGAGGGCTAATAAATGCCAGAAAAAGAAATAATCAGCACACATATTTTTATTTTAGCTATTGTTTTCTCTGAGTGAGCACATATACACTTTCCTACCTGCCAGTTAATGTCTGGACGGGCTTTGGGGATGAACCTCCCATCAAACATGTGGGAAAATGGTCCGTGTCCTGGAGGAGTGGATACAAAGGAGTTATTGATTTAAATGAACTTTTATCTCAATGCTTACCTGGAAAATAGAAGATAAAGACTAATAATTTCACTTGTATTCTCACTCTTGCCCGCAACCTTTAAAATTTTGGAACTCCAAACATGTGAGAATCGGTGCACAACCCACCCAGATCGTGGCAGAGGCCAGCGATCTGCACACACAGGATGTCACTGCGGGAGATGAAGAGTTCTGGCTGCCTCTCATTCAAAGCTTGAGCAAGTTGTCCCGCCAAATAACTCACCCTGTCACAGCAAACAAACAAACAAACAAACAAACAAACAAACATTACCTTCAAATTACATTTTGTGCGTTAAAGAAAAATAAAAGAAAGACAAAAGAAAAAAGGAACTTGTGTTTATGCTCCACTCTTTCCACAGCTGCTGTTCCGCCGTCCTGTCAGGACTGTTTAGTGACACACGTCTACGCTTCGACGTGAACATGTGTAACAACAGACAGTTTGGGACAGACAGACAGTTTTGTTAAAATCAGGGTCACTAACATCTATTTAGTCTATCCTTCATCAGAACTGGAGATAAGATCATTGAATTGAATTGAAGATCAAGATGCTTCACATTGTTTTGTATAAAGAAAAGAACATTCTACCGTTCTGTTGCTCACGCTGACGCAACAATGGCTAATGGTTAGTTGACTCCCAGGACGCGTTGTCCCAATGGTGCGGTGCCATAAAAACAGGAGATATTCAATGCCGGTCAACAATAGCACTTTCTAAAAAGAGATCATGCCATGCCACAAAGCAACAGGACGGAACAATCGCGGCCTCCCGCCGCTCCTGTGTGTGTTTGAAATTGCGAGCTGGCATACCCGCTACTTGAAGAGTAAGTTTCCCAAATACGAAAGTTTTTATTCTTTTTTTTCGGTTAGTGACCAACAAGCTGCTTTTTAAATCTTCTGGTTATGGGGTCGGCCCATCAGGCCGTGTAAAAACAGGCAATATCTGCTGATTCATGTGATCAATAAAAACATTGTGACCGAACACTTACCCAATGCAGTGTTCAAAGCGGTTGTGAGAAGCTCCCGGAAACACAAAATAGGCTCCTCCGAGCTGCTTGATGTTTCTGAGTCTCTGGAACTGAGGAGTGTCAATGATTTTGACGAGGAGGGGGTGAAACTCCACGTGTCCGTGGATGGGATCATTAAAAACCTGATGGAGGACAACAAACGCCATTTATTACAAAAACATTTATTATCAAATAGAAAAGCCTGTTTATCCAGTCTATCTTTATCTAACCAACAATGAACTGATGGATGGATCGCAGGCTGACATTATTGACCCACAATGACCTTTAATATCAGTCTTAGTTCTGCTCAAGGCTAAACGTGATTAAATATTAACATTACTGACAAATAACATCAACTAGTGTTCATCAACAACATCAGTTCACTATTTACTTGGGGGTATTTTATGTTTAGATTATATGCTGTGCATATATACTGTACATATAACTGAAATCAAATGGTTTGCTTGTCTTTGTACTGAAAACTTTTCCATTCATGTTTGTTGTTGATGCAGAAGAATCCAAATCTGCAGCGATTTAACAACGTGAATCAGGTTTTGTTGTTACTGACACGCATCTGATGACGCATCTTGTGACGATGATCAAAAATGATGACAGATGTGAGAAGAGTTTAAAAGAGGTGCTGACAGCTATCTGGTTCTTTTCACACAACTGCTGACGTCTAATGTCAGGCTGCACCTCAGCTTTTCTTTACTGCAGGTTGATGCTTGTTTTTTGGAAACATTTGTGTCCTGAACTGAACCCACCAGATATTAATGAATGAACACCTGAATTAATCAGAGGGACGAAGGACAATTACTTTCCAGCGGGTATTTTTCTTTCGGGATGGCTGACAAATATAAAAATGACAGCCAAATAATTCAGTATGTCAGTATCTTTCATGGTGATGTGGAGGACACCTTGTTTGGATCTGCTTCTATCTGCCACAGCATCCTGAGGCTGTGGAGGATGGACAGACGGTCTCCAAGACATCTGGACAGAAGAACATTCAGAATAATGAGTGAAACCCCAAATTAACCCACTTAAAAAAAAAAAACCCACTCGTGGATTTAACACCAAGCACTCTTACTTTATTCCAATTTTCTCCAGATCATCATCCTGGAGGGACCGGAGGAGGACACCTGAGATCCTGTGTGCTGAACAGGAGACAAACATGGAGACAGCAGGTCGGGGACGATGATCTAAGACACTGATTAGGAGTAAAATATAATCTCTTCAAACGCTCGAACCAGAAAACTAACCTCTAAAGTTGTCCTCCCATTCCCCGACTCCTTCTCTCCGCAGGTACTGACACGTTTCCTCCACTCCCCAGCGCATGTAGTCCGAGTCCTGCAGCCGGCGCTCCGCAGACTCTCTCTTAGCCGGCGTCTGGAGGCTGTCACCGGGTGTCAAATCTGCCTTCAGCGGTCGTTTCCGGTTCTCCATGTTGAGGTGACGAACAGGCGATCAGTTCGGTTCTTCAGTGCAGAAGAGCTTCGCGGAATCACAGTCGGTCCGACGGCTGACTTGTGTTTTCTCGCTGCAAACTGAAGGCGCTGAAAAAACACCCGGGTTTTGTTTCTACGTCGGTGAGTCAAAAATAGCCGGTGTGGATCCACTTCCGGTGAGGTCTGTCAAAATAAAAGTACCCTGTCGCCACACCTGAATATAACCAGACAGGTGTCATTAAACCAGGACAAGGTGACTTAAGTCACAGAATTTGGTTTTGTTCTATTTTGTTTGATTATTTTAATTTCATGGTGATTTAATTTCATGGTTTCACGATGACAAAATATTGTACTAATCTGAGCAAAAGAAGTTCATATTTTGCACGTTTGTACTACACATACTAAAATGAAACGTACTGGAATCGACCAGCAAAGCATAAAAGCTGTAAACTCATTCATAAGAATGGAGAACTTAATTAAATAGAACGGCCAGAAAATCAGCTGATGACAGGATAGCACTATGTTGGATTTGACCAAAAAAAGCAACATTTCAATCAATGGATGATAACCAAAAAATAACAACAGCAATAAAAAAAAACAAACAAACCCAAAAAACAACTACGACCAAAAACAATTGTCCTTCTGGTTTATTTATTTATGGACATTTATGACTGTGATTGGTGGATATACACAGATACCACTGGAATTAATAAAATGTCTGTTTGTCTGCCGGTCTGGCTATCTATCTATGTATTGGCATAGAAAATTCTGTAATGAAGTCAATCACAAGGAACTGCCTCTGAAGATTTTATTGCACTACGCTGCAGCAGAACGTGGGTGAGAGCCGCAAGTCAACCTGTAGCTGGGTTGTATGTCTCACCGAACCATAATTCCGTAAGTGATCTTTTTATACAGGAGAAAGGTATGCAAAACAAAGTATACTCCTTATGACAAAACCAATATTTAATCAGAAACATATGGTGGGAAAAGCACAGGAGGAAGCTTCCAAAGGTCTCTGGCCTTGGAGACTAATTCTGAGCATTTTTAATGAGCGAGTTTTAATAAATGAAATAAAAACACCTATCTTCTACAAACAAGTGGATATTTTATCTCATAAAACACGCTCCTTCTCGTGTTTTCCTGTTAATCGTGGGTACCTTGACGCGTCTCCCTTGAGGTGACGCGCGGGGCGGAGCCACACGTGGTTGACGGTCGGTGATGACGGTCCGATGCCGGGGCTTTTAAAATGGGTTAATCCCCCCGACGATTAGCAGTTACACTAATCAAGATGTTAGAACACATCCGGGACGGGACTCGAACAGAGATCTGGTCACACTTAGGTTTACCCTCTTATGCACTGAGGGATTTCTTACCTGTCCGCTCTCTCACCTGACTGTTTGTTGTTCCTTTTATTCTGTTTATACTGACAATCAGAAATGTGGTCAGTCTGTCTGCGTGTGTAATTTTTAATTCATTAATAATCAAGTTTGTTTGTGTGTTTTTTTTACTGAATGACCCACAGACAACATTCAACAACCAAGATGACTTGGTACTGTATTTGTGTGTCGCCTGTGGGTCATTTCTGACAAGTCAGAGCAAGAAATTACCAGTCTTACAGTTACACTAACAATGAACCAGTACTAAATAAAACAGTACTAAATAAGCAATGAAACTACAATACTTAAAATGTAAAAAAACAACAACAACAACCCAGCTACAGCAGAGAGTACCACCCAAAGTTTTCCTTTGTCACATTCAAACTGAGGCGTGTACTGCCCCAGCACGAAAGCATGTTTAGTGTGGGTATGCTGATTTTGCTGGCACGGCAGAACTTCCTGTAAACCTCCTGTTAACAACTGACATAACCACATGTATATATATATTTTTTACATTTATTTCTTCTTTAAACCGCAGGAAAAAATGTTTGCGTCCTTGGTTAGTCCCAGATTAGTTCATGCCCAGTACTATTCATAACCAAAGTTATTTTATGGTTGGTTAAAGTTAATTTTTAATCATTTTCTGATGAGATCTTTATCAAATACATCTGATGACAATTTAATGGAAAGAACATTTTTGCAGTCTGCTCCTCTTTGCAGTTTGGTGTCGGTGCAAGTTCAACATTGCATCTTACTAATCAGTACAACAACGTGCTAGTAAGTTTCATGCTTAAAAGGAAGCCTTCAAAAGATTTTTATTTATAGTGATGCAAATATACAGAAAATAAAACTGAAACCACACCTGTGATGAGTCAAAAATTAACACTTCCCTAAATTTACAAGAAGCCAGGGGTGTGTTATTATTTTGGCTTTGAGTGATGACCTTGAAGGAATGGGAGTGAATCAAGACACGGCCACATCTTGGTCCATTCTCTGAATGCTTTTGAAGGCTTGATATGATCACAGAACACTGATATATAGTTTTTATACTTCATGGGTCTGAATTGGTGCTATAATCTTGCACAACGTCTTTTTGCTCTTGAAAGGGCTCTGTCAAAGACGTCGGTCACAAAATCAGGGAAGGATTCAACCAAACTTGTGGATAATGTATAATTCATGTCTGAGATTAGGTGGAATCATTTTTCCTTTACCTTTTTTTTTATACTGCTTTTCTTAAATGTGAGAGGGACTGAAATAAAATTTGACTCATTTATGACTTCATTGTGATAAATAAAGTTTTTTTTTATTTAAATTTGAATGTTTCTTACGATGCTTTGAGGTATGTGTACACAGCTGTATAGTATAGTCATTTGCAACAGAAGGCAGATGATGAGCACTCCTCTGATCGTGTTGTGATTCATGTAGGAGTATATTTAGGCTTCTGTTGTGTTACCTTCTCTGGTGTGTGATAGAACCTCCTTTGAACAGTACAAGGTTTTCCACACAATCTCTCAGTGTCCTTAAAAGAAACAGGTGGGGAATGGGCTGAAAAGACAACAATTAGGAATAAAACCTCATATTAATTCAGTCAGGTTGGTGCTCTTAAATTACTGCATTTACTTTCTTTATACACACATCATTCTAAACAGGACAATTACATTATAGAACCCAATATACAGGTTCAACAAAGACACACACTCTGCCATCGTCCTTCAGATTCTCATCTGTGAGATTTTGATGCTCATCACCTTCAGTGTTTTGTTCCTGGTGTGAAATGGCAGTCAATAATAGTCCTATAATTGTAATGTTTATCATAAGTAGTCTCTATTGTAGCTGTGTAACAACATGGAAGCAGGTCTCAGTTAATCGAGGCTACCAAGTGAATAAAGAATAATAATCTACAAAACAGATATTTTTTAATTATGATCTGTCCATTTCTGCTTAACCCTAGAAGTACCACGGCAGTAATTTTGACTGCTTTCAAAATTTGTAATGTCATAACTTGGTTTTAAAAAACCTATGTTCCAATAGGAGCCTGACTTTTCCTAAATTTGTGTATATTTTATTGTATCGTGGTTTGATGGATGTAGTGAAAGAGGACATGAAGGTAGTTGGTGTGAGAGAAGAGGAAGCAGAAGATAGGGTCAGATGGAGGCAACTGATTCGCTGTGGCGACCCCCGAAGGGAAAAACCGAAAAGAAAAGAAGAAGATTTGGATCATCATTAAAATATCCAAGAATAAATTGGTGGAACAGGTAAAAACACATCAGGGCACTAAATTAAACCTGTAAGTGTTTTATTTATTTAATTGACACAACATGCCACCCCGAAGATATGTTATAATGTTTCTTACAAGACATGTACACTTCAGATATTGTCCAGCTACACCAAATGGCCACAAGATGACACTGTTGTTCAGTTTTTGTCGTTCACACTCTGCTCAGGCTAACAGGTACACACTATATTTCTCCTTTCTCAAAACCTATGAGCCAAACTTGGATGAAGGTTTTAAACTCACAGATAAACTCCAATTAAAGAAACAGCATGAACAATGATCTGATGATCTCCTCCTGCTGCACACCAGTTCAGTGTTGGATCGAACACCTCCAGTAACCAACATCTGACGACACATTTTGTTCATAAAAGATAAGCCTATCTGTAGGGGTTAGAGGAGAAATTATCCTGCAGGACATGTGCCTCTATACCCTGCAATAAATGAGAACTTTGTCTTATGAGCATGACTCCTCTGAGTCACTGAACTGTGAGAGGTCACAGATGGAGCCTTTAATAAGTTTTCTGTGCAGACCAATATCACTTTGTTGTAGATGCTGTAAGGTGAGATAAGCTCAGAGGTCTTAGAAACTGTTAGAAACTGCAAAGTATGAAATTAACAGGTGAAAAAGCAGTAAAGATGGGGCTGTCAGAGGTGCAAAGTATAGATGAAAATATAAAAATCTTGGTGTATGTCATTTAACTTGGTAAAAAAAAGTGATTGAAAACACTGAAAATAAACATAAAATGCATAAATATATGCTAAAATGAGCAAACTGCACAAATGTTGCACAGATAACCAATTTTAACCCGACATATTAACCTGTTCATGTAAAATATGTAGATCTCATTTTAACTTCTTTTCTTTTCTCTTCTCATTTTAACTTCTTTTCTTCCTTTGTTTCTAGGTTGAAAGTGTAAATATCTGTTCCAGGCTGTCGTTTAACTTCTAATCAGTCTCATTCTCATTCTGTGAATTCCTCAATAGAGACATTCCATTCAAGTCATTTTAATGATGTGTTTACTTTTGCTGCATTCTAGAGGGTGAAGCTGATTTTACTCAGAACAATCAATTACACTGCTCCTCTTGTTTTTGGGCCACAATTAAAATCTGAACTTGAGAAGTTTATTGATTTACTCAAGCTTCAACCAACCGGTGGAACATAAAACATTTTTATCAGATGAGCTCTGACATTTAGAATGACTCTAATTTATAGCACATGATTGCCAGGTCACAATGAACCATTTTAGTTGAGTGCAGCTATTTTAGTACTGTTTAATTTGAGTGTTTCTCTACAACAAATTCCAGTCCTCATGGCTGCAGCATGTGAGCAATCAAGGCTTTCTCCGCTGTAATGCTAATGTTCTCTAGCCGCTTGAGCCTCAGTAATCAGCCTAAAAACCACTAAACTCCAGCGCGCTTCTATCCACACGTGAGAAAATAGAAAGGAAAGCTATGTGGCCTCCACCCCTCCCTTCGCTATAATAATCACTGGAGATATTTGGGAACTTATGCATCTTTCCAGTCCTTTGTGTTGTTGTGCAAGGAAAGGATAACAAACATGATTGTCAGGAGGTTTGCTCACAATTTAGCTGCTGTTGCCTTGCAATAATCCTCCTCTTATTATTTAAACCAGAGCTTCCACTCTAGATTGCTGAGCCTCAGTAAAGGACACTATTACTGAGATCAATTAGGCTAATGCTCATATTTCTACCTTTTTATTTTAAAAACAGGGGATTGAGGCTGTTTAGAACCACCACCAACCAAATGAACAAAGTGCTTTTATGCCATTTATCAACTATCTACAATAAATTAATAAGATTATATAAGGGAAGAAGTGTGTTAATACCATGCAAGTGGGAGGTATAAATTAAGCCCTATGTATATGTTAGCCATACCAGACGTCTCCACATCCTGACAAGACCTGCTGGGGAGGTTTGCTTTGTTTCAGCTGAATGCTGAGAAAACGTTATGTCCTAAAAGACTGATCTATTTCCTAAAGGAAATAGACCACACAGAGATTTTTGATCTTATATAAAAACTTTCAGAGATTTCATTAGTCAAGACAAGGTATATTGTTGTCAGGTTCATCGTTGTCAGCCCAAAAAACAAAATTTCTGTTTTAAAAAAATGACAACCTTGTTATACGTTGCTGCTACATCCCAGTGACGCTTGTCTCTCTCCGTTTGATATAGGGGAGGCCTGCAAAACATGTTTTCAGTGCTTAGAAAATAATTTAATTAAAGCAAATAAAGCAAACAATGGATATCATGCATGCGTCATATCCAGGGCTTTATTACTCTCATTTTTTCCATAGCTTTATATTTATTAATCCTCTTCAAACAAAACGATCAAATAGAAAGTAAACATAACTTGAAATGATGTGGCATTTCTACATTTTAACAACGCATTTATCCTCCAATTATCGCAGGCCGTACACAGTATCTAATGAAAACAGTGTGTAGGGTAAACACAGCGCTGTGCTTATGGAGACTCAGGAGTCTTTTTAATGGGTCGCTTTTGGTCTTTCATAAACAACGTTCATTGAGTTCTCAGGATTGCGTCATGTTTAAGGGGAAAAGGTTCTTAACCATAAAGAAGTAACACTTAAAGTAAAAGGGTGATTTGTCTTAAACTATCAGTTGAAATTCGCTCTGTCTGCACTTCAAGGTATTCATCTTTTCTTTTTTAAATCTGCTTTTTACATTCACTACTCCTCTCACCACGTGCTGTTTTTACTGTTCTCTCACCAAAAGAACAGTTAGAAACTATTCAGCTACAGTTAATTTATTAAAATTTTAACATGCTGAAGTAAATTAAAAATATCGTTTTCTCCCAGGGAAATTATGTTATCATACTGACTTTGAAATGTCCACAGCAGGTTGGTGATTGCAGTAAAATATGCTTTAAACTTTTACTTGTATTTTCTGTATATTCACAGTTCACAATTCACTATCTTTTGTAGATTATACTATTGTATTGAAGTCATTAGTTTCCATAGTTACTGTGCACTGGCAATACCTAAACATTCAATAGTTCACAACACACTATATTTAAGCAACAAGCTGATATATTCTTATCAATAACCACTTAAAATGGCCTCTATCCACTTATATTTTACTGAGTTATAAAGCATTTCTGAACTGTTTATTATGGAACTCATAAATATGGAGAAAAAACGTGTTGCTGTGAATAACAGTTGAGTTAAGCTGTAGAGCTGCCAAATCAGATTTACGTTCATACGGTGGCAAAGAAAATGCAAGTTCGTGTAGTGTTTCCGTTCACCAGCTTAATCTAAATGTCAAGAGCGAAGAGCATGAAAAAAAACCCCAAAACATGCAGAGATCATTTTCCTGTTTGGTGCCATAAACACTCGTGCACAGTGCCAAAAGGTTTGGCTTGGAAATATAGAATTTATGCTTGTTTCAAGACTGAAGTTTAGTTTTATAGAAACCACTCAGCCAGACCCGATGACTTTGTCTCACATGCTTCAAGTATGCTATGATTTAATCACCAAGTCTGTTTCAATTACATTTTACTGCTTCTTACTTTTATAGAAATACATATTTTTTTGGTACATCTTAAAGCTTCATTTTTTTCATTACAATTTTCAGAATATTCATCAGATTTTGTACAAAATGACAATAAAAGTGGCGTTTTAAACACATTCTTTGTTCTTTTTATTCCCACTACTGACACACTCGTACATGGAATCATGTAGTCATGGCACAAATCACTTCCGAAAATGTGCAGTGCAAACTTTACAAAATCAGAGTGAACTCTTCATTCAGACTGTCCGTTGCGCCACATTCAGGTCCAAAGCTCTGCAATTTGGCAAAAATGAGCAAATATAGTCTTTCTTCCTCTCCTTCCGTGTCATATTCAAATGCAGATCACTCAATCTTTCAGTACAGATAAATATGCCAAGAACTTGTGCTTCATATTGAAAATACAATTCTCAGTAGAGTCCACATATTCAAATGCAACTTTTCCAGAATTCACCAAAAATCTTAACAAGATTGTAAAAAAAAAAGTGAATGAGTGACAAATTGATCTTCACGGCAACTTTTCTCTACATTTAAGTATCCATCAAGTCTTATGCTTGTGTGAGTGTTTCTATCCTTCTTCATCTCCACCTGCTCCAGGTCTCATCTGTTCCAGGTCTTCCTCAGAGCTGCATCCGCTGTGCTGCAACCTCCGTGAGAAAATCCTGCGTCGTGATTGGACGCTGAGGTCAAGCAGGTCAAAGGAATCCGAGGAAAAGAGGCTGTCTTCGCTCACCACGCTAGAGGGACGACTGCGGCGATGCTCGGCGCCCCCTGTGGCCTGGAGGAGCTGCTGAAGAGCCTCAGGGAACGTGGAGGGGGCTGAACAAACAGAAGAGTGGTGGTCATCTGGAAGATCAAGACTGCGAGAGAATTTACCGTTACGCTTCAGAATGCCTTTCCGTCTTCTTACTGCCTCTGTGCGCATGGTGGGACTGTCTTCTGCCGCTGGGAGACGGATGCCCTGTTTGTCGGAGCACGAATCACCTGCATCGCTCTCTTTAAATCCTGCTGCAGTCATCCTTCTTTCTGAGGATGAACTATAACCTGACTCTCCTCCATACAAGTTCTTTAGTATCCCCTTCTTGGGCATTTTAGAGGAGGGCTGACTGAATGTTGAGAGAGGCGGAAGAGTTTTGGACAGGATATCAGAACGTGTGTGAGCAACTGTGTGTGATCGATACGACTGTGGAGCAGTGGTGCATGATTGAGAGGTTGAGTTTTCCATTGTACCGCTGAGGAATACTGAGTCGAAACTCCTCTGGGGTTTCAGAATACCCTTGGGTTTCCTTCTTTCAGTGGTGGAAGCGGTGGAAATTGTTGTCGTGCAAACACCACCACAAGCTCCCAATGCAGTCTGGGGAATTGCATTCTCCTTGCGTGATTTCCTGAGGCTTGACATTCCTGCGTGTATCCTCACTCCTCCTCCTTCACGGTCGCTTTTCCGAGGTAAACTGAAGTAAAACAGGTGGGGTGAGAGCTGATGTGAGCAGGAGGAGTGTGGGGAATGGCATCCTGGGTTGACCTTGTTGTTGCCGTTGGTTGCGACCTGATTCTGCCAGTCGATGTAGCGAGCCAGAAGTGGAGAGGAGCATTCTTGGTGCAGAGGTGAAGGGCAGTCACAAACACTCTCTTCAAAACCCCAGTTCACCCACCAGTGGTTGGCCACGTCTTCTATTGTAGCCCTCTCATCCACCGGCACCGTCAGCAACCAGTCGATAAGAGCGCAGGCGTCTGGAGGGAACGCGGTCAACAGTTATTTATAGCAGCCGCACCGACAATAACAATGCAATAAAATGAGCATGAGCAAGAACTGCACAGAAAAAAAACCACAATGGAGAATTCGGGGAAATGTAAATGAAAAGTTGATGTAATGTAATGTAAAAGGTTTACCGGAGGGGGGGTTGGGTCTGTGGTAACAGCCTCGGCAGATCTGTTCCGTGAGCGTGGCGTGGCTCGCCCCATCGAACGGCATGCTGCTGTACACCAGGGCGTACAACAACACCCCGAGAGCCCAGCAGTCCACCTGGCACATAAGAGCAAATAATAAACCTGACACAACTCAGAAAGGTATTTGATTTAATATGTTGAGGTTGTTTGAAAGACTAAAAATGTAGAAGTGTGCCTCATGTTTTGCTTGCCTATAAAAAAATCACTTTATAAGATCTGATATTGGAATATTTACGATGCAATCCACTGATAAGCGTGTTCCCTCTGCATGCACTTTACTCTCAATACTTAAAAAAACAACAAAAAACTAAATGACTACTTCTATTACTTGTACTTGTTTTGAAGTTGTATTAATAGATATTTCTTTATTCAAAAAGTGAATGTAGCGGTGAACCCAAATATCTTCATCTGGCCACCTCCAAGTGCACTTTAACACCTTTGGGCTCTTTTTGTTTTGGTTTAAGGTAATTTTAACTTCACTGTTTTGAATGAAAGATGATTTAGAATAAATAATGAATTGGGATTGAAATTAATGAAATGTTTGAAAAGTTTAATGCACCCACGGTGGGGTGTTGACTTACCTCAGGTCCCTGATAGGGGAGTCCTTTCACTATCTCAGGGGAGGCATAGAGAGGACTACCACAGTAGGTCTGAAGCACAGAGTCTCTCTGAAAATGATTGGAAAGACCAAAATCTGCCAGCTGCAAAGTCAAAGGAAGAAGAAATATAAGTTACATTTTGGTTGTCATCATCATTGGTACTTCTAAGAATTCTTTTTCAATGCCCACAATGTTAAATAAATGAATTACATCATGAACTCAGTGCACATGGATGTGATAAAGGCAATCATTGGTGCAATGCGACTGACTTTTAAACTTTACGTCACAAGGGACTAATAAATTAACACCAGAACATTTGGAAATTCATCCTCACAGTGTCCCCCTCAGAGAGAATGCTGCTGGCTCTTACTCGTGTGGCAAAAACACAACAACTACAAGCATTCGCTTTTAAAGGAGCCAAAAATAGTTACGCTCACATTCTGCCAATGTAAGTGTAAGTGAGGAAAGAGGAGAGTGCCAAAAACATCAGGCTGCTCGCACTCACGTAATGGAACAATCACTCACTCAGGGCTGCAAGAGCAACACACAGACGGACTGAGGCTCCTCTCTATCTACAGAGATTATTAACACGAGCACCAGCCACACTATCAACCCTTCTGGTGTTAAAGATACTCGACCTGACAGCTTTATTTCCACAGAACAGCGGTTCAGGGGAACCGAGGCCTCATAAGCAAAAGATGACACTGTGTATACAAGAGTTGATGTTATAAGTACTGTGCATGGTAAATAATGAGATGGAGACTGAACAGGTGAGTTGTTTCTCCTGCAGCGTCATCAACCTTCAGTTCCATTGGTCATAGATACATTTGCATGAAGCGCCTGAGGAGAAAGTCCTCAGTAACGAATGCATGAATGATCACTATTTCACTATAAGAGTTCATGCAAACGACTCCCGTGCACGTGTCTTCGAATTACACCGCCTGATGCATCGCTCATCCACATCCTGGAATGAAACTGATCTCTGCTAAAAGCTCGACAGCTGGAACAAGTTCCTGAGCTGCCTTTTGAGGATCTTGTGATCACATCATGTGAGAAGGAAGTGAAAGTCTGTGATCCTGAAAAAATAATCAGTTTTGTTTGAGCTAAAGTGGGGGGAAAAAAATCAATCAATAAAAATGTTTTAAAAATGACTCTCATTTGTTGCAGTTTGATTTATTGATTATTGTCAAATTATATTTAGGATTTCATTGATACCTTATTGTAACCTAGTACTGAGCGAAACTATTCTATTTCATCAAACTTCACGTTCAATTGGTCATTTATGTTAAAAATGTTAATTATTATAAAAACCATACACCGTTTTTTCAAAACTTTATTTTGGTTTAATTTTTACTCAAATTAAATTCTGTTTTTGCATTTTTAAGTACAAAATCAATCTTCTTAAGCATTAATATTAAAAAACAATCCCATCATTCCTTCAAACCTAAGCCCAACAGACTGCACTTGACGTTAAGCAGCAAATGTGCAGACATAATGCTGACGTGCATTACAGTGAGGCTGTGTCATTTCCTGCAGCGGAGGCTGTGCGCCGCTAATGTGGTGAACCTGAGGTTTGTAATGAATGAAGAGCTGCTGAGATGTCTGCACATAGTGTTTTCCTTCAAACACAGACAGAGCGTACTGAAATTAAAACCCTTCGATTGGCGTGATTGCCACTGGATTCCCTGCATTCTCTTTTGGTCATGCACAGCTCACAAACAAGGAGAGGAATACCCAAATAAGGCAAAAAATAAAACCTTTGTGGCTGGTTTAGCTTAACCACACTAACAATTACTGTGGGCAGAGAGTGCTCTGACGTATTTTTGAATTTGGACTTTGTATTAACACATTCTTCTTCTTCCCCTTCTTTATTCTGTGTTTCCTTCTAGAGCATGTTCAGTGTTCATGTTCAACCAGTTGTAAAATGATTGCTTGCTGAATTTTCACTCTCTCATTGAGTTTTAAACCTTCATGCTCCAAAATACAAAAGCTCAGTTTGTGTTTCTGTGATCGGTCTTACCTTTACTTTAAAATCTTCATCTAAAAGGATGTTCTCCAGCTTGAGGTCACGGTGCACTACACCATTCTGCAAGAGAGCAGACCCACGTGAGCTTCCTCTGCAGCCAAACTTTGGATTGGAGGTTGTTAAGTTTACAATAATAACCCAACTTGTGTGCACAACTTTTTCACATCTAATTCAGTCGGGCCTCATGTTGGATAAACCATGTGTTGAATGTGTCAAAGGGCCTCAGGAGAGCTCGTCAGACTGTTCCATCACTGACAGGCATAAGGAAGTACTTTGTTTGGGTTCATTCGTCTGATGAGATGGGATTCGATCTCTTGATGGGGATCTAGAGCAGACTGGAGATACGAAGAGAGGAAGAGCCTGTTGTAGGATTTCATGTGTTTCCCTCACATATGAGGCCATTATATGAGGAAACATCCATATTATAGATAACACCGTAGGAAACCAGCAGGAAAAGATTAAACTTTGCTGTCAGGCTGTCTTAAAGCTCTTGACTAATGAACTGGAATAGCCTCTTTTTTTTGTTAATTACATCCTCTTCAGGCCAGTCGAGGAACTGACCCATGACCTTAGACAATGTTTTGTGCACAATATGTACAGAATGTGAGCCTGCGGTTATGTATGTGTGTGTATGTCTGTGCATGTACTGTATGTGTGCATATGTGTGCATGTGCGTGTGCAAGACAAGAAGAAAGAAGAAATAGAAGTTGCTAACCAAGGTATTATTCTTGCTATTTTTAAATGACCAGAAACAGACTTGGAAAATAGCACCAAAAAAAAAAAAATCTTGAATTTATTTTCATACTCCTTTGAAGCCTCAATAATCCCTCCATGTGCCCTGCATACCTCTGAGGCACATTCAATAATTCATTCACGCCGGAACATTCATATCTATTTTGAGACAATATTTAGAGGCATGGAGGAGCATAAATCCAACTCCCTGTCTGCGTCTAATGTGAAGGTTTCACGAAGGAGCCAAACTGACAAAATGAAACTGATATGAAAACAAAAACATGTCTGTCACAAGGCACAGATCCTCACTTCTATAGTGCAGCACTTGTGAAATAATAGGATTTATGTATTTCCTTGATAGTTCACATTTTCCAGCCCCGCTGAATATTTATATCCACAACAATCAGGACAAGGAAACAGAAGAATTTGTACTTTTATCGGGGTTAAGAGCAACGGCGACGGCCGGGGGAAGTTCGTTCAGAGAACGTGCTTTTTAAATGTGTCAGTGTGTGAAAAAACAATCAAGGGATAATTTGCTCCTAATCCAGATATTTGAAAGCTCAAGTCAAGTTTTCCTGTAGTATTAGGATTAGGGTTTAGTGGATTAAGCGGTACTGTATTTGTTGGTGCACAGCTAAATACCATGGCATGCAATGGAACACGTGTTTACATGTGATGATGGATGCTTTCCCTAATGCTGAATTCGCACACAATTCAATTGTGTGTGTGTGTGTGTGTGTGTGTGTGTGTGTGTGTGTGTGTGTGTGTGTGTGTGTGTGTGCGCGCGCTGTGTGCCAACCTTGTGGCAGTAGTGGACAGCAGATGTGATTTGTCTGAAGATGCGTCTGGCTTCTATTTCTGGAAGTCTCCCTCGGTCCTGGATGTAATCGTAAAGCTCTCCTCTGCTGGCGTACTCCATCACCATGACGATCTTGTCCCGGCTCTCAAACACTGTGGGGAACATGGGGTGCATTTACGCTGTGGTTATCATGCCGATAAAATGACCCAGCCTCTGTTCTGCATGCATAATACTTGAGACATGAACAATGACATGACTATTTACATGTGTGGATCAGTGCAGGATCTGCATTTTTCTGATGATTTTGGCCACAAAAATGCAATCACAGAAGATCAGTATAAATTAAATGAGGTGATATTTCCTGATTAATATTTAGCATCTGAGGCATTTTAATTAAGTTAATAGATTAGTGACCAATAACTGAGAAAAACTGCTGGTTCCTAGTGAATTCCATTTAATGTTTCATTCACATCACACATCATGATGGTGAATATAAGAATGACTCTAATTAAACTGTGCCTTCTTTCATAGTAAATGAGACATAGTAAATGAGACATGTTGTTAAATAGTGTTTCCGATCAAGCAAAATCTATGGAATGAACAGAGCAAGAAGCCACTTTATGACAGAAAGGGAATAATTTTTCATGAGATAAATTCTATAAAATATGAGTTATTGATAAGAAAGCTACAGAAAATTGGTAGCTGCATTTTCATATTTGTGAGCATCAGTGCACAATACTCCCTTTATTTAATTTCACAGCATTGTTAATCTGAAATGTAAAACACTGGGAATCATTGTCTGCTCTGAAAGTCTGCATTAATGTAGTTGGATCCAAAATTGTGAGTCGAAAATCATCTGTCTGGCGACCAAACTAAAAATGATTCTCAATCATACACTTGTGTGCATATATAATGAGTATTATGTGTTTGCAGTCTTACCCTCATGGACACGTATGATGTTGGAGTGCCTGAGCGAGGCGGTGATCTCGATCTCTCTCTGGATGTGAATTCTGTCCAGGTCGTCTGTGATGCGTTCCTTACGGATTGACTTGATCGCCACCTGAGGGAAAGGACAATATTGAGCCTGCACATCTAATATAACCTTAAACGTGTCCAAATATTTTGATGGATGTTAACATTAGACGGAATAACACTTAAACAAGTGACAGTCTTCACCCTGACCTGTTGAACCCGTGTTGTTGATGCTCATTTTCATAGAAGAGCTGATGCCAGGAAACACCGATTCCTTTCTTAAGTCCAACAGATAACACATTTTTCCAACACCCTCTTATGCCAAAAGGCTGAACAAGCACTGATCAATGTGTATTACTTGAATAGATGCACATGGAAGCAAAGCCACACGTAAATGCTGTTCCTGTAATAAGACTCCTGCACAGACATACATAAATCAAATCCAGGGTATTAGGGGATATTATACCGGTTCCAAGGGCTGCATAGTGAGAGCAGATCTCCTGTGATCTGAGAACACTCAGAATCAGAAGGTTGGGAACTGATTGCTCACTCTCTACTTCATAAATCCCGAGCTGTTACTTTACCCCAGGGCAACTGTTAACCACACACACACTCACACACACAAACCTCTTAGAGGTGTCCCCTAAAGAGGATACCTCTACGTACTTTGTGAGGTTGGCATCTTAGCATAGCAACCTATACAACCTAGCATACAACCCTTGAACAAGCAGACCTGTCCTCTGGGTCACATCTCCAGCTTTCTCAGCTGATGGAAAAAAATGTCTCTCAGACATTAGAAAATACAATTCACACGCTCCATTAACCGCCATAGTTATGCAACACAACCCAAACACACTCCAGGGAACTCCCGGGACTGACCTGACCTTATAACTGATGCGACTCCCTCCAGTGAAAGTGAACTTTTGTGTGTTCAGTTTTGTATCTTTCCTACAATAACTCAACTCAAGTAGTCAAAGGAACATTTATACTGTATATTGAATCAATACAAAAAAATGGATGGATGAATCAATATGATATTAGCATTTCTAACTCATTTGAAATTCAAAAATATATTTGTGTTGAATAAATTTGAGCAAAGCACATTTAGTTTATTGCTATTCTGACAACGCTAGACTGACTCTCCAAGCTTCCCTGTCCATCCAGAGGTACGGGATCAGAGATTAGGCCACTCCACTGTGTGGATGTCAGCTGAATGGCACATGTCCAAGCTTGGGAAGCTTTTAACATGTGTGTACTTGATGCTCAGGAATTCTTTTCTGACCCAAATACTTGCTGGCTGGGAAAGAAATATCAGGAAGTAATGATGAGAATCGAGAAAAAAAAAATGCCGTGGGGATGAGGAAGGAAGTAGGAGGCCGCTACCAATTCAATGGACGAACTGTGTCGAAGTATGTGAACTCAGTGCTAAAAGCTTCTACTTTATTGCTTAAGTCCTGACTTACTCCATGGATATGGGATTTAGGCCTGATCAGCCCAACAGAGAGAGACACACTGGGCACTGTTCAGCCTTCAGGGCCACGTGTGTGTGTGTGGAGGAAGTGTGTGTTTGTGCGTGCATGATCTCATCCTTGTGCATGCGAATGTGCTGTGTATGCGTCATGTCTAATTATCCTTCACAACAATAACTCTTTGTTCATCCGAATAATGATGCATGTGAGAAACCATGCCAAACTGTAACAGAATGAATAAGGAGCCACGCAGACACATCATGGAGATGGAACAGGATTCTTCTTCTTTTTTGTATGGTGTAGACAACGCTACATGTGTGCAGATTGATGCACAATCTTCTGCACAACCTTTTTATGATAATGAAGTGAAATGTGTTTTCCTCTTTTCTTCTTCCTCCTCTTCATAACTAATGTCTTCGGTTCATGATTTGGTTCCTGGAAAAAAAGTTCTACTACAGCTGAAATACTTTTTCTTTTTTTCTTTTTGCAGGTGTTTTGTTAGTGTGTGTCTGTGAATTTCTCATGAGGGATGGGGATTAACACTCACTGACACACACACACACACACACACACACACACACACACACACACACACACACACACACACACACACACACACACACACACACACACAAACACAAGTTCACATCGCAAGAGCCTCGCAAAATAGAACATCCATTTATCATCCACATTAGGAGGATTGTGTGTTCAGCTGGGTGTGATGACTTTGTGTGGTCGAGACAGGAAGTCACTATACATCACATATAACAGCATACAACAAACTGTTGTTACTTGCAGTGAGAAGGCTATGCATGCATAAACAGGCATATAAGAAATGGTATCATAATCCTTAGTTATAAAAAAGATGCTTGCATTAGATATCCAGACATAAAAAGCCTGCAACTGCAGCCTTTTAGGCAATTTTTGTTTCCAAAAATTGCCCAAATATTTCCCTAATCTGACAAATTACATGGTCTGGTTGATTCTAATTTGGTTCTTGGCTTTACAGACAGATATCCCCTTCCATCTTTCCAGAAGTAGATTGATTAATTTAGCATACATAACCAAGAACATCTGGGACTTTGCTTAAGAAAAAAAGCAAACAGTCATGCTTCCCCCCCTTAAACAAAGATAGACAACTTGGAGGCAGCACACATGTGGTTTTTGTTATGTAACTTATATAAATGTCATACTTTACATGCAGAAAAAACATCTAAATGTTATGTTAGGTCATCTTTTTCTTCATGTATGTTGGTTTGTTCAGAATAGACCTCCATTAAATTTCAATGCAGGTCTTGATGGCAGCTTTGACAGAGGAGCTGCTCTCATTAATGCCATCGTGGATCAAACCTGGTTTAACTTTAAAGAGTCCGACGAGAGGATTATTCACCCTCCTTCTTCCATTCACCTCCTGCACCTTGAACATTCGGGTCATCTCGTCTAACATGGTCTCCACATCTGACTCCTTCCTGCGCTCGTACAAAAGAGCCCCCTGGTCTTGCTTCCATAAATAATGTCCATTTTGTTTCAAAGAATCCTTGGTATGCGCGGGCTTCTATCTCCAAGAATACAATGTTCTCCTCTTGTTTTACTAAACCTATTCAATCTTCCTGAACACACACACACACACACACACACACACACACACACACACACACACACACACACACACACACACACATGCACACACCTCTTTGAATAGTTGCCCCACGTCTCCTCTGCCTCTCAGTCCCCCCTCTCTTCCCTTTCTCTCTCTCACAGATGTAGGTCTGGGAGTTGCAGTGAGAGGAATTATGACAGTCTTACTTCCACAATCTGACTGCACAGCAGATTATCCCTTATTAGAGTGTTTGTTTACTAAAAAAACAGAAGGGGTATTCAAGGCTGACACAGCATCTGTGTGTCTGTGCTCAGATCAGGGCAGAGTGTGGGATTAAACCCCGACTGCAGACATAAACCCCTGATTATTCAAAGTCATCTGGCTCTGCGTTCTGCTTTTCTAACCTGGATATTCAGAATGTAAAGCAACAACAGAAGCATATTGTTGACACGGGTATGTTGTGTGTCAGTGTGGAAAAGGGGGTCAGACTCCTGTTGGAGGGGGACCTATTGTAATAATTTGATCCCCTTGTTGGAGGGCTGAGTGAGTCAGACCAAAGGCATCTCAGCCTGGCAGCAACACACAAGAACACACACTCACACACATGTATACACGAGGAGACTACTGAATACCTCCCAGGAAGACAGAAACATGACCAGGTTGTCACATATTCTGTCTAATGCTTCCGTATTCCTGAAAGATTAGGAACCCAAATCAGAGACATGGTCATCATAACTCTGCCTACACACATCCATCACTATGTTTCATTCATTATGCTCAATAAATTTATTTGAAAAGACAAAATTAAAGCTTTGGAAAGCTTCAGTTTCTGCGTAATATTCACCACCCACCGTCCTCAGGCTCGCTTTCTCCACCGCCTTCTTCACTTTTCCATAGGTTCCCTTCCCCAGAGTCGCCATCACCTCGTAGCGGTGCTTCAAGTTGTGTTTGTGCTGGTGCTTCTTCACCTCCATCGTCGCTGTGACAGTCGCCGTCCGGCCCATCGCCTCCATATCCGGGTTTCTGCGCCGCTCGTTCGCGATGCAGGGACTCGGTGCGTTCAGCCTGGGGGACTCCTCTCCGGGGCGGTGGCCGCTGGACACCTCATCCTGCAGGCAACCGAGCTCGGAGTGGTGGCTGATGTTCATCGCGTCTCCGCCGTCAGCCTCGCGTCTGCCCATCCTCAGTGCGCCGGAGCGCACGGCGCACACCTGTCACTGCGTAAGGACGCGATCTCCAAACTGCTTTACGCGCCACATAAATCGGTTTAGTCTTCAAAATACAGACCGTTATTACAGCTGGTCCAGTTCAACAGAAAGTGAGAACATTAAGAATCCGATCAGCTTTAACTGCAGCTCTCCTCAGACCCGTTCAGCCCATACTGATGGGTGGAGCTTCATCATTCCAACGCCAGCACTCACAGCAACATCCAGGCGCATCACACTCATTTGGGGTTTTCCGCGGCTTCGCAGTTGCTCCGGATCAGCAGCAGGAAAGAGGGAATGAAGGTATGTACGGAATGTCATGTGGGTCACCGCTTACCATTAATCCACCACTTCAGTCGGACATGTTTGGTGATGCTGAGCTTCTGTGGCGAGCTCAGGAAGAGTCAGTCCCAGAATAGATTTCGAAGAAACTGGGATGAATCAGACTTTGCAGTCAGAGAGAAGGAGGAAGGATTCCATTGGTTTTATTTCAAACTGCTTGTTAAAAATACATAACATTAGTTTAGAAATATGTGTTTTTCTTTCTACATGATAAAACAGAAATTTAAAAATGAAAATACAACAACGTAGTGTGCACTCGAAAACATACCTAACCCTAACCCTGACCCACATGTGTCAAATTCAGGGCCCGGGGGGAAATGTGGCCCGCCACATCATTTCATGTGGCCCGTGAGAGAATAAATTGTGTCTAAAAGAAGTGTCTAAAAATAAAAAGGTCAAAAGTGTGTCTGACCAAAAACTACATTTCCCACAATGCAGTAACTAAGCCCATTTTAACTTTGACAAAAAACTTCTAAAATGATTTATGTTAAAACAGCAATAAGCAAACTGTACAGTTTGTAACTTGAATAAGTAATAAATGTAGTAATTTAACATTAAGGAGTGTTTACATTTATTTTTCATTTATTTTACATTACATTGAGTTACATTTAGTTACGTTTATTAGTTACATCTGGCCCTTTGAGGACAGCCGTTATGCTGATGTGGCCCTCGGTGAAAATGAGTTTGACACCCCTGTCCTAACCCTTAAAACAACAACGAAATTATCCAGTTTGGACATCATTCTGTTTCTTGTTATCAGCGCTAGCATTTCCCACACATTTCCCCTCCAAACTCCAGAGAAACTTTGATTATAGTAACTGTTTGAGGTTCTTAGGTTAGAGATTGAATTTTATTAATAAGATCATATCAGCCACATTAGTTTTTTTCTGTCACTTACAAGTATTTGTCCAAACAGCAGTCACATTTTCAAAACTCTAAACACAATTAGCACAGCATCGGTCTTTTGTGGCCATAACATTCACACATCTCATGCTGCTTTCACACAATATGCAGTCAGTGAACATATTTCCACAATGGTTTCATTTTCTTAACAGATAATCTACACCTCCCAACAAAATTATGGATTGCTTTTTTATTATTTACGAATGTTAACACACAACATCCCACAATAGCAACAACAGTATTCCAAACCTTATCCTGAAAGGGAAATCAGTGGCACACTCTAGTGTTAGTAATTAATACGTGCATATATTAGTGTGGACAGGCACTGAACACACACTCACACACACAGGGGTCCCGTACGCATACTGGGGGGGGGGGGGGGGTAGAGTGGTGGGCAGCTCCTTTATGGTGCGCCAAAATGAGCAACTTGTAAGGGTGACGGCGCCTTGCTCAAGGGCGCGTCAGCAGTTCTCCAGAGGTGAGCTGACACCCACTGTGAGCTCACACTCCGGGTATTTTTGGGTGGGAGAGGGAATCAAACCGCCAATCTTGGAACATTGGACCTCCCGCTCTACCGCTGAGTCACTGCCCCCCCACTGACACACAGCTGATCATTGCCGGGGGGGATCCGGCACACCAAGAGGTTCTATCCCAGGTGCATCGCCTTGGATGATATCAGAGATCGTAGAGATTAGAGACAGTAACTTTATAACTTTTTTTTCTGAGCATTTTGCTGTTGTTGTTTTTGTTTGTTCAGAATGCTCTTGTGTGTTTCACGGCTATTTTGTTCACTGTAAGCTTTTTCTTTTCTATCATGTTGTAAACAGTGTTTTTACTGTACCTCCTGTAATAAACTGTAAAGGGAAAAAACTGATTTGCTCTTTACTGGAATGCTTTTGAATGTGAAAATTGCATGTGGACATAAAGTTCCCAACCAAGACATTTTGTGGACATTTTGTAGGCAAATACCATTAAAACTTAAAGATAAAAGTCTATGTAATTTTTCAAATGTCAACAATACCCAATATTTTGAAACCTGGTGTACTTGATTGACTGCATGTACCTTATGAAGTGAAAAGAAGCATTATTGTTTGACACAGTCATTTCATTTTGAGAGCAGAGCAGGGAGGGAGTTGAGCCTCCTGACCGCCTGGTGAAAGAAACTGTCCCTGAGCCTGCTGGTTCTGGCCCGCAGACTCTGCAGTCTCCTACCTGATGGCAGCATGCTGAAAAGAATGTGAGGGGGTGGGGGGTGGGATCACCTGCAATGCTGATGGCTTTGCGGGTGAGGCAGGCGTTGTAAATATCTGTGAGGGAAGGGAGAGAGACACCAGTGATCTTTTCAGCTGCTCTCACAATTCGCTGCAGGGTCTTACGGCAGGAAACAGTGCAGGCGCCGTACCACACGGTGATACAACTGGCTAAGATGAGATGCTCTCAATGGTGCCTCTATAGTAGGTAAGCATGGTGGTGGTGGTGGTGGGGGGGGGCTGTTGCTCTCCTCAGTTTGTGGAAGAAGTAGAAGTGCCGTTGGGCTTCTTTGGCCAGCGATGCGGTGTTGCGGTCCCGGGACAGGTCCTAAGGAGATGTGCACACCCAGGAACTCGGTGCTGCTGACCCTTTCCACTGCAGCCTTGTTGATGGTTAGTGGAGCATGCTGGGTGCGTGTTCTCCTGACGTCCACAACAATCTCCTTTGTCTTCTCCACATTCAGATGGAGATTGTTGTCCTTGCACCACATAGCCAGCGGCTCACCTCATTTCTGTGGGCTGTCTCATCGTTGTTGTTGATGGGACCCACCACAGTTGTGTCGTCTGCAAACTTGAGGTTGGAGCTGGAAGTCGGTGCGCATTCATGGGTTAGCAGAGTGAAGAGGAGGGGGCTCAGTACACATCCTTGGGGGGCTCCCGTGCTCAGCGTGATGGTGCTGGAGGTGTTGTTACCAACTCGAACTGCCTGTGGTCTCCCTGTCAGGAATTCCAGCAGCTAGTTGCGTATGGAGGTGTTGAGTCCGAGCTGGTCCAGTTTGTGGATGAGCTGCTGGGGGACGATTGTGTTGAACGCTGAGCTGAAGTCGATGAACAGCATTCTCTTGTGTTTGAGTTGCAGTCTCCTGATCGTGCTTTCTAGTTACTAGTGTGTGTGCGTGAGTGAACCTAAAAGCCGTGACTAATGCCTGCTTGCAGCAGTGCCAAGAACACACTCACACACACTCTCACACTGTTTCTTGTTCAGCAGACTCTGTCACAAGTCCAATTTGAGAGGACAGGAGGTGATCCTTCAGGTGAACTGTCTTCTAACCAAATTTTCACACACAATGAGTCATGTCATATTACACAACAGCTTGGGGAAAACATGCACTCCAGTGTGTGAGCCATGCAGATTAATAAGTAATGTCAGAATATTTGTGAATGTGATTACATGCACCAGTGAACCCGCAGCCAGGTCTGAGCCCAGGTCTTCAACCGGACATTTTACCAAATGTGGAATGAAGCAACAGTGGGGAAAAATTCATTCATTCTTTCAGGGGAAAAATTCAAGATATAATAATGATAATAATAGTAATAATAATAATAATAATAACGACAGTATATCTGTTCCTGTTTCTCAGTTCTCTCTCTCTCTCTCTCTCTCTCTCTCTCTCTCTCTCTCACACACACACACACACACAACAATTAGTCAAAGCAGAGGGCAGGTTTTTCCTTGACGTCAAAAAATAGTCTCTTTATTATCTTAAAAACTTTTTATCATCCCACAAAACAAACAAAACAACTTCCAAACAAAATTTGGAAGTTGAAGACGAAACAAACACCTTTTTCTCGCTGCCAAGCACGCGAAAAGTCGAGAGAAAACGTGACGGTAATGTTTTTTATTTTATTTTACTGTATTCAATAATTTTTCACTTAATTTGCATTCCATTGCCTATGGTACGAGTTACGGTACCGTAAACTTCTGTACCAAAGACGACTAAAACCCATATCTTGGGCTAACCACATTACGTTGATGTTTTTTTTTCTTTCTTTCTCGTGTTTGCTTCTTTCTTTCTTTCTTTCTACATTTCTTTGATATGTTATATTACTGTACAATTTGATATATAAATGACATTATGAAATAACATGTTGAAAAAAGGTAGATTTCTAGTGTCTTGGAACAGATTAAGACCATTTACGTTATTTGTAATGGGAAAAATGTATTTGGAATTCGAACAAACCGCTATTACGAACAGCCTTCCGGATTGTGTTTGGAAACCAAGCTTTGCCTGTATGTGTGTGTGTATATACAGTATATACTGTGTGTATATATATATATATATATATATATATATATATATATATATATATATATATATATATATATATATATATATATATATATATATATATATATATATATATATAAATAAATAGTGTTAATAATTTCAGTTAGATGATTCAGATGAGCACTGTCAGCAGTCTAACGTAACTGTAACGCTGTTTGGTTCCAAAGAGGCTGTATACTTTTAATACATTTTGATCTTAAGTGCTTTGTTAGACACATTCATTGTTCAGTGATTTTTCAAAATAAATATTTGAGATAAAAGCGGTGGTTGAATATAAATAAGTACATATTTTCAATTTGAAATATGGGTATGTACTATATATAATTTTGAAACTTTATTTGTCGCCTTTGCTAAGTATTCTGAATGAACTTTTCTTTTAATGCATTTATTGGATACCTTTGATCAATTGGTAATACTCAAATTACACATTTCATGACCCTCTTTTGAGCTGAAAACAGTATGACATTTACAATTTTTTTTATTGCTGGGTGGAAGGGTAAAGTTTTCTTTCCTGGATTGAAAAAGTTTAACCTGAAAAAGTTTGAAAAGTGTTACTTTTTTTTTTTTTTAGGTAGAAAGACTCCTTGAAAGCAGGCAAAATAATTTTTTTTTTTTTTTTTTCACAATTTGCCTTCAGTGTTTACCAAGATCACCTTTTACCAGTTTTCCCTTTAACAAATTAAGTTAATTACTGTAGGAGACACACTCACTCACACACACGTGCACATAACCCCCATACACACGCTCAGGCAATCACACAGTAAAGGCATGTGTGTTTGTGGCTCTTCTCTTAAAAGGACAAAGGGAACAGTCAATGCCTCAATCCTCAGATCAGCACTGTCAAGTTTGGATCTGCTGAATTTCCTCAAATGGTCATGGACATGGAGAAGAAAGAACGCTCAGCTGAGGAGTATGTTGTTGAAAGGGAAGTTCTGAATGAGTTACGTCTGAATGAGGTGGCACATAAACGGACATATTTCCCTAAACCAACTCTGGGTGAACAAGCAAAGGAGTTTGTGAGGTAAAAAAAGAAGAAGAAAGAAATAGACTGGATATGTAAGGTGGGAGGTGTGCCAGATATCAGTAAACAAAGAGCTAAACAATGGTGCAAATAAAAAAGAAGCATGTCAGAGTTCAGTTGTTAGTACTGTATATTATGTGCTTGTATAGTTGTTCCCTTAAGTTAATTTTTGATAAACCTGAAAGCAGAATAGTAATTATAACAAATACTGTGTTATTATTTAATGTGAAGTACAAACTGAGGTAAAGGCTTATAATTTAATTACTGGTTAACTTGTTTCTGTCATAGTGTCATGGTGTTATGCTGTGTGTCTCTGTTGCTTAAAGCCAGCTGCTTAAAACTGCAGCAGGTGTTACGATTCACAAAAGTAGACTAGAATGTTTTCATTTGTTTGACTGAAAAAGGTGTGTGTGGTTTAATAACATAGATACGTGTGATTGTTTCAGGTGCTCTGAGCCTAGGGTAATGAACATATTGCTTAAATGGATCCCTGTTCTTGGCTGGTTGCCTCACTACTCCTTCAGAGAATATGCTGTAGGTGATCTGGTATCTGGCTGCAGTGTGAGCATCATGCATCTGCCACAGGGTTTGTATACTGTAGATGTGTCTATACAGTGGAGGGACTTCATCCTCACTATATTCTCCAAACTTGCCTCTTTAAATAGTTTGTTTGTGAATTATCCTCTATTCTATCTTAGTGAGAGAGAAAACTGACTACTTGGTTGTAGTCTGACTACTTTGCAGTGTGAGTGTTTTGTCAGACAAATTTATGTCTTTTTAAATTTCATTTACATGTGAGAAATAGTGGTTGAATCTAAATAAGTACATTTCTTCAAGTTGAAATATGACTAAGTGTACTTGTGCAACTTCATTTGTCTCTTTTACTAAATATATGGAATTGACACACTTTTAGGGTGCTACTTGTGCTTGAAACATTTTTGTCAGTAGCTACATTTCAGATTGCAATTTCATGCCCTTCTTGTAAACTGAAAAAAAGAGACAATTATGAAATTTTTTTTACTGATGGATAGAAGGACTTACTCATAGGCTGAAGAAATTCTACTCCTCCTTTTTTTTTCTTCGGTAACTAGACTCAATTAAAGTCTTCACTCACAGAACAAAAGTTAGAATATAACTTAAAATTCTCTATTGTCAGGACTGATGATTTTATACATTTGACATTCAGTCAACCGTGACCCGCTGCGGCGGATATACCGGTGGTAATCTGAAGATGACTGACTGACTAATATTCAGTCAGAGAGAAATCAAAGCAAAGTGTCAAACTGTCCTAAAAAGCCAAACTTTTCCTTTTTTCAGGGATGGCAAATGCTCTTCTGGCAGCTTTACCTCCAGTGTACGGCTTTTACTCCTCTCTTTTCCCTGTCTTGGTTTATTTCATCTTTGGTACTTCTAGACACATCTCCATAGGTGAGTGGAAGCAGAAATAATTAGCAAGCAAACAGCTGAAATAACATAAATGAACTCATACATGATTGTGTCCTTGCTTAGGTACATTTGCTGTTATCAGCGTCATGATTGGTAGTGTGACAGAGGAGCTGGCACCGGACAGTAAATTTATTATAAATGGCACTAATGGAAGTGAAATTATTGACATCGGTGCAAGAGATGCGTACAGAGTTCAGATAGCGTGTTCTCTCACAGTCCTGTCAGGCATCTTTCAGGTGTGTTTTTACACGTATGTCCACTTTGAAAAGGATGAGGAGGAACAGATTTCAGTGTTATTTCAGTTCTTTTGACAAAATCTTTTTTTATTTTTTTTCAAAGATTCTGTTGGGTTTGGTGAGGTTTGGTTTTGTCGTCAACTACCTGTCTGAGCCACTGGTTCGTGGTTACACCACTGGGTCGGCGTGTCATGTATGCGTCTCCCAGCTCAAGTACCTGTTCGGAGTGAGGCCGGCTCGCTTCACGGGGCCTCTGGCTCTTATTTACGTAAGTACATCTTTGACTTAGCTGATGGACAGCTAACAAACAAAATAATTTGTTCCAGTGTTGACTCAAATGAAATTATAAATACCACTCCTTCACATGTGTTAATACTAAACCGCATTCAGCGGTGAGTGAGGTTTGCTTCTGCAAACAGTGAGAAAATGTCTTCTGTGCTCCGTCCAAATGTGTGAAAAATATAGTCAACCAATTCACTCACAAAAACAAATGAAACAGCAATTTTCTTTTTTAACGGCAGTCATATCAGCAACCAGAAACAAGGGTATCCTGCAACAAAATCTAGCTTTCATTACATATTGAACAAATTATATGTGTTTTCATTATGAAGAATAAAAATCTTAGGTGATGGTATAAATTTAGATGCAGTCATTTATATCTCTTCCATTTTGCTGATGAATCTTTGATGTCATGGCATCAAAAGTGAGGGGCTGTGTAGGGGCTGGTAGGTGGTAGCAAAATGATTGCTACCACCTACCAGCCATTGCTAAATTGGACAATTTAGCAATGGCAGTGGGATTTAAAAAGACAATGAATTATACGATTGTCCAACAGTGACCACCAAGTCCAACAACAGTAGGATTAAGAAAAAACTTCTCTTCAAACGTGCGTTCATCTTCACTTTTATTCGCTTAGCAATAGATGAAATGTTTTACTTGCCAGCAAGAGAATCAGTGTATTAGACATTTTCTCCCAGTTGTCTCCGTACCCAGTAACATCTTATCAAGAATACAATCTTTTAAATGATAGATTTAGTGAAAGATTTTGTGAAATGCTTCAGAGGGCAAATCAACACAAAAGAGTCGAATCTGAGAGAGAGAAGCCATCACGTAATCAGAGGTCTGCTTCAGATTATCTTCTGTTACAGGCCAGGAATGTCCTTTTTGGAAGTGGCCTCATGGGAATTGAGTGAATATGACAGGTGGGGGAACATGGGTGTTGTAGTTTCGGTTAAATTCCTGTACTAGAAGACCAGGAATCCAACTTCCGGTTGGATCATCGTTGAGATGGTCGCGTAGTGTCAGGGCTCCCGTTCCTAACCCGAGAAATATTACTATTACTCCCATGCAGGCTTAAAAAAACACTTGCGAAATATAACAATACGGGGGTACAAGCTCTACCAATACACAGAGGTGTGTGTTAGTTGGAGCCGGTTAAGGAGTTAAGTGCGAACATTGAGGCACCGTGCTAAAAGTCAACAACTTTAGCGTGATCATGGCCGAGTTGCAGCTGATACTGAGTGAGCTCTGATGGTTCCGCCAAGAGAATAAAGAACAACTGGAGGTGATTAAAGAAGAAATCCTAAAGATGAATACCAGGTTGGACGAAGCAGAGGGGCGAATTGAGAACATGGAGGAGAGGATTCAAAACACAGAGGACATTGTGATGGAGATGCTAAAGTTACACGCTAGGCTGGAGGAGAAGTTCACGGAGTTAGAGAGCCGCTCCAGACAAGACAACATAAGGATTTATGGAGTACCAGAGGGGTCTGAGAGGGACTCACAAATGATCACTTCGTTTGTGGAGAAGTTGCTCCGAGACGGTCTTGGTCTGCCTGAAGACGCGCTGTGTCTCAATATTGAACGAGCGCACCGCTCGGCTGGACCACAGCCACCAGAAGACGCTCTGCTGCGCTCCATTGTAGCCAAGTTCCTCAGTTTTAAAACCAAAGAAACAATACTCCCCAAGGCCTGGCAGGGTAAAGTCTTCACCTAGCAGGGGAACCAGATTAATCTGGACCATGACTATCCACCACTCATCCTTAAGAAAAGAAGGGAATATGTCGAGGTCCGTAAGATCCTGAAAGAGAACCAAATCCAGTTCCAGACCCTCTTCCCGGCCAGGCTTCGAGTCAGGTACAAAGATGACACAAAAATCTATAACACGATAGAGGAGGCGACGGAGGATTTATCAAGCAGAGGTTACACCATGAAGATCTTCAGACCTCCGGCCACAATGATGGAGCAGATCCGGAGGCTGACCTGGAGGAGACTGGACCGACGAGCAAAGAAGGGCCCGACTCAGGCTTATTCATCCTATAAGGAGAAACTTCGCACCTTCAGGAGAACCTCACCGGCTCCATCTACGACCTAACAAACCATGTACGAGACAGTATGCCCCCTCACCTTCTTTCATTGCTCCTAACAAACTGAGAACAGTACGGTGGAAACTATGGTAGAGAAGGTTTTGGATATTTAAAGGGTTCTTTCGGGTCCATTTTTGCACTATGTTGACTGCCACTATAGTCACTATTCATCCTCATACAATGTCTATTCTCGTATAGACTACTTTTTTACATTTAAAAAAGATCTCCACAGACTAGAGAAGTGTGAAATAGGCCCATGTACAATATCAGACCATAGCCCAATTCAACAATAAGATTAGATCGACACACTGGAGGCTAAATTCAAACATTTTGAATAATCCAATTATTAAAGAGAAACTTAAAATCAAAATTAATTTATATTTGGAACAGAACGACAATGGAGAGGTGACGCCATCTGTCCTCTGGGATGCCTTTAAGGCGTTTATTAGAGGTAAGATAATAGCAATAACCTCAACCGAAAAGAAAATCAGGCAACTTAAGCTTAAAGAAAATAATTTCTGTGTTATATAATGGAATCCAACAGTCCAAAATCAGAGTACCGAGTACATAAAAACGAAATGGGAAAAAGAATTAAATATAGATATCTCTGAGGGGAGTTGGGACAAAATATGCAGTTTGCAGTAGACCGCAACAGGATCAAATACTTGGCGTGAATTTTGTTGAAAGAATGTGGTGAGATTTTTCAGGGCAGTGGAGACGCCTTTTGGAGACTGCGGGACAAATGAAGCGAACCACTCTCAAATCTTCTGGAAGTGTACCATCATACAACCTTACTGGAAAGAGATCCAAAAACACATAAATGATATATTGGGTTCAAACATTTCTTTTAATTGTGAAAATTTATATTTGGGAAATATATCAACTGAAAATGTCCATGACAACGATAAGAAGTTGCTTGGTATATTGCTTGCAGCAAGTAAAAAAACTGTAACAAGAAAATGGCTAAAGGTTGAACCCCCCACTGTTGATGATTGGCTGGACATTATTTAAGATATTTACATCATGGAAAAACTGTCATTTACTCTTAAACTACAAAGAGATAAGTTTTATCAGATTTGGTCCAAATGGACAGAATATGTGAAACCTGTAAGATCTGACTTCACCTGAATGTTGCTATACACTTTAGCCTGGTTAACTACCTCTTTCAATTTGTCAGGTGTGTGTATGAGGGACTGCTGAAAACCCCCAAGGGAAACTCCCCCTGTTCGTGCCTTTTTTTCTTTTTTTTCTTCTTAATTTTCTCCCATTTGTATTGCTGTTCTTATACTTGATAAAATTGAAAATTGAATAAAAACACAAAAATGAAAAAAAAAAAAAAAAAGGAAGACCAGGAATCTGTATAATTCTTATTATCAGTACCACGAACCAGAGCTCAGCTAACTGAAACAGTATGAAACGGAATGTCTCACTCCAGCCGTAACGCTGAATGTGGCAACAGAAGCTGTATACATAATATCAGATGTGAAATTCTTTATTGTCATAAAGAATGTAAAACCAAATCATGCTGATAAAACAATTACTGTACTGTAAATTGTTCCGATACAAAAGGGTGACCCCAGTACTTTGACAGATGGTCAAATGACATCTCATGCAGGCAGGAGGTAAACTGTTGAAGAACCTGCTCACTTGGATCAGCTTGTCCTGTTGACTCAATCTTAAAAATTTACACTTTCATTTTTCATTCATTTGAACTGACTTTTAATAACAGGATTAATTACTTAATATACCGAATGTTATATTTCTGGGTATTTTGTAGATAACTTATATTTGTAATTTTGTTATTTAAGTAGTAGTAATAAATAAATCCAATAAATAGGTGTACTTAGCACAAATAAATAAGAATATGAAGGCAGCATCTTGTTGATGGTGCTGCTGCTTTACCTCCAAGTGTTTTGTCCAAGCATAAACACTGTAAATGTGATGTCTGTGATGGATCCACAGTGGCACAAACGCGCCATCTACTGTCAGATTTCAGCATTACGCAATGTCAAACATAAATGAACAATGTTGGAATAGTTCCCAAAAAATTAGGGGGTGTCGGTAAATAAAAAAATAAACATGAAGCATTTCCTAATTACAGCACTACAAATCTTTTTCAAACAAGTGACGCGCCCCATTGATCGCAGCAATCACTAAAGCTACATGAAATCATCTTGACATGTGGATAAGAATCAGGTTTACTAGCATTTATATCTAACAAAATAAATTTCTAAATTTGGAAGACGTTTTATTTTCACATATTTTAAGCTGAACTCTGATGCTCCATATCATTTGGAACCACGCTGACCTTAACCTACTATAACATCGCCTCCATTGTCTCACTAACCAAGAGGTGATAGAAAGATGAATGAATCAGATCATCTTTGCGTAGGACTACAACGAAGTCCTTTCCACCTTATTGTGCCCTTGATAAACCAAAAAGGGCAGCCTGTTCTCCCGGACATCCTCCCTTATGCTAGAACTGTGAATAAAGAGAATAAGGTCGACATTCCGGACCGAAAGAACTGATGGTGGGGGAGCCAGCGGAAGAAAGTCTGATGATTAATGCTGCTATGGTCTACCCCATCCATCACCCCCAAACGGTGCTAACATCACTCCCCAGGCTGTTTCATCACCATTCACGTCTTGATTCATGCAACATTATTGAATCACTTTTTGGTGAAGTAGGTAAACAAACCACTTGTGACCCCAATGACCTAATGACCAATAAATACAGTGGTACCTATACTTACGAAATTAATTGGTTCCGGAAGAAATTACATAAGTAAAATTCCGTAAGTAGAGACGTATTTTCCCTTTTTCATGCTTTTCTTTTATCTCTTGCTTTGTTTGTACGGACAAAAAAACTATTTTCTTCGTCTTTTCTTTTCCTCTTTTCTCCGTCACTTTGTTGGGGTCCATAGTGAATACTCTAAAAGTTAATATATTTGCGCAAAACTATCATAACACCTCATGGGTCCAGGGCCGAATGACGAGGACAATGCATGGACACTAATCTAGTTTCACACAGAGGTCGTTCTCAGCCAATGGGATGCCAGGAAGATACTAGTCAATAGCCAATGGCAGAGCAGCTATGGGAGTGTTGCGTTCAGGAACCTGTGGGAGCTGCGAGTATCAGCCCATACTGTATTTTTACCTTTCGTAAATCGAAATTTCTTTCGTAACTAGACGTAATGTTTTCCTGCTGAGAAGTTTCGTAAGTAGAAAATTTGGTAAGTAGAGACATTCATAAGTAGAGATACCACTGTAGTTCCAGCTAGGTCAACAGCACACATGCAGCATTAGCCGAGTTTGTGGAGGTTAAATACCTGTAACTCCTCATCAGTCACTTTGAACTGATAAGGCCTCTTGGATGCAATGAAACATCTTCAAACCTCTTGAAGTCCAAATATTAAAGCTTTCAGGATCACCATGGCCCAAACGAATGATAATCCACACAAACATGAGTCTTATCTTTATAATGTTGAAAGAAAAAGGGGGAAAAAATAGTTCAAGGTGACTCTTGTCTGAGTTCACTCCTAAGTGTAATGGGTTCTTCTTCTGTCACGCGCACCACTCCATGTTTAATTAACTCAAGAACAGCTAAGGGCTGGGAGATTAATCAGCACACCTCCATTGAGCTACACACACTCGCTTTCACTACGTGTTGTAACGTGATTCCTCTGCCATCCTCTCCCCCCACACTCTGATGCTCACAGACTCTGGTGGATCTGTGTCGACTCCTTCTCGGGACCCATGTGCCGGAGTTGCTGATCAGCCTGGTTGCTCTCTTTATTGTCAGTGTGCTCAAAGAAATCAACGCCTACTGCAGACAGAAGCTGCCCATGCCCATCCCCACTGAAGTCATTGTGGTGAGTCCTCCATGTGGTGGTTTCCTACCTTTTTTTCCCCACTTCAGCAGCAGGTCTGTGCCTTTACATGTCCAGCAGGGGGCATCCTGAACATGAGGATCAAAAGTTGTGCTCTACTGGTGAAGCTGACACTTTATCCCTTTCACTGACTGTGCCTGTTTTTCAACAGGTCATACTGGCAACCCTCATCAGCCATTTTGTTGACCTGCCGGGTAAATACAGCATTAGTGTGGTTGGAGAAATTCCCAGTGGGTAGGTTCATCTTTGTGTGTTTCAAAGGTGTGTTGTTGGAAAACAGTAGTCATAGCCAATGTTAGATAATTATTTGAGGGTAGGTTAAAATAAGTGAGTTATGTTTTTGATCAAAGTATAGTCTACAGGATGTGATTATTATTCTAGTTCCATCAAATCTATTAAATTTGTGCTTGTGTGTTTGTGTGGATGTGTGTGTGTGTGTGTGTGTGTGTGTGTGTGTGTGTGTGTGTGTGTGTGTGTGTGTGTGTGTGTGTGTGTGTGTGTGTGTGTGTGTGTGTGTGTGTGTGTGTGTGTGTGTGTGTGTGTGTGAATGACTCTGATTTGGAGAAGAGTTGAGACTCAGGGCAGTTAAGGAAGGAAGACTTTTCACAAGCTCTCTGACACATAAATGTTGTTGTCATCATACATATGTGAATCTTGTGATTAAGCAAGAAACAACAGTCACAGTGTGCGTCTGTGTGTCATTTTATGAAACACTTCTGTTCCTGGAAAAGTTTCTGTAATGGGAAAGTCCATATGGTGACAAAGTTTCCCAACAGAGAATGAAGTAGCACATGGAAAGATAAAGTAACATTTAAAAGCAGATTATTGTAATATACTCTAAAGTTACTCTGATTTGGCTGTATTTTTTCGTTTACCGGTTGTTTGCTGAGATACTAATGTGTCAAGACTCGGTGTACTGAATAATTTGCAGTGACCAATTCCTGAAACAATCATCTTTTGATCCTGCTACAGGCTCAAGGTCCCGCGCGCTCCAGATGCCTCAGTATTCTCTCAAGTGATTGGTAGCGCTTTTGCAGTGGCCATTGTGGGTTTTGCCATTTGTATTTCCCTTGGAAAAACATTTGGCCTAAAACATGGCTACAAAGTGGATAGCAACCAGGTGAGGAATACACCTAACACACTGGACACAGTTATATGTATGTTCCCCATATCCCTCTGATTCATTGCTGAATTAGATTTGAGTCTCTGCTCATTCATCGTTTCCATGACATCTCATGCTGCTGAGAAAAAAGAGTCATATTGTCCTGGATTCCAGACAGTGCAACATGAAAACTCAATAGACAGGTTTTTTTGCTATACTGTTTATTTGCTTTATGAACTGAGTCAATTTTAAATAAATTAATGTTCAGTCAATCTAATGCAATTATAAATTATAATTAGAAAAGCAAAATGAAAAAAATAGAATTACCTCAACATGCTCTTTATTTCTAATAGTACTATCGTGAAATTGTGTTTTAAATGAAGGGTTAAAGGTCAAGAATATCTGCGCACCTAAAACAACGAATCATAGCTTATTGCTACCTCAGAATTAGAGTTGTGTGTTGACATAGAGAACAGTATCTACCATGCCCCACCACCAGGTTTCTGTTATTCAATTAGATATCTGTTAGCCCATAATGGCCAAACCCTTGGGAGAGGGCCTTTCTCATTTTCATGGTGACCGCTGGGGATTTGATCATTGATGATTAGTTGTAATAACAGCAGCGAAAATCATTAAACTACAAGACAGATAAGAATACCTCTGCAAATATTCCATTCAGAAGCACAAGTGGAGCTGATGAAGGTCCACCGAGGACTGGCTGATTCAATCACCCATTTTCTATTCTAGATTGATATTATGCTTTTGACTTGAAGATTACACACCCCAGACCAAAATGTTAATAAAACCAAATGTCTGTATCAATGGAAGTGTCTTCATGTTTGTTCTTTTCCAGGAGCTGTTTGCCTTGGGTCTCAGTAACACTATTGGCAGCTTTTTCCAGTGCTACACTGTGACTTCCGCCATGTCTCGCTCCCTCGTCCAGGAGGCCACTGGAGGCAAAACACAAGTAAACACAATACAAACACCCGTGTTGTTGTCCCGTGTGTATGACAGATTACACCATGTGTAAAATATCACAAACAGTTTCCCCTTGAGGATGTCAAAGATGCATCTGTTTACATCAAATTAAGTTTTATATTTAACTTTCTAATAACTGCAAATTGTATATGTGTGTGTGTGTGTGTGTGTGTGTGTGTGTGTGTGTGTGTGTGTGTGTGTGTGTGTGTGTGTTTTGCCAGGTTGCAGGGATGATTTCTTGTGTCATTGTCCTGATTATAATTTTAAAATTAGGTGCTCTCTTTGAAGATCTTCCCAAGGTAACTCTCCTTTCAGCATCATTTCCATACAATGATTGTTATTTTTGCTGGGAGTGAATTAAATTCATGAGCGAGGTCACTGATGTGAAAAAAGGTGTAAATGTTTGTTTTTTCCTCAGGCTGTCTTATCTGCAATTGTGTTGGTAAATTTGAAAGGGATGTTCAAGCAGTTTACAGATGTGCCAATACTGTGGAGGACCAACAAGGTCGATCTGGTATGTCTTATTCTTCTCATTTTACTCACTGTGAGAACTTCCTGGAGCTTTCAACCTGCTGACGTAAGTGTTTCTGGTAGGTGGTGTGGCTGGTAACATTCACAAGCACCATCCTGCTCAATCTGGACCTGGGGCTGGCCGTATCCATTGCCTTTGCCATGCTCACCGTCATCTTCAGAACACAACTGTAACTGCACACTATTCTTTAAATAATTACTGATGCACAGATAAAATGTATAAATGTAAATGTAGGGAAATTCCAATTCTAATAATGTTTTAATACCTTTCAGACCTCGCTATGCTATCTTGGGCAACGTGCCAGGCACTGACATCTATCTGGATACAGACCTCTACCAGGAGGTGAGTGACATTTTACAAACACTGGATTCTTAAGAAATGTAAGTTAAAGCAACTTTTGAAATAAAAAGATCTGATGTGCCACTTGTAATATTTAGATCAACATATACCTCTGGTGGTTTGATTAATTATACTTAGTTTTGGACCAAACCTCTACAAGAACATTCTACAGAAAATTAGTTCAACTTTTAGTCAGTAAATGGTAGCCCATTTAGTCAAACAGTACCTTTTTTGAGGTGAAAAGTACAAATCATAGTGAAAGAGGATGTGAGAGTCTGAAGTCTTCCGTTTTATGATGTGTCCCTACAGGCTAAAGAGATTCCAGGAATTAAAATCTTCCGTTCATCAACAACTATTTACTACGCAAATGTTGAGTTGTACTTGGACGCCTTGCAAGAAAAGGTGTGTGAATATGACTTTTTCTGAATGCAGATGGAATCCCTGTCCCCCTGTCTCTCTCTCATCACACTTTCTTATTTCTTTACTTCATGTGATGCTTTGTTTTCTGTGCAGAGTGGAATCGACCTTGGGAAGCTGCTGACGCAGAAGAAGAAACAAGAAACAAAACTGAAACGTGAACAAGATAAAGAGAAAAAGAGAGTTAGAAAGGAGGAAAAGAAACAAGTATGATGTCCTAAATGACACATTTGTATATTTTATATTGCAAAAGTGGCATATTTTAACTGATAATTTAAACTTTTTAATTTTTTTCATTTTCCAGAAAAAAGAGTTGGCCAAAGCAAAGAAGAACAAAGTCTCTCCAGAACTGAAAGGACCAAGTGAGGGGGAAAATATAGATCTGACCGAAAACTGGACAAGTGACCTTAAAGGCCAAGAAAACTTGGCTTACACACACAGCATGTCAGACACAGATTCAGGCATGGTCTGCCAGTGTGACGAGAGCATCAATGAGGAACTGCAGCAAATTGATGAGGAGAAGGAAATAGCAATCATACCAGGAACACACAGCATCATCTTGGACATTTCCACAAGCAGCTTCGTGGACACAGTTACTGTGAAATCCTTTAAAAATGTATGTGTTAATGTATTTATCAGAGTTAAATAGTAGATGGCATCATAGTCAGCTAGAAATAAATGTCAAAATTATTCTTATTATCATCCCTCCAATACTAAGAAAATGGTCTCAGAGATGTAGGTAAAAAAACAACAACAATTCAAACTCAAACTCTTCATACAAGAGTGAGAAAAGTTGCTGCCATTGAAACATTAAAAATACATATTGCAGACAAATGCATACATATAAAATAAAATAAGATCATTTTAAGGCCTTACAAGTACTTCAAATAACCTAGATCAAATATTTTCTAAAATTTGAGAAATTTACAAAATTCAAATGGTGTAACTGGTAAAACTCCTCAATATGTATGACTTTTTATAACCAAACATGAATTAATTTTGAATAGCTTTTCGACTAACTCCCCAAACAACCAATATTTACTGACAGATCAACTGACTGGCTGAAAAATTGTTATTTGGGAGGATAACACAGCAGGACAATGCTAACCTCATACAATTTTTTTTTCTTTCAGATTTTCAAAGACTTTGCAGAAATTGATATAGTCATCTATCTCGCAGGCTGTCAAAGTGAGTGGCACAGCCGACAAAACAAGAGTCAAAGTTCATTTCTTTTAAGATTTGTAGAATGTATACACCAAGGTCTCAGCCTCAGTGACACCACATTATTTCTGACACATGACATTACACACAAATATTTATCTCTATACTGACAAAATTTCTTTCCCCTTTCATGTGTGGTTAAATATTAGCACACGTTGTGGAGCAGCTGGAAGCTGGCGGTTTCTTCTCAGACAACGTCCCAAAGAGTCGGCTGTTTGCCACGGTGCATGATGCAGTGCTTCACATCCTGCAGGGCCTGGAGCCCCAAGGATGTTGTACTTGTGAGTTCAACAACATGAATATCAATCACACCTCTTTGTTCATTCAGTCTCACCTCATCCTTAACTGATCACCTTTTTATTTTGCAGGATGTGTGCTACACAACTCAGCTGTGACCAGTAGGGGCCAGATTGTTCGCCATCTTCTCTTCCTCCTCCTCCTCCTCCTCTCAGACTCTCTGTTCAATTGCTCCCTATCGGACGTCATTGCCTCCTCCCCTCCTTCAGCAGGGGAGAATTCACCAGCTTGACATGGCGGCTGATAACCATGGAAACACAGGGAGCTTTTGCTTTGGCAACAGGCTTTTTATGATATTGTCTAATGAGATAGTCAGCAATACATCATTGCAGCTCTCACCCTCTATGGCAGGGGTATTCAATTAAAAGTCACGGAGGTCGGGTTATAAAAATTTCCTCTTAGTAACAGGTCCAAACCCAAGTCCAGTTTGTGTCTTGTAGCCATCCCCTATGTCCACATTATCATTTATTATCAATTTTCAATGCAGGAAATGTTTAACTGAGTGCACAGCTAGCTCTTTGACCTCACCATAAATAAAGGTAGATGCAGGCAAATAAATTTCAAGCCTTTATGTTAGATTGAAGAACACACAAACTTCAGAATTAAAAATAAAGTGAAAAAAGAGCTGAATAATCTGCAAGTCATTTATGAAACCATGCAAAACTGTAACAGAATCCATAAGAAGCCATGCAGACACATCATGGAGATGGAACGGGATACTTTTTTTTTGTACGGTGTAGACAACACTACATGCGTGCAGATTGATGCACAATCTTCTGCAAAACCTTTTTATAATAACAGAGTGAAACATGTTTTCCTCTCCTCTTTTCTCCTCTTCATATCTCATGTCTTTAGTTCATGATTTGGTTCCTGGAAAAAAAAGTTCTACTACAGCTGAAATGCTTTTTCTTTTTGGAGGTGTTTTGTTAGTGTGTGTCTGTGAAGTTGTAATGGAGGATGGAGATTAACGCTCGCTGACTGCTGATATCCGCATTGGCAAACACAAGTTCACATCGCAAGAGCCTCGCAAAATAGAACAATGATTTATCATCCACATTAGGAGGATTGTGTGTTCAGCTGGGTGTGATGACTTTGTGTGGTCGAGTCAGGAAGTCACTATACATCACATATAACAGCATACAACAAACTGTTGTTACTTGCAGTGAGAAGGCTATGCATGCATAAACAGGCATATAAGAAATGGTATCATAATCCCTAGTTACAAAAAAGATGCTTGCATTAGACATCCAGACATAAAAAGCCTGCAACTGCGCCTTCAAGTTGTGTTTGTGCTGGTGATTCTTCACCTCCATCGTCGGACACCTCATCCTGCAGGCAACCGAGCTCGGAGTGGTGGCTGATGTTCATCGCGTCTCCGCCGTCAGCCCCTTTCTGCCCATCCTCAGTGCGCCGGAGCGCACGGCGCACACCTGTCACTGCGTAAGGACGCGATCTCCAAACTGCTTTACGCGCCACATAAATCGGTTTAGTCTTCAAAATACAGACCGTTATTACAGCTGGTCCAGTTTAACAGAAAGTGAGAACATTAAGAATCCGATCAGCTTTAACTGCAGCTCTCCTCAGACCCGTTCAGCCCATACCGATGGGTGGAGCCTCATCATTCCAACGCCAGCGCTCACAGCAACATCCAGGCGCATCACACTCATTTGGGGTTTTCCGCGGCTTCGCAGTTGCTCCGGATCAGCAGCAGGAAAGAGGGAATGAAGGTATGTACGGAATGTCATGTGGGTCACCGCTTACCATTAATCCACCACTTCAGTCGGACATGTTTGGTGATGCTGAGCTTCTGTGGCGAGCTCAGGAAAAGTCAGTCCTAGAATAGATTTCGAAGAAACTGGGATGAATCAGACTTTGCGGTCAGAGAGAAGGAGGAAGGATTCCATTGGTTTTATTTCAAACTCAGATATGAAGTATGAAAAGTATGAAAAGCTCAACAGAAATTAACTTACTGCCCCACTTATAACCCACAGACGACACAAAAATAACACTAAAGATGTGATTATCAGAGAAAAGTACCAATAAGTAAATATAAATATATAATCCTATATTTATTATAGCTAAAATAGAGAAAATGTATTATTCTAATGAATCATTTATTTGTACTTCATCATTCAGTAATTATTTCAGTAATCTACAACAGGTTAACAACCTAATGATGACACACACCATTAATAATGACATTTGCAACTATTAATGAACTATTTATAATGATATTGTCTTAGAAATACAGGAGTTAAATTTTTGTTTCAACAGAGTTGTATGAGGTTTGAAGAACAGGTGCTCACTTTCCACACATCACATCTACTCAAGAGTCAGTAGGAGATGGATCAGGGTATGAAGAGGTCTCGAGGGTTGAGATTAGCCACCAGACAGACATCATAGCTGTCCTGCATGGCTGCTCGTCTTTCCACCACAGTCCACACATTGTCTGCAGTGTCCAATTCCAAAATCTCCTTGGTGATGATCTCATGACGGCCTGCAGTCATGAGAAAAAGTCTGCAACTTATGGGCAACCAAAATCTAATTTCCAGACTCTAATGTGACATAAATTGTGCAACAGGAGTCATTTTAGCCTGAGGTTCAACATGTGAGGTATAACTTAAGCAAAAAAAACCAAACCCTCACAACAAGATTTTTAGAAAAATAATTTACAATCCTCACTAACTGACCGGCCCCCTTGAAGTAACCACAGACGTAGAGCTTTTCTCCTATGGCTCCTGCATTGGATGCGTTGGATCGGAGGGAGAGTAAGGACATGGGCAGGGTTGGTCCTTCCCTCCAGGTGTCTGTGGGTGGGTTGTATATCTCCACAGAGCTCAGACAGCGACGTGACTGTCCGAGGTCCTCTCCACTACACCCTATACCACCTGAAAGACACATAAACACACAAACTGGAACCAGTTCTTGTTATATACACAATAAATCCTTAGGAATACACTTGTGGTCTGACCAAGTATGTAGATTTCTCCGTTTAGGACAGCCGAGCCACAGCGGTACCTGGAGTACTTCATCCTGGAGCACTCTGCCCACCTGTCTTTCCCAGGGTCAAACTGAAAGACTCGGTTACTCAGCTTGTCAGGCTCCTCATCTGGCAAGTTCTGTGCAAAGAGAAGAGTGATTTAGACATAGAATGGAAGGTGAAAAAATAGAAAGCGAGCCAAGATTGTGAAATGAGAACTAAAAAGAAGCAGAGGCATAAGTGATCTAACAAGAAGGGAAGTGTGGCGCTTACCCTCTCAAAATTTGACTTTAAATCAGTGAGCAGATTTAAAACTTATGTGTTTATGTGAGAAAAACTTGACTCTTATGTGGTGTTTAAAAGTTTTGTCGTGAATATGTGTTTTTCATTTTAACCACTAGAGGGTGCGACCGGGCTGCTGTTCCAGTTGCCTGACTGAGAATGAAGTCAGTTTTTTTTAAAAAGCCAAATGAAATCGGTTCAAGAAGAGATCAAGTGCAACCCAGCAGCGCACAATGAACGTGTGAGTGGTTAAATATTGAAAATGAAGACTCCACCCAGATATTTTACTTTAGTCTATCCCTGCTGGAGATCTATAAAGTCTGGAATTGTCTACATACATTATGAAAAATATATTTCATAAAAACATTAAATACAGTATTACACATGTAGGACTAAATAACACAGGAGCTTAAGGTAAGTAAAACTGTCTTTATTTACTTTAAGAACTTAAAACTCCTCGTTACTGAGTGAATGTTTAAGGATGTTGCATTTTCTTGTTAATCTTGGTTTAAAAAAAGTTTTAAAAAATACTTTTGTGAAACCTTTGAATAATTGACCATTTTCTTTTAGTGGAGACATTTTCTTTTCTTTTTTTATCTGAATCTCTTGAATTAGCTGTGTCATCTTGCTCGAAGGCACTTCAAAATAAAAATCCACTAGACAGTCAATATTGATACTGGAGTGGTTGTCAGACAGGTGCGTGTACCTGGGGTGTCCACCCTCCCAGCACATAGAGATGCTCTTTTAAGATAACGGCGCAGTGGCAGGCTAAGGGGAGGGGCAAAGGGGCGAATCCGAGCCAGCTGCTTCCTCTCTTCAGCGACCACCTCTCCACGCTGGCTGTGATGACGTAGCGATGACACGTTTTCATCTGACCGCCTATCATATAGATGGAATCACCCAGCAGTCCCAGAGCGTACATGTCCCTGTGGGGCGCCGTGCACACCTCCACCCAGCTACTCTCATCTGAATTATCGTATCTGGAAGATGAACAGGCATTTTAGATCTAGTGCTGCATGCATATGGATTATTTTTATACATAAGGGCACGGAAACACCTGTATATAGCCATCTTCTTCATCCTATGTTGATCCTCTGTCTCTATGGCTACCAAGATGTTATTTTCCCGTGTCACTCCCCCTCCTGTAATCTGTCCAGAAATGCCACCACCCCTCAGTGGAGATGGGATGAAGTATGACTTTCTACCATTGGGGGCAAAGCAAAAGCTGAGGTCAGCTGTTCCTCCACGGCGGGTGGGAACTCCCTCCGTATTCACCCCACCCAAGCAGAGCAACAGGTCTGTGGTCTCCATGCCATAGCGAAGGGTGCGATGAGGTGGAGCAGATGCCTCGGTGTGGAGAACGGTGTCAATCATCCCAACGCACTCTGCATCCCGTAGTAACACCTGGAAGATGTGAATAATGAATCTAGATTTTATTTCCTTCTATAACTCCCTTCCATCTCTCACCGGGTTTCTCCTTCTGGCTTTGCGGAGGAATCCAGGGTCCACGAGCTCCAGTCGGACGTGTCTGAGTAATTCCACTGCCTGGGCTTCACACTGCAAGCTCTCCTTGTGCTGCTGGAGCCAGCGGAGAACCAGCTCCAGCACAACCTCTTCCTTTGATATGTTGAGATCATCTGAACTCAGCAGATCGCCAAGACGCTGGGCATCCAGCTCCAGCACTTCTTCTTCCTCACAAACCTCGAGACGGCCAGATAAAGAAAAGGGAAATAAACGACAAATTTGGAGTTGATGAAATCAGTTGTTCAAGTCAAGTGAATTTTACCTGTACTGACCCAAAAACATCCATCAAACCAGATCCCAGTGTGCAAAGAACAGACCAACAAAATTACATCATATAAGAACTTTACTTCTAAATGAAAATTAAGATAATCACTGAAAGCAGTCTGGAAACATCTCAACATCACTGTGCTGCTATTCTGACACTAGTACGTGTTTATCTTGAAACCAGATAGTACTGAGTACTCACTTCTGCAAAGTGTTGGCAGAGATATATGAAAGCACAATCTGCAAGACTACTGGCCCCCAGGTCTCTGGCCCAGTGGTACAGGCCGACACAGTTGGAGGCATCCATGTGGGCCTCCATGTGGTTCTGACACAACCTGGAGCAGTGACAACAAAAGTGAGATGGGAGCAAGATGTCCTGAATACTGAAGCATTTTATAATGAGTCGTACACACATAATATTTCCATGATGCAATTGTTATTTATTATAGAAGATTCAAGAATTCCCAAATTATATTTTCGCACCTGAAGGCCCCGTCTACATGGAGCAGGAAGGCAGCTGCAGCCACTCCCTGGACGTTGTCATTGGAGATGTGAAGTTGAGCTCGGTACATGTAGTCGAGTAGGAGCTCCAGGCTCTGAGCAGGAGTGTCTCTGAGACACACCTCTGCTCCCCGGGTCTCCTTCAGACCACATGTGAACATGGCCTGAAAAAGTGTGAAAGACTTTATGTTACGTGCATCAGTGGAAAATGATCAGATTTGTCTTAAATGTTTCTGCAAATCAACTTCTGTTTTTCTACATGGGCACAAAGATGGACACTTCACCTGGAAGTAAGGGCTGAATGCGGACAGCACCACCTTGTGGCACGGAAAGGGAACTCCCTCCGCCAGCAGCACTACGTCAGTGAGCTCTCCAGCCGTTCTCATCCTCTCCAGCTGCCTGAGAAGAATGGAGCCATGCTCTCCCAGAGCAGATGCCAGTGCTGGGGCATCCATAGACAGTTTAACTGGAAATGTTAAGAAGAGTGCAACCAAACACAAAAGGGGACAGCTGCTTTATATACCAGGTCAAAATTCTGGTGGAATTATTGGCAGCAAAATGTACTTTAGGTCATCAAGACTCTTTCCAGCAGGGGGTATTAAGATATTAGGGTGGAGGAAGAAAGAAGGAGAAACAGTTTTATAACAAATGAATTTATTGGCACTTAATATTTGGTTTTAAAATATTTATTACTCTTGTTAATGCTGATATGATCTTATTAATAAAATTCAATCTCTAACCTAAGAACCTCAAACAGTTACTATAATCAAAGTTTCTCTGGAGTTTGGAGGGGAAATGTGTGGGAAATAGTAGCATTGATAACAAGAAACAGAATGATATCCAAACGGGACATTTTTGTTGTTGTTGTTTTAAGGGTTAGGACAGGGGTGTCAAACTTATTTTCACCGAGGGCCACATCAGCATAACAGCTGTCCTCAAAGGGCCAGATGTAACTAATAAATGTTACTAAATGTAACTCAATGAAATGTAAAATAAATGTAAAATAAATGTAAATACACCTTAATGTTAAATTACTACATTTATTACTTATTCAAGTGTCAAACTGTACAGTTTACTTATTGCTCTGTTAAAACATAAATCATTTTAGAACTTTTTTGTTAAAGTTACGATGTGCTTAGTTACTGCATTGTGGGAAATGTAGTTTTTGGTCAGACACACTTTTGACCTATTTATTTTTAGACACTTCTTTTAGACACAATTTATTCTCTCACGGGCCACATGAAAGGATGTGGCGGGCCACATTTGGCCCCCGGGCCTTGAGTTTGAAACATGTAGGTTAGGGTTAGGGTTAGGTATGTTTTCGAGTGCACACTACATTGTTGTATTTTCATTTTTTAAATTTCTGTTTTATCATATAGAAAGAAAAAGACATATTTATATACTAATGTTATGCATTATGTAACAAGTACTGATTCTTTAAAGTATGTCATAAAGAAATTAGATTCCAAATGAAGATGCAGAGCAGACAGGTCTCTCAGGTGGCCTTTGGGTGATTGGGACAGTAAATAAAGGCCTTTGTTTCTTAAACCGGTTCTACTCGTGAGCAACCGACCTACAAACACACATTTATAAGGACAATGAGTCTTTCACTGACTTTGACAAACATTTAGATCACTTTTACCAGGCAAACACATTCAAAGCATGCGGTGCAGCATTTTAGCATGACTTTAGCTTAGCACGTGCAGACACACACACACACAAAACAGTTATCAAACCGGTGGCGTCCTGAGGGGATCCCGTGCTATGATTCAGAAGCCCCCAAAAAAGGATGACATTAGCTTTGGTATGTCAAGTTCCTCACATAATGTTCATGTTTCTATATGTACTGAATCTGTCCTATGCTCTGTGCATTTGCTGCTGGTGAGTGGGAATAATATCAGGCTCACTGGGAAAAGGTTTTAAAATAGACCAGGGTGCGCTGCTGCTGTTGGTCTGTTCAGGTTTCAAAAGGCGGCAGGGAAAGCAGACTATCAGTCTTCTGGTAGTGTTTTATTTTTAAGTGTTGATCTCATCTACAATTGCAAGAATAAGAGGCAAAAATATTTACAGGCCCAGGTTTAATTATCCTACTGCATCTGTTTCTTGTTAACTAGTTTGGTGGTCCCGGTCCAATATGACTGCTCAGTTCAAGTGCTTATGAATCCATAATTATGCAGACAGATTTATTAAAATCTCATTTTTGATTTCATTTTTCCTCTCCCCTCCAGTTCTTTGTCAACATTACTGTACATGGCTTGAGGTCACAATTATTTTTTTATAAAAGACAAACAAACAAACAAACTAAAACATAGGTATTATTCTGATATAAGAAATACTCAGATGAAATAAATTATTTTATTTATGACAGACTACTTGGTTTCATTTTGTTTATACAGACATTTGCTTTGAACAGTTTTGCATTCCTTTAATTGTAGTACAAATTAACCTATTTTTTTTGTTCCTTCTTACTGATTTTTAAAATTCTGTCACAGATTCTAATTTGAGAGGACAGGGAAAAAGAAAGTCAACATTATTGATATATTTGACAAGATAATAACTGAGCATGATATGAATACTCAAATTAGTTAATAAAAGAAGTACATTATGTCTTCATTTATCTAAAGTCAAAACATGATGTTTTTTAAAATTTAGAGCAAGCCTTTATCACAATTGTACTGTCTATCAATCATGGTTATGGTCCCCTGGTGTTTTGATAAGGGCCCCATTTCATTAGTTATTCAACCAGAGTGTAATGTCTCTGTTCAGGGAGAAAGAAAAAAATGATTGATTTTACACAAATAATTTTATACTTTTATTTCCCTTTAATAACATTTATCTGATCTCTCCTTGGAATGGGTCTGAGGTCCTTCATTCATATTTCCCCTCCTACTTATCACCGCCCTGGAATCTATCCCAGCTGACAACCGGTGTAAGTTATTGGTTTATTGCAGGTCCTCGTTCATGCCTATTGGCAATGTAGACAATATGAGCAGAAAATGCAAACTCGGCACACAAAGATCCAGGTGGATTTCAACCCAGAGTGAGGCAACGGTGCCGCCCGCAGTGCCAAACCATGTCTGAGGGCTCCTGGTGGTGCTGCACCTTGAGTGAACCCATTCTCAGCCGCATCTTTTTATTGCTGCCCAGAGTTCAAACTTTCTGCTGGATCAACAAGTACTTTATTAATAAGTAATTGAAGTAATAATTAAAATTCAACTGACACTCTTGTGTTTGAGTTGCAGTCTCCTGATCGTGCTTTCTAGTTACTAGTGTGTGTGCGTGAGTGAACCTAAAAGCCGTGACTCATGCTTGCTTGCAGCAGTGCCAAGAACACACTCACACACACTCTCACACTGTTTCTTGTTCAGCAGACTCTGTCACAAGTCCAATTTGAGAGGACAGGAGGTGATCCTTTAGGTGAACTGTCTTCTAACCAAATTTCCACATACAATGAGTCATGTCATATTACACAACAGCTTGGGGAAAACATGCACTCCAGTGTGTGAGCCATGCAGATTAATAAGTAATGTCTTGTCAGAATGTTTGTGAATGTGATTACATGCACCAGTGGAACCGCTGCCAGGTCTGAGCCCAGGTCTTCAACCGGACATTTTACCAAATGTGGAATGAAGAAAAAAATTCATTCATTCATTCATTCATTCATTCATTCATTCATTCATTCATTCATTCATTCATTCATTCATTCATTCATTCATTCAGGGTAAAATTCAGGGTATAATAGTGATAATAATAATAACAACAATCATAGTATTATTATTAATAATAATATTAATAATAAAAATAATAATAATAATAATAACAATTTATTTGTTCTTGTTTCTCAGTCCTGTCTCTCACTTAAAATCACCTCTCTCCCTCCCTCTCCCCCCCCCCCCTCTCTCACACACACACACACACACACACACACACAGACACACACACAGACACACACACACACACACACACACACACACACACACACACACACACAAACACACACTCGCACACACACACACACACACACACACACACACACACACACACACACACACACACACACACACACACACACACACACACACACACACACACACACACACACACACACACACACAAACAATCAGTCAAAGCAGAGGGCAGGTTTTTCCTTGATGTCACCAAGCACAAATTCATGTGGAACTGATTACCTCAGAAAAAAGTCATGTAAAGTGCCATGACATAACGTGTAGTGTGATTTGGCGCTTTATAAATATTAAATTAAATTGCAATTGTAAGTTAGATCATTCCTAGTAGGTACAATTGTTTGATCCAAATGTGGCAGAACAGTCTTTCACTTTCAGTTTGCCACAGTGGATCATGTTTTTCTAGTACCCTTTGTCTCCTGTATCCTTCTTCCTCACACCAATCCTTTGCATGTCCTCCTTCCCAGCATCCACAGACCTCCTGACTGTTATCCCCCATCCAGTCCGCTCTGCCTCTGCACTCTATTCTTCACTTGTCTTTCACACCATCCATTGTTTTGGATGGTTCACTCAAAGTATTTCAGTCTGTCTCTTTGAAACCTTCACTCCCTTCATCTTCTGTTTCTCTGCCCTCCTTTCCATTCACATGCATCTACACTGTTTTAATTTTTTTTTTTTAAATGTAATTTTATAAACTGGTTTGATCCCTGAAGGGAAATGAAGAACTCACACTCTAGTTAATGGTTCAAATGCACGCATACATATATTAGTGAGTACAGGCCCCTGTAGCGCGCGCACACACACACACACACACACAAGTTGCATTTCATGTTCAGTGCCAACCTGGTAAAGTTAGCATAGTAACACACTAAACTAAGATAGAAAACATGTGTAACATTATAGGTAGATGCTAAGAGTTTGCGTGTTTCTAGTAACATTGTGAGAAATGTTAGTAAAATTGCAATCTCTTAAATGTCTTCATTTCTGTCTCATCTCTTTCTCCTTTTTCCTGTTTGGACTGTTTTCTACGAGTTCCAGCATTTTAATTTTTAGTTCTTCACTATTTTACATACCTTTATTAGAAAGTAGGTCAGGGAATATTGTAACTTTGCCTGTCATTAGGAAATTTACAACCTTTAACAAGTTATCAAATACCTCGCCTCTTTATCCAACCAGTTCAATGATTTAACCCACTAGTTACATAAAAAGGCAGCATGATCTTTTATTTGAAAGTCCCAAGTGACTCATCAATCACAAGATAACTACGAGTTTAAGTTTTTCTTTGGATCAGCAGGTGAATTCTCTTTTCCATCAGGTAAAACATGATTTTCAGGCTGAAAACCAAATTTCGCCTATGTTTAAAATATTACCCAGATGCCTTTTAGGAAACTCGAATTCACAAACAGTAACAATAATCCAGTATCATCTACTACTATAGGCTTTTTCTTTGGGTAGGTTTGATTATTTTTTTCATGAAATGATTCTCTACACACCTGTCAAACAGGAGAATGCCTAAAGGAACAGATTCCATATGTGATATAAAAGAGAAAACACATGAAGGAACTCAGGATGGTTTTGCATGACACAGGATGTAACACTGAGTATTTCTGTCTTCCTGTCTGGCCTCAGTCTCAACTGCCTCTGAAGAAAGAACGGGCGGTGGAGTACTGATACACTACTATCTTAAACTAACACACCCTGAGTGAGCATGCCTCCACTAAGCAAATTTACTAATCATACAATGATGCTGCCATGACCCACATTAGTCTTCCTCTGACCATCTTACAGATAAGCCTCAAAATCAAATTACTATAGAAGCTTTTGTTCTTAAAACTAACTAAATTAATCAATAACTAACTAACTACCTTAAATAATTTCACTCTATTAAGGTAAACATGTTTAGTTGCAGTAGATCCACGTGTGATCGTTATTGACTTAATATCAGGAATCTGGGATTATTTAGGTTTTTGGTTATTTGGGTCGAGATTCAAATTGAACGTGTTTTTCTTTTTTTTAAATGTAACCTGTAAATATACTGCTTTTGGGTGAACTAATGGGAGAATATGCTCCAGAATTCTACAAATAAATTTGTTGTGCCACTATGCAAGATAAGCTTCACCTGCTCCCTCCTCTGGACCCATCATTCCACAACATTTCATTGTAATCCATCGAATTTCCAATAAATTTTTGTAACTTCCCAGCAGACACACATACATGCACACACATGTAAATTGCAATGATTACAAAATCTTCCAAACTATTTTTTGAGAGAGCTAATGTTTAATGTTATTTAAAGTTTTAAAATTTACAATGATAAGCGGTCTAAGTCCATGTTACACTGCTGTCTGACCTTACAGGACACTATTGCTGTCCTGGAAGATTTGACTTCATGAGTGCTGTCTAGTTATAGTTATTGCACAATAAGAATGAACAAACAGATACATAAGAAAAAGGATGGGCCTCATACGACCTCACACACATTCAGCTATAATTTAACATGATGCTGTAAATGATTTTGAGACTGCAGCTCTGTAAATGACATAACTGTAAAATGATTTCACATTTCATCTTAGTAAGACTTTCAGCGGTGTCATGCAGGGTTTTTCACAGTTTCACATTACATATTTACATGTTTCTGTCAAGGTCCCGGGTTAATATGTACTAGAACATTTCCCGTTACTGGTGACGCTCATTTATTGTTGATCCTTTCAGTGACAAAATTGAATCTTCCTTTGTTCCAGTAAGTTATTCTTTTACATAAAATGTTTGCTTTCCAGTGGTAATTAGGATGTATAAAAACCAGGAAATTCTTTGCAATCATAAAAACATCATCCATATCAGGTTCTATGCATCTCATCATACTGTCTATGATGATTAACATGACCGTAAAAAATAGTCTCTTTATTAACTAAACATTTTTTCATCATTCCACCCAGAAATGTTGCTTTTTAAAAAGCAACATTTCTTAATTTTTCTTCAGCTAACAGTCTTTAAGTTACACCACCTGTGCTGTACACACACTGATAAGCAAGATCTTCAGAACTACACGTGCAAGGCTTGTCTGGTTAACCTTGAGGTACCTTGAGGTATAGTATCTTGTCAGATGAATTATGCAACTTTAGGCAGCACGAGTTGAATTCACCTTTACTCTTTTTTTTTTATCCCATGTGTACATGCTGTTGTTCTTGTATGTCCTTTCAATATGCTGGTGGAAGCATGGCTCCTTGCAACCGTGTGTACAGACACACACGCACAAGGGTGCCCGTAAGCATGCAGATAATGACAGGTAGAGCAGCAGGGAGCTCCTTTGTGATGTAACCAATCAGCAACTTGTAAGCGCATTTACAAATTTAAATAGAGCTATTTTTATTTAACTTCAGGAGAAGAAAAAGTCAACATAATAAACACAATGGAATCTAAATGAACCTTAACTTCCATACGGAAGAACATTTATGTAAATACAGGAGAAACAGGAGAAAAGTTGGGTAAAAGAAACTTATTTCCTCCTGGATCACACTCATCACAAAATCCCACAGTTTACAACAGTCTCAACAATTCACATTTCATACTGGTGGAAAGACTAAAAGGAAGTGAAGACTGTGTGGGGTTCAAGTAGTCAGGGGTTTCTCCCCCTGACCAGTCACGTGGCAGCCAGCAATTAGACAGCACCTGCTTCCAATTCCCTCATTACTGGTGGGGAGAAAAATAGAACACACCAAGGACAGGAAACAAACACTATGGACAAAAAAAATCCTGCCATAAATGACCCACAGGGTTATAACAGATGCAACTGAAATCCTAAGCATGACAACTATTGTTGTTGGTAAAATTGGGAGATGTTTGGAATTAACTTTCAGGGCTGCAAGAAGTGTCCCAACGACGTCCAACTGGGGACACCATCATGAAGTTGAGCTAAATGACAAACAGGAGTAGTTTTACAGAGAAAATAAGGAGATTCTTTCTCATCTAAGCAAAGTGTCTGAGATGTTTTGAGGCTCCGTTTAGAGACCAAGCTCGCACTGGAGCGCCACGATAAACCTGATCATCTTCTTCCTCAGGCTTGTTGGGACCACAGAGCCAGGAGCATCCTCCATTACCTGGATTACCGATTGAGGTCTACGCACTTGCAGAAATGTTCTGCATGTGAGAAGAGAACCTATGCAATGCGTTGAGCACCCAAGTGCCTTCACTAGTCTTGCAGTGGTCTTACTGGTTAAGTATCAGCTGATACCACGGATCCCTGTATGCATGCAGAAATCTGTATATATGTATGCATGCGGAAATGCATGCAGAAATCTTCATGCATGCAGATTTCTGCATGCATTTGGATTTTAATGACATGCACATGTCTCTTTGTGATTTGTCCTTTCCCAAAGCCACAGACTTCAAACAATAATTAAAAATAAATAGCACTAATAAAAATTGAGAACGAGCAAAAAGAAAAGTGCCCTGTTAGACACATTCATTGTTCAGTGATTTTTCAAAAAAAAAAAATTATGTGAAAGTAATGGTTGAATGTAAATGAGTGGATTTCTTCAAGTTAAAATAAGGATATGTACTATATGTACTTTTGGAAATTTATTTGTTGCTTTTGCTAAGTATTCTGAATGAACCTTTCTTTTGCTGCATTCATCGGATACCTTTCATCAAATGGTAATACTCAAATTACAAATTCCTGAATGGAAGGATAAAGTATTCCTTCCTGGATTGAAAAAGTTTGACTCCTACTTTTTTTTCTTTCTTTTTTTTAGGCAAAAAAACGAAAAGGCCGAACTGAATTTTATTTTAGTTTTTTAGTTTTTCACAATTTGCCTTCAGTGTTTGCCAAGTTCACCTTTTCCAGTTTTCCCTTTAACTAATTAAGTTAATTACTGTAGGAGACACACACACACACACACACACACACACACACACACACACGTGCACACACACCCACACACACGCCCAGACAATCGCACAATCACACAGTGAAGACATGTGTGTGTGTGGCTCTTCTCTTAAAAGGACGAAGGAAGCAGTCACTCCCACAGTCCTCAGATCAGCACTGTCAAGTTAGGAAAACTGAAGATCAAGGAGGCTTCCCACTCACTCTTCGCCTGAGTTGTGCAACTGCAGTTGCTCGGTCTGGGAAAGCAGGTCTTCAGATAAAAGGAGGAGTTCAAATAGACTCTGGCTCAACTTCTCTGGATCTGGATCTGCTGAATTTCCTCAAATGGTCATGGATATTGAGAAGAAAGAACGCTCAGCTGAGGAGTATATTGTTGAAAGGGAAGTTCTGAATGAGTTACGTCTGAATGAGGTGGCACGTAAACGGACATATTTCCCTAAACCAACTCTGGGTGAACAAGCAAAGGAGTTTGTGAGGTAAAAAAAGAAATAGAAAGAAATAGACTGGATATGTAAGGTGGGAGGTGTGACAGATATCAGTAAACAAAGAGCTAAACAATGGTGCAAATAAAAAAGAAGCATGTCAGAGTTCAGTTGTTAGTACTGTATATTATGTGCTTGTATAGTTGTTCCCTTAAGTTAATTTTTGATAAACCTGAAAGCAGAATAGTAATTATAACAAATACTGTGTTATTATTTAATGTGAAATACAAACTGAGGTAAAGGCTTATAATTTAATTACTGGTTAACGTTGTTTCTGTCATAGTTTCATGGTGTTATGCCGTGTGTCTCTGTTGCTTAAGGCCAGCTGCTTAAAACTGCAGCAGGTGTTACGATTCACAAAAGTAGACTAGAATGTTTTCATTTGTTTGACTGAAAAAGGTGTGTGTGGTTTAATAACATAGATACGTGTGATTGTTTCAGGTGCTCTGTGCCTAGGGTAATGAACATATTGCTTAAATGGATCCCTGTTCTTGGCTGGTTGCCTCACTACTCCTTCAGAGAATATGCTGTAGGTGATCTGGTATCTGGCTGCAGTGTGAGCATCATGCATCTGCCACAGGGTTTGTATAGATGTGTCTACACAGAGGAGGGACTTCATCCTCACTATATTCTCCAAACTTGTCTCTTTAAATCTTCTGTCTTAGTGAGAAAGAAAACTGACTACTCGGTTGTAATAATTCAATACCTTTTGGAGTGTCTTGTCAGACAAATTCATGTTTTTTAAAATTTCATATACATGAGAGAAAATCATGGTAAATAAGTACAATTCTTCAATTTGAAATATGACTAAGTGTACTTGTGCAACTTTATTTGTCTCTTTTACTAAATACATGGAGTAGACACATTTTTTAGGGTGCAACTTCTGCTTGAAACATTTTTTTCCAGTACAGTACTTTCCGCGCTATAAGATGCACTGGACTATAAGGCGCACTGGACTATAAGGCGCACCTTCAATGAATGGCCTATTTTAAACCTTTTTCATATATATGGCCCACTGGATTACAAGGCACACTGTTGGTTTATGAAAAAAATTAAAGGCTTTTATTTTTCCCTAATACTATAGTTACTTTTCAGATTGTAATTTCATACCCTTCTTGTAAACTGGAAAAAAAGGAGACAATTTTGAATTTATTAAATGGAAGCATTTGTTCATGGGCTGAATAAATTCTGCTACGTTTTTTTTAGGTAATAAGACTCAAAGTCTTCACTCACAGAACAAAAGTTAGAGTATAACTTAAAATTCTCCATTGTCAGGACTGATGATTTCATATGTTTGACATTCAGTCGGAGAGAAATCAAAGCAAAGTGTCAAACTGTCCTAAAAAGCCAAACTTTTCCTTTTTTCAGGGATGGCGTATGCTCTTTTGGCAGCTTTACCCCCAGTGTACGGCCTTTACTCCTCTCTTTTCCCTGTCTTGGTTTATTTCATCTTTGGTACTTCCAGACACATCTCCATAGGTGAGTGGAAGCAGAAATGATTAGCAAGCAAACAGATGAAATAACATAAATGAACTCATACATGATTGTGTCCTTGTTTAGGTACATTTGCTGTTATCAGCGTCATGATTGGTAGTGTGACAGAGGAGCTGGCACCGGACAGTAAATTTGTTATAAATGGCACTAATGGAAGTGAAATTATTGACATCGGTGCAAGAGATGCGTACAGAGTTCAGATAGCGTGTTCTCTCACAGTCCTGTCAGGCATCTTTCAGGTGTGTTTTTACACGTATGTCCACTTTGAAATCTGTTCCTCCTCATTCTTTTCAGTGTTATTTCAGTTCTTTTGACAAAATCTTTTTTTTTTTTTTGTGTCAAAGATTCTGTTGGGTGTAGTGAGGTTTGGTTTTGTCGTCACCTACCTGTCTGAGCCACTGGTTCGTGGTTACACCACCGGGTCGGCGTGTCATGTATGCGTCTCCCAGCTCAAGTACCTGTTCGGAGTGAGGCCGGCTCGCTTCACGGGCCCTCTGGCCCTTATTTACGTGAGTACATCTTTGACTTAGCTGATGGACAGCTAACAAACAAAATAATTTGTTCCATTGTTGACTCAAATGAAATTATAAATACCACTCCTTCACATGTGTTAATACTAAACCCCATTCAGCGGTGAGTGAGGTTTGCTTCTGCAAACAGTGAGAAAATGTCTTCTGTGCTCCGTCCAAATGTGTGAAAAAATATAGTCAACCAATTCACTCACAAAAACAAATGAAACAGCAATTTTCTTTTTTTAAGTTACAAGGGTATCCAACAAAATATAGCTTTCATTATATTTGTTTTCTTTCTGGGGAATAAAAACCTTAGGTGATGGTATAAATTTAAATGCAGTTACAGTATTTACATCTCTTCCACTTTGCTGATGAATCTCTGATGTCATGGCAGCAAAAGAGTGGGGCTGTGTAGGGGCTGCACTTGTATAGATTAGGTCGTAGCAAAATGACTGAAGGTATGTTGGACAATTTAGCAATGGAAGTGAGACTTAAACAGACAACAGTGAGCTATACGATTGTCCAACATTGAACACCAAGAGCAACAACTGTATGATTAAGAAAAAACTTCACGCCAAACTTGTGTTCATCTTCACTTTTATTCGCTTAGCAATAGATGTTTTACTTCCCAACAAGGAAATCAGTGCATTAGACATTAGCACCCAGTGGTTTCTGTACCCAGTAACATCTTATCAAGAATACAATCTCTTCAATGATAGATTTAGTTAGCTGCCCCATGTTGTTTAATTAGTGCAGATTTTTTTGATTTTAGAACTGTTCAGGTCCTATTTACAAGTTACCTTGCAACATAAGCAGATGTTGGATGATATTTTTAAAATTGATTTGTACTTCAGTCAACTTTGTGTGTGAAATGTGTCAGAGTTTGGGCAAGATAGAACACAAAAGGGTCAAATCCGAGAGAGAGAAGCCATCACGTAATCACAGAGGCCTGCTTCAGATTGGGTTCTGCTACAGGCCAGGCCTGTCCCTTTAGGAATTGTGGGGAATAACGTGAAGGTGACAGGTGGGGGAACATGGGTGTTGTAGTTTCAGTTAAAATCCTGTACTAGAAGACCAGGCTTCTGTGTAATTCTTGTTATCAGTACATGAACCAGAAGCGGCTTGAAACGGAATGTCTCGCTCCAGCCGTAACACTGAATGTGGCAACAGAAGCTGTATACATAATGTCAGTTGTGAAATACTTTATTGTCCTCATAAAGAATGCAAAACCAAAACACGTTTGTAAAACAATTAAATTGTTCCGATACAAAAGGGTGACCCCAGTACTTTGACAGATGGATGGCTGCAGGCAGGAGGTAAACTGTTGAAGAACCTGCCCACTTGGATCAGCTTGTCCTGTTGACTCAATTTTAAAAATTTACACTTTCATTTTTCATTCATTTGAACTGACTTTTAATAACAGGATTAATTACTTAATGTACTGAATGTTATATTTCTGATTATTTTGTAGATAACTTATATTTGTAATTTAAGTAGGAGTAATAAATATTAAATCCAATAAATAGGTGTACTTAGCACAAATAAATAAGAATATGAAGGCAGCATCTTGTTCAAGTTGCTGCTGCTTTACCTCCAAGTCTTTTGTCCAAGCATAAACACTGTAAATGTGATGTCTGTGATGGATCCACAGTGGCACAAACGCGCCATCTACTGTCAGATTTCAGCATTACGCAATGTCAAACATAAATGAACAATGTTGGAATAGTTCCCAAAAAATTAGGGGGTGTTGGTGAATAAAAAAATAAACATGAAGCATTTCCTAATTACAGCACTAAAAATCTTTTTCAAACAAGTGACGCGCCCCATTGATCGCAGCAATCACTAAAGCTACATGAAATCATTTTGACATGTGGATAAGAATCAGGTTTACTAGCATTTATATCTAACAAAATAAATTTCTAAATTTGGAAGAAGTTTTATTTTCGCATATTTTAAGCTGAACTCTGATGCTCCATATCATTTGGAACCACGCTGACCTTAACCTACTATAACATCGCCTCCATTGTCTCACTAACCAAGAGGTGATAGATGAATGAATCAGATCATCTTTGCGTAGGATTACAAGAAAGTCCTTTCCACCTTATTGTGCCCTTGATAAACCAAAAAGGGCAGCCTGTTCTCCCGGACATCCTCCCTTATGCTAGAACTGTGAATAAAGAGAATAAGGTCGACATTCCGGACCGAAAGAACTGATGGTGGGGGAGCCAACGGAAGAAAGTCTGATGATTAATGCTGCGATGGTCTACCCCATCCATCACCCCCAAACAGTGCTAACATCTCTCCCCAGGCTGTTTCATCACCATTCACATCTTGATTCATGCAACATTATTGACTCACGTTTTGGTGAAGTAGGTAAACAAACCACTTGTGACCCCAATGACCTAATGACCAACAAATAGTTCCAGCTAGGTCAACGGCACACATGCAACATTAGCTGTGTTTGTGGAGGTTAAATACCTGTAACTCCTCATCAGTCACTTTGAACTGATAAGGCCTCTTGGATGCAATGAAACATCTTTAAACCTCTTGAAGTCCAAATATTAAAGCTTTCAGGATCACCATGGCCCAAACGAACGATAATCCACACAAACATGAGTCTTATCTTTATAATGTTAAAAGAAAAAGGGGGAAAAAATAGTTCAAGGTGACTCTTGTCTGAGTTCACTCCTAAGTGTAATGGGTTCTTCTTCTGTCACGCGCACCACTCCATGTTTAATTAACTCAAGAACAGCTAAGGGCTGGGAGATTAATCAGCACACCTCCATTGAGCTACACACACTCGCTTTCACTATGTGTTGTAACGTGATTCCTCTGCCATCCTCTCCCCCCACACTCTGATGCTCACAGACTCTGGTGGATCTGTGTCGACTCCTTCTCGGGACCCATGTGCCGGAGTTGCTGATCAGCCTGGTTGCTCTCTTTATTCTCAGTGTGGTCAAAGAAATCAACGCCTACTGCAGACAGAAGCTGCCCATGCCCATCCCCATTGAACTCATTGTGGTGAGTCCTCCATGTGGTGGTTTCCTACCTTTTTTTTTTCCACTTCAGCAGCAGGTCTGTGCCTTTACAAGTCCAGCAGGGGGCATCCTGACCATGAGGATCAAAAGTTGTGCTCTACTGGTGAAGCTGACACTTTATCCCTTTCTCTGACTGTGCCTGTTTTTCAACAGGTCATACTGGCAACCCTCATCAGCCACTTTGTTGACCTGCCGGGTAAATACAGCATTAGTGTGGTTGGAGAAATTCCCAGTGGGTAGGTTCATCTTTGTGTGTTTCAATGGTGTGTAGTTGGAAAACAGTAGTCAAAGCAAATGTTAGATAATTATTTGAGGGTAGGTTAAAATAAGTGAGTTATGTTTTTGATCAAAGTGAAGTCTACAGGATGTGATTATTACTAGTTCCATCAAATCTATTAAATTTGTACTTGTGTGTTCGTGTGTTTGTGTGTGTGTGAATGACACTGATTTGGAGAAGAGTTGAGACTCAGGGCAGTTAAGGGAGGAAGACTTTTCACAAGCTCTCTGACACATAAAAGTTCATCTGCAAAATCATATATATGTGGAGCTTGTGATTAAACAAGAAAAAACAGTCACAGTGTGAGTCTGTGTGTCATTTTATGAAACACTTCTGTTCCTGGAAAAGTTTCTGTAATGGGGAAGGCCATATGGTGACAAAGTTTCCCAACAGAGAATGAAGTAGCATATGGAAAGATAAAGTAACATTTAAAAGCAGATTATTGTTATATACTCTGAAGTTACTCTGATTTGGCTTTTTTTTTCAATATTAATGGAAGATCAAAGGTTAAATTATGTGTTTCTGAATGTGCGGGTGTGTTTCTGAAGTGCTAAGTCAAAAAACAAAATTGAAATGAACAATTTAATTGTTTGTGTTAATTACAAGGCAGGAAGTCAGCCAAGTCACGCGAGCTGCAAGGGATTAAAATGTGCAACTCTTTGTTTGGACAAGATATTTAATAGTTTACCGGTTGTTTGCTGAGATACTTATGTGTCAAGACTCGGTGTACTGAATAATTTGCAGTGACCAATTCCTGAAACAATCATCTTTTGATCCTGCTACAGGCTCAAGGTCCCGCGCGCTCCAGATGCCTCAGTATTCTCTCAAGTGATTGGTAGCGCTTTTGCAGTGGCCATTGTGGGTTTTGCCATTTGTATTTCCCTTGGAAAAACATTTGGCCTAAAACATGGCTACAAAGTGGATAGCAACCAGGTGAGGAATACACACAACACACTGGACACAGTTATATGTATGTTCCCCATATCTCTCTGACTCATTGCTGAATTAGATTTGAGTCTCTGCTCATTCATCGTTTCCATGACATCTCATGCTGTTGAGAAAAAAGAGTCATATTGTCCTGGATTCCAGACAGTGCAACATGAAAACTCAACAGACGGGTTTTTTTGCTATACTGTTTATTTGCTTTATGAACTGAGTCAATTTTAAATAAATTAATGTTCAGTCAATCTAATGCAATTATAAATAATTAGAAAAGCAAAAAAAATTACCTCAACATGCTCTTTATTTCTAAAGTACTGTAATGAAATTGTGTTTTAAATGAAGGGTTAAAGGTCAAGAATAACTGCGTACCTAAAACAAGGAATCATTGCTTATTGTTACCTCAGAATTAGAGTTGTGTGTTGACATGGAGAACAGTATCTACCATGCCCCATCGCCAGGTTTCTGTTATTCAATTAGATATCTGTTAGCCCATAATGGCCAAACCCTTGGGAGAGGGCCTTTCTCATTTTCATGGTGACCGCTGGGGATTTGATCATTGATGATTAGTTGTAATAACAGCAGCGAAAATCATTAAACTACAAGACAGAGGATCTAATATTAAAAATAATAAAAGCCACTGTTCACAAATGGATTTTTTTCTTATATCCTATTGTATATTAATGTATTCTATGATCAGATATTTCTCTTGTTTCCTTTTAATAACCAAGTCATGTATGAAACATCTACGTCTCAGTTAAATCCTAAGAGCATTTACAGACTGAAAGTGGACCACCTAAACCTCATTAGGAGATGACTAGAGAGTTATTTAAGATTTAAGAAATAAAAAATAGTGTAATCCTTCAAAATTCTTCTTGTGCACAGCATCATGTTACAAATACATTAACCTGAATCACTGTTGAACACAAATGCTTCTCAAAAGCTTTGCTTATTTGGTGCCATATTACAGTGCAAAAGTCACAGTACCAAATAAACTTTCTTTAACCTCATTAACTTCTAAACTATACATTCTGTCATGCAAGCTGTTTGCGCTTGTTGTTTACGTTCATTTGCAAAATCATCAGTGGGACAATAGCTTTGTTGCAAAAGGTAACAACCAACAACACAAAAATAATGTTAAAAAAAAACCATGTTTCCCTGTTGGAAGAATATATATGTGTGTGCATGTGTACAGGCATTAGGTGTTCATCAGAGTGTTTGTGTGTATTTGAATTACAAGGGAATGATTTAAAATGTGTTTTTGTAATTTTTGTTAGGTTGTTGTCTTCTGTAGATAAAAAGACTGCACTATAAATTATAGGCTGGCTGTGGAGACAACGGTGATCTGGCCAATGTGAGGTTCTCAGATCCAATGAAAACTGACCTGCTAAATAATTAATACCGCTAGCTTGAGCAAGTCAAGTATGTTTTAAAATGGGCTTGGCAGTGCTTTTAGTATGGTCATAATTTGTTATTGATGTGAACAAGTTTACTGGACAGCACTGAGTTGAAATCCCACTTTTGACGTGAACCATCGCTAAAACCTAGCAAATTACTCCTCTGGCCACTTTTTTAAAATTATCCTACCTCTGTAAATATTCCATTCAGAAGCACAAGTGGAGCTGATGAAGGTCCACCGAGGACTGGCTGATTCAATCACGCATTTTCTATTCTAGATTCATATTATGCTTTTGACTTGAAGATTACACACCCCAGATCAAAATGTTAATAAAACCAAATGTCTGTATCAATGGGAGTGTCTTCATGTTTGTTCTTTTCCAGGAGCTGTTTGCCTTGGGTCTCAGTAACACTATTGGCAGCTTTTTCCAGTGCTACGCTGTGACTTCCTCCCTGTCTCGCACCCTTGTCCAGGAGACCACTGGAGGCAAAACACAAGTAAACACAATACAAACACCCGTGTTGTTGTCCCGTGTGAAAAACAGACTACACCAGGTGTAAAATATCACAGTTCCCCCTTGAGGATGTCAAAGATGCATCTGTTTACATCAAATTAAGTTTTATTTGTGCTGTCGGGATTAAAATTTTTTATATAATTAATTACAGGATTTGTAATTAATTAATCACATTTTAATCTCATACCTGCTAAAGGCCCCCAAATAAATAATTTGATTCTAGGACATTACAAAATTGTAGTACATGACTAATCAATAGTATACACCAAGCAGAGGAGATTTGAAATCCACATTTTTATTGGTTAAATGTGCTTTATAAATGAAATTCAAAAGAAAAAAGGCCAAGCACATCAGCAAACCAATGAGGCCAGGTGCATTTCTCAAAAATGCAATACAAATACAGTTAAATAAATAAAATTCAGAAATAAAATAAGGCTGAGTCTCAAACAGGCACCTAAGCAGACTCTCCATCAAAATGAATACTAAAGCTGACTCAATACAGCAATTCAAATGAATAGTATAACATGCCTCTAAATAAGGCAACTAAATAGCAAGATGCCAACAGGCTTTTCCTTTAAAAGGCTAAGCTAACGTTCAACTCTGTGTCCTCCACATGTTTTGCATTTAAATGATATGTTAAGCTGGAGCTGCTTCGCTGATATGAACATTCTTTTACAAAAGGTACAAATATTATTATTATATTATTATCATTAATAATAATAATGTATTAGATTTATGTCGCGCTTTTCTGTACACTGAAAGACGCTTTACATCCGATGCATTATTCATTCAGTCCTGATTCATACTTGGTGATGGTCAGCTACGTGTGTAGCCACAGCTGCCCTGGGGCAGACTGACGGGGGGTCTACAGAGCGGACTGGCAGCGCAGAATTACTACGTTTTTGTTGATAGTCCCGTCTTTGTTCTTTTTAGAAATAAACTTTCCGCCCAAAGGTCCGAGTGGTCTTACCACGATCTCCTGTGTCGCGTCCATCTCTGTTGTCAGTCACCCTACTGTTGACTAGTGACGCAGGTAGGAAGTGACGTCACTGCAGCCTACGGGTCCCTCAATGGGACAAATGTAAAATGCTTGCGCATTGACTTGCCACTCGCGATTAATTGTGTTGATTTTTATAACGCAGTAATTTGCAGCGTAATTAATTAATCTTATTAACGCGTTAAAGTGACAGCCCTAATTTTCATATTTATTTATTTATTTATTTATTTATTTATTTCTAACAACTGCATATTGTATTTCTCTCTCTCTCTCTCTCTCTCTCTCTGTGTGTGTGTGTGTGTGTGTGTGTGTGTGTGTGTGTTTTGCCAGGTTGCAGGGATGATTTCTTGTGTCATTGTCCTGATTACAATTTTAAAATTAGGTGCTCTCTTTGAAGATCTTCCCAAGGTAACTCTCCTTTCAGCATCATTTCCATACAATGATTGTTATTTTTGCTGTGAGTGAATTAAATTCATGAGCGAGGTCACTGATGTGAAAAAAGGTGTAAATGTTTGTTTTTTCCTCAGGCTGTCTTATCTGCAATTGTGTTGGTAAATTTGAAAGGGATGTTCAAGCAGTTTACAGATGTGCCAATACTGTGGAGGACCAACAAGGTCGATCTGGTATGTCTTATTCTTCTCATTTTACTCACTGTGAGAACTTCCTGGAGCTTTCAACCTGCTGACTTAAGTGTTTCTGGTAGGTGGTGTGGCTGGTAACATTCACAAGCACCATCCTGCTCAATCTGGACCTGGGGCTGGCCGTATCCATTGCCTTTGCCATGCTCACCGTCATCTTCAGAACACAACTGTAACTGCACACTATTCTTTAAATAATTACTGATGCACAGATAAAATGTATAAATGTAAATGTAGGGTAATTCCAATTCTAATAATGTTTTAATACCTTTCAGACCTCGCTATGCTATCTTGGGCAACGTGCCAGGCACTGACATCTATCTGGATACAGACCTCTACCAGGAGGTGAGTGACATTTTACAAACACTGGATTCTTAAGAAATGTAAGTTAAAGCAACTTTTGAAATAAAAAAAATCTGATGTGCCACTTGTAATATTTAGATCAACATATACCTCTGGTGGTTTGATTAATTATACTTAGTTTTGGACCAAACCTCTACAAGAACATTCTACAGAAAATTAGTTCAACTTTTAGTCAGTAAATGGTAGCCCATTTAGTCAAACAGTACCTTTTTTGAGGTGAAAAGTACAAATCATAGTGAAAGAGGATGTGAGAGTCTGAAGTCTTCCGTTTTATGATGTGTCCCTACAGGCTAAAGAGATTCCAGGAATTAAAATCTTCCGTTCATCAACAACTATTTACTACGCAAATGTTGAGTTGTATTTGGACGCCTTGCAAGAAAAGGTGTGTGAATATGATTTTTTCTGAATGCAGATGGAATCCCTGTCCCCCTGTCTCTCTCTCATCACACTTTCTTATTTCTTTACTTCATGTGATGCTTTGTTTTCTGTGCAGAGTGGAATCGACCTTGGGAAGCTGCTGACGCAGAAGAAGAAACAAGAAACAAAACTGAAACGTGAACAAGATAAAGAGAAAAAGAGACTTAGAAAGGAGGAAAAGAAACAAGTATGATGTCCTAAATTACACATTTGTATATTTTATATTGCAAAAATGGCATATTTTAACAGATAATTTAAACTTTTTGATTTTTTTCATTTTCCAGAAAAAAGAGTTGGCCAAAGCAAAGAAGACCGAAGTCTCCCCAGAACTTAAAGGACCAAGTGAGGGGGAAAATATAGATCTGACCGAAAACTGGACAAGTGACCTTAAAGGCCAAGTAAACTTGGCTTACACACACAGCATGTCAGACACAGATTCAGGCATGGTCTGCCAGTGTGACGAGAGCATCAATGAGGAACTGCAGCAAATCGATGAGGAGAAGGAAATAGCAATCATACCAGGAACACACAGCATCATCTTGGACATTTCCACAACCAGCTTCGTGGACACAGTCACTGTGAAATCCTTTAAAAATGTATGTGTTAATGTATTTATCAGAGTTAAATAGTAGATGGCATCATAGTCAGCTAGAAATAAATGTCAAAATTATTCTTATTATCATCCTTCCAATACTAAGAAAATAGTCTCAGAGATGTAGGTAAAAAAATAACCTCAAACTCTTCATATAAGAGTGAGGAAAAGTTGCTGCCATGGAAACATTAAAAATACATATTGCAGACAAATGCATACATATAAAATAAGATCATTTTAAGGCCTTACAAGTACTCCAAATAACTCTAAAATTAGAGAAATTTACAAAATTCAAATTGTGTAACTGGTAAAACTCCTCAATATGTATAATTTTTTATAACCAAACATCATGAATTAATTTTGAATAGCTTTTCGACTAATTCCCCAAACAACCAATATTTACTGACAGATCAACTGACTGGCTGAAAAATTGTTATTTGGGAGGATAACACAGGAGGACAATGCTAACCTCATACAATTTTTTTTTCTTTCAGATTTTCAGAGACTTTGCAGAAATTGATATAGTCATCTATCTCACAGGCTGTCAAAGTGAGTGGCACAGCCGACAAAACAAGAGTCAAAGTTAATTTCTTTTAAGAATTGTAGAATGTATACACCAAGGTCTCAGCCTCAGTGACACCACATTATTTCTGACACATGACATTACACACAAATATTTATCTCTATACTGACAAAATAATTTCTTTCCCCTTTCATGTGTGGTTAAATATTAGCACACGTTGTGGAGCAGCTGGAAGCTGGTGGTTTCTTCTCAGACAACGTCCCAAAGAGTCGGCTGTTTGCCACGGTGCATGATGCAGTGCTTCACATCCTGCAGGGCCTGGAGCCCAAGGACGTTGTACTTGTGAGTTCAACAACATGAATATCAATCACACCTCTTTGTTCATTCAGTCTCACCTCATCCTTAACTGATCACCTCTTTATTTTGCAGGATGTGTGCTACACAACTCAGCTGTGACCAGTAGGGGTCAGATTGTTCGCCATCTTCTCTTCCTCCTCCTCTCAGGCTCTCTGTTCAATTGCTCCCTATTGGACGTCATTGCCTCCTCCCCTCCTTCAGCAGGGGAGAATTCACCAGCTTGACATGGCGGCTGGTAACCATGGAAACACAGGGAGCCGTTGCTTTGGCAACAGGCTTTTTATGATATTGTCTAATGAGATAGTCGGCAATACATCATTGCAGCTCTCACCCTCTATGGTGAGCAAAGAGAGGAGGGGTTGAGTGGGAGAATGTAACACTGGACTAACAGGAGTCCATATTAATAGTGTGTGTGAGTGTGTAGCGTGAGTGAGAGGTTGGCTGGAAGGTAAACTTGTGGGAGAGGTTGCCATCAACAAGACCATGATGTTGGTTCATGGGTTTATCTCTCCGTCTACATTCCTGAACCTTCTCCTTTTTTTAAAGGAGGAAATGTTCTCTACAACAAATCAATAAAATGTAAATATTTGGCAGAGAAGAACGACTATTGCCTCTGGAAGGGGTCCTTAACCCTTCCTTTACCACTCCTTTTGATCCAAAGATGAGTTGCAAATAAAGTATTATAAAATTCTGTTTCTAGGTTTCAGGTTGTTGATTTTATATTTAAAAAAAGTGGCTTTTGAACACACAAAAACACAACCTAAGCGTGTTAACACATCTGAGTCTCAGACTGATGGAGTTCCCCTCTTTGGGTTTCCAGTTTCCAGTTTATTAGCTTCTATCCTAATCGTGGATAGTGGATACCGCTGCGTTATAACGGATGCTATGATTTGATTAGCCCATCTGAAGATATTTACTCTCAAACATAATATAATGCTTTAAACCGTTTTTTTTTTCATTTTGAAAAATATTTGAAAAATACAGTATTTGAAACGTTTGCAAAAAAAGGTCAGCCTGTATGCACATTTATATACGCAAATAACTTCTTTAATCATATTAGTTCTTGGTGGTTTTTCCTGCAGAAAAACTTCCTGTCTGAAAGTATTGGTCGCCTGCCAATTGTGTTTGTTGTAACTGTTATCTCTTCTAATTATACTTCCATTCCCATGCTAAGTGCATAAGTAATGTGTTTTTTTTTTTTATAGTCTTCACGTTGTAACATGCTTAACATGTCCGAACACTTTTTGCGTACATGAATAATGTATGAACGAGATCATATAAATAAAGAGTCAAGCACACAATTTTCATCCATCATTAACTTCATGTCTTCATTTATTTCCATAAACATGAGATTTCTCCCGCTCTCTATTAAAATGGAAATATTGATAGTCATTCCCTCAAAATATTCGAGATTTCTCCTGCTCTCTTTCTAGTAAGATGGAAATACTGATAATCATTCCTTCAAAACGTTAACAGAGATTTACAGACCCTACAGATACACTGGAAACTTGTGTTTGTAACACACAACTGGAACTGGTGAAGTAGCTTTGTGATTTTTCTTTTTTTCCCCAAATTAAAGCATTTAGTCTAAACAGAACTAAGAAACTACATAGAACAATAACCAAAGGCAATGTTATGGTCCAACAAACACGCACACACATGCACACACACACACACACACACACACACACACTATGGCATATCAGGAGACGACAAGCTTTTTCATGTTGAAAGCTTCCAAGGGATATTTTCTATTTTGCTCAGTCAGCACAAAACGTGTCATGTTGGGACAGATGAAGCTGCTGAAACGCTGACAGACAGAAGAGCCCAGAAAGGGGGGGGGGGTATCACATCTACAGCGGACACGTCACACTCACAAGACGAGATGGGACTGAACTACACAGAGGGCTGAGCAGAATAGGTGGTGGTGGTGGTGGTGGGGGGGTTGTCAATGAGGTAGAGTCAGAAAACAGAAGAAGCAGGTGTGTGAGCATGTGGCGACTGTAGTGTGTGTTTTCAGCTCCCCTCCCATCTAATCTTTGGTCCATTGGTCCATGGTTTTTTCTCCTAGGTGTATTCCCGATATGCCTTTTGCTGATCCCAGGCCTGTGTGGTGCGCATGTAGGTGTGAGCTTAGTGCTGTGCGATGTTCTGCGGGTGCTGAGCTGGTTAGATGACGCTTTCGAACAGCAGATTATTCTTGGCTCCTGCAGGGGGCAGCAGCTTGGCCTCACTCTCAGGGGCCAGGTACTCCATGTGATGCCTGCCCCAGACTGGGGTGGTTAGTCGCTGCCACCGCTACACAGAAGAAAAGAAGGACATAAGTTAGTGTATGAACGCCTGAATAATGAGTCGTGAAGAGTTTGGTTGTGCAAAAACAAACAGGAAGAAGTATGTAATGACCAGGGGGCACATTCCTACCATTGCATTTGAAACAGAGAGACGTTTCACAGACAATACTGACCTCCCGCAAAGATCCTTTGCTCCGCAGTAGTTTGTAAAAGACGGTGAGAGGGATGCAAAGCATGGAGGACAGGGCGAAAGCCCAGCCGAAGGCTTCTCCCCATAAGGGGTAAGTGTACACCGTGTTGTAGGTCAGGGGCTTATAGTTCACTGTGTGGAACAAGAACACCGCCTGCAAGCAGAACAAGTTTCAGCTGCTTAGAGTCGCTTTTAACTTACAGAAAGAAAAACACAGGGCGGCACTTACCACGCAGACAGAGGGTGTAATGTAGGCCCAGCACCACTTCATGTAGGGGAGGGGCTGATAGCCGATCATACGAGCCACGTCGTCCATGAAGCGGTCAGCGCCTGACAAACGACATAAAGATGTGTGATAATGCACTGCATTGTGAGGTTTGTGGCGGCTGGGCTGTAATTGTGTGGTGCTGCCTCACCATAGACCCATGCGATCACCACACACTCCCAGAAGGCCTGCCACAGCAGAGTGATGCCACTGGCAGAGTAGTAGTCAAACAGCTGGAAGACATACATCCCTCCCTGGAAGAAAACGAAAGAACAGTCAGTATCGAGGCCACCCTGTTAATACTTTATGTGTGACCCATTTCCAGTTTTGTCCCGACTGCTGGGGGCTTTCATCCCTGCTCATTCCCAGCATTAGAGCTAAGAAACATGTAAAATTCTGAGTATTCATTCTCATTAAAGAGACTCCAGCCCTTTATCTTGTTTTTTGAATGAAAAATGTACAATTTTATTGCGTTATAACCTGTCAGCCTCCCCTTAATTCATAGGAATAGTAGGAAATCCTCACTGTACCTGTGTGACCATGGACAGGTCAATAAGGAACCAGATGACACAGCAGACGGCGGCTACTACCTCTCGTCGCAGGGAGCCCAGGATGGATTTAGGGGGTAACATGTCCATGATTCCAGTTATTAAACCCTCAACGCCTACGAACTGAAAAAAGAGAGTGGAGAGAGTGAGACAAAAAGAGTGAGAGAGTGAGACAGCAGGGAAGAGCTTTGAATATTAACATGATAACATTTACTCAATCTGCAATGATGATGTGAAAATATTTTGATCATCAACTGTTTGACTTGTTTTGGTTAAAAAGCAGGTGATACCGGACTGACTTTCACTACTAAGCGATCATATCCTCTCAACCAATCATACGTCAGAGACACATGTCTAGGTAAGCATGGGAGCTCTGACCCAGACGGCTCTCAGCCTCCACATGGAAAAATATTTATGTGACCTTAAACGAACAGCAGCTGTGCAGCTATTTTTAAACCATTTACTAGAAACAGAAGCCATATGTATGACCAGCTTTTAAGAAGAACGAATAATATGGATGGAGAAGAACCAAGGGAGAGAATGGAAAGTGAGAGTAAATGAATGGACTGGAAAGAAGACAAATGGACTCTTTGTGAATCAGACAGAAGCTCATTGACAAATCCCTGGGCTGTAAGACAATAGATGTAGGCACTGGCTCAAACATACGCAGAACAAACAGGCTGCTAAAAAATGCATTGCTAAAATTGGATGTCTCGATCGGGTGCGTCACACTTGTGTGAGAGGAAATGAGTGAGCAAGAGGGAAAGATGTGCAGACTATACACTGCATCTGTAAGACATAACTGTAGCTGCATCAAGAAGACATTCAAGAGATGTGAAGATTATTTTCAGGATCATTAGATTTCTGTAAGCTACGTCATTTCTCCAATTCAAGGGTACAAACAAATCTCAAGTGTGTCAGAAATCAGTATTACCTGGCTGTCCAGGCCCAGGACAAGCAACATAAAGAAGAACAGTGCAGCCCAGAGTGGCGCCAAAGGCATCAGAGTCACTGCCTTTGGGTAGGCTATAAACGCCAGGCCTGGACCTGCACATTAAGAAAAAAAAGGGTCAGCGTATTGAGAGATTAAGCTTTTGCTATGAAGCTGATTGCAGTGTAAAGCAAGTGATGCACGGAACAGTCGTTTTCTTACCACTCTCAGCAACTTTACTGATATCCACACCTTGCTCTGCAGCCATGAAGCCCAGCACAGAGAACACAACAAAGCCTGCAAAGAAACTGGTTCCACTGTTGATGAGAGCCAACAGGAATGCATCCCTACAAGATAAAATACAGAGGAAGAAAGAGTGATATAGAGGGTAGAAGGTACAGAGAAAAAGATGGACTGTGAGTTTTCACCAAAAAACACTCCAGAATAACATTGGCTCAGAAGAGACAGACTGATGGTCAATGGAGGATCAATAGCAATTTCTCTGAAAGCTACTGTTGGTAGCCAGCAGGTTGAGAGCAAAGAGCAAATAAGCCAATGCCTCAGCCTGTCTGAGAGGGGAAAGAGTGAAAGGAAAACCCCTATCGACTACTCATTACATATTAATACATCTGATACTATAATTAAACATGTTGGAAATCTAATTCTCATTTAAGTATGAAGTCAGCAGCATTCCTGTTATCCGGAGTGGAATGACCTTCTGTTTATCCTGACAAGTAATGCGTAGCTGGCAACACTGGCCGAGAAGCCTTTCTGGTATTAAGAATGTATAAACAGCAAACACATGGCGATGATTATTTTAACACTCTTCCGGTCGTGTTGAGAAAAGACCTCCACTCAGTCTTCTGAAACGGTCCTGAAAGGAACGCTCATGAAAATGTTGAATTCAAAAACAACTGAGTGTGTGTGTGGGATCAGAAAGCATATCAACAAAAAAAACCCCAAACTCAATTGACATAAATAAACTTTGCACCTGTTAAACTTGAAATAATTTTCTTTCGGGGATTGATAAAGTTGATTTAATCTTGAATATTAAAACCTAAGCACATATTTTTGTTATCATAGAAGAAATGTTAACACAAGTGTTGAAGTGTTATCACTTCTCTATTAACCAGGCTTCTCCCACTCAGACACCCTAAACACAAAAAACAACAAACATAACAACGGCATTAAATGTTTTAAAAGATGTTTTTTCCCCCTCTATACTGCGTGAAACTTATATTCAAATTGCATTATGCATTTGCAAGTAATCACATTTTTAAAAAATTAAAATAACAGAAAAATTTTCTTCCTATTAGGCTAATTTAAACAAATTTTCTGAACTGACATTTTGTTTTTAACACACAAAATCTAACTAAGTTCTTGTGATTATAAAGCTACAGAATGCGTGTGTGGATATAAACACCTTAATAGAGCTGGTCTCCATCAGTCTTGTGTCAGTCTGAACTCTGGTTCAGCTAAGGTAATGCAGTCTTATTATGAGAATATTCTTGTTGACAACTAGTGTGTGCATTCTTCCAACAATTAACATGTAGGCAAGCAACATATTTGTTATGCACAGCATGATTTTAGCTTAACTAAATGTTCCACAGTCTGTTGTTCTTTTCTGCAGCATTGACCCAGTGAAACAAACACTCTGGGAACAAAATCTATGACCGTCTGGAATAATATTTCCCTGTGGAACACGACATTATTGTCCCTAAAACTAACCTGCTAACATGGCAATCAAAGATATATGAAGCCAAGTAGCAGTCAGTAACACACAAAAGCTATTTCCTGAGCTCTCTCTGCACCATACGTTGGCATTCATGAACAGTTTATACGCACATCTACGCAGCTATCCCAGCTATTTCTGGGCTCTGACTGTTTGTGAGAAACAGAGCGCAGCTGACATACCTCAGAATGTGAACTCATCAACTTCCAATTAAGGTCAAGGCAAAGAAAATATCAGATGGCGAGGATATTCATGAGGCTCCTCCTATTATGGGCATTTCAAAGAATGCAAACAAGTATAGAGATGGAATAAATACACCCCCATCATCACTATAGAGCTTATTTCTGTATGTAGTAACAGTTCTGATATGTTGACATATCTGTCTCAGTTAAACACAACTTGCTCCACAACCAGCCAACAAAAACAGCAAAGTCGGGCCAGAAGTTCCTTCAGAACATGCAACTCAGATTTTCGACTCAATCCTCAACAGAGGCAAGACGGATCTGCTGTTGCATCTATTGCATGTTACTTTTTCACAAAATAAATAAATATATAAAATAAAAAAAATTAAAAGTACCCAATGATTACCCAAGAATAAAATAAAACTTGTTGCACATTCAAGGATTGAGGAGACTAGGTTGATTTTTCCCAGCAACCCATTCATTCTATTTTGATGAGGCTTTACAACTGAAATCCAAGTGTTCACAAATCCTAAGCCCTTCAGTCATGATTCCAAGTACTCATATTATACTGTACAACGTGAGTCTGACATTATGTCGACTCACTGGTAGCAGTTGTTGTGGAAGCGGTTGTAGCTGCCCAGCGCAGTCAAGGCGCCGAGTCCAATGGCGTAGGTAAAGAAAACCTGCGTGCCAGCATCAATCCATACCTATCAGATGGAATAAAGTGAATATCTCATCGTCTGTTGGCGAGTGTTACATTGATACTGTAGTGAATTTTCATTTCACTACATAACTTATAAAAGGTAATACCTGCGCTTCTGCAAGCTTGGACCAGTCTGGTTTCAGATAGTATATAATGCCATCCAAAGCTCCCGGCAGACTGACTCCATGGACAAAAAGGACGACCAGGATCAGATAGGGGAAGAGAGCCGTGAAATACACAACCTACAGAATCAAGTAAAAAAAAAAAGAAAAAGAACTGTAAAGTACGCTTCTGCATATTACATCACCCATTTGTAGAATTCACTTGAGGGTAGGGAAGTTAAGTTTGAAACCTTTTGTGATAAATTTAACATTTAAGAACAATTTAACACACAGTAGTACCTTTAGATATGAGTTTCATCTGTTCCGCGACTGAGCTCATAAGTTGAACATGTTTTCTAATTTTCACCATTTAAAATAACTTAAATCATTTTAATCCGTTCCAGCCCTGTAAAAAAAAAAAAAGAAGAAGCTCCAAATCCTCTAAATTTGGAAAAAAATAGAACAAATTAAACAGGTTTTTATCAACCCATACATTTGTACTTTACCTATGCATAATTAATTACATATAAGTTACATAAACAATGATAATGGATGAAAAGAAACGCAAAAGTCATGACAACACATGAGCTACAGCTTTACTCTGCGACACAGAATGAGATCTGGTCTCAGCTGATGTTGTATCCATCGTGTCTCGAATTTTTGCTAGTATGTCAAACAAAAATATGGACGGAGCGACAGCTTGTGTCTCAAAAACTATGTGGAGCAGCTCGTGTCTCGAGGTACTACTGTACATGACAAATTTAACAAGCTGTCTGGAAAAGCCTGGTGTTTATCAAAGTCAGCTGTGGCCAGATATTTAATGTAACTGCATATAAACAATTACTTGGGTTGCAAAATTTTCCCTCTGCATTACAAGAGCATTTGGGGATCTTGCAACATGCAGTGTAATGGACTCTGATGTCAATTTGAGGACAATGAATCCTGTGATTTGAAAGCCAAATAATACATAATCCTCCTGCAATAACAGAGAGTCACAGCAAGTGAAGTCTTTAAAAAGTTCTTCCTGCTACCTGGTAGAAGCATCAAGTCCCTGCTAAAGCAGTGAGAAATCACATATTTGCCTTGATCAGGGGTGAACATGGGAAGAAAAGCTGCTTTAAAGCTCTCAAACATCTACATGGTGGAAAGTTACTAATCGGCTTACTGGCAGGCTGACTCAATCTCCTTCATAATTTTTTTTTGTCACAATCTACGGGCTTTGGCAACACCACTATACAAACACAGGCATCCCAATGTGCAGCAAAATGAATTCTCATAAATAATGCCAAAATCTGAGTGCAACCAACTACAAGAATAAAAACCGGGTATTTTTCATGACCCTCTAAATGGTAGTCACTGAAAAATGTACAGTATAAACAGGATCAGGATCACTGGAAGATTTTAGCTTCACTAAAACATTATGCTGCACGTATATGTAAACACACACAAGAACATTCAGGGAATAAATGTGTGCATATACATGTGTTCATGAGTATTTCAGTCTAGACACTGATCCTCTCATGTCCCTTGAGCTGATTTAGGGTCAAAGAGTAAAATGTTGCCGTTATTTACATGGAGCCATGCTCCATCTTGCACTCAATAACCCCTGATGGAGGAGAGTTATGACCCAAGCACATCAATAATACAGTATTCCTTCATTATTTATCTTCCAGAATCTAAAATGCCACCTTGCCAGTAGATTTAACTCCTTTCCAGATGCAGAAGTAAACAATGATCCAGGTGGCCAAGAGACACAGCACCATCTCATAGCTGATGTCACCGGGCTCGTGCAGCCCAGAGGACAGACGGAGCACTTTACGTCTAGGAGGGAAAAAAGATGAAGGTTAGACAAAACAACTTTAACAAGGTGACTTCAACTTGAATTATATCATTCAAGTAAAATTGTGATTTTATAAATATTGCAAATACTGGAAAATGAAGTAAAAGCTATCTTGTAATTGACGTAAAACATCATCTGAATGATAAAGATAAGAATAAAAGCCTGTATGACTGGAAATTGTGTCGATACAGCAGTACTGAAATCCAGTACAAGGCTCAGACCCCTAAACTCAATTTGTTTGTAGATGATTGAATTAAGATATTTATGGCTTTGAGTTCAGACGATAAAATGTATTTTTATGACTGCTGACATGCTGCTCAAATACTACATGATAATTCCCAGACAAGCTCAGACGTACTCCCAGAACTCGATGACTGGGGAGCGCATGCCCTCGGCCTCTACGCAGCTGCCGTTGAGAAAGAAGTGGGCTGAAGACAGGTTCAAGGGGGACACGGTGGAGACGAGGTCGGAGGGGGCGTCGGCAGACGATGACTGGACAGCACTGTGGTTGTGACAGGCGCGACGGAAGTCCTGTGTGCAGTTGGGAGTGTTCCACGGGTTTCCGCAGGTGGCCCAGGGCAGTGGGTTGTTGAAAGAGTTTAAGAGAAAGTAGAGGCCCCACACCAGAATCATGATGTAGTATGTGTCACAGAAGAACACAATCACCATGGAGGCCAAGCCCAGACCTGGAACGGGAGACAGGAAGCCAGAAGATCACAAATCAGAATTCAGACATGACGAGCAGCATTATATGAAAATAAGTAAAAAAAGATAATATAAAATATATTTAATCAATAAATAAAACAAATAAATATAAATAAATAAATTAATTAATAAAAATGTAATATAATATAATATAAAAAAATATAAAGGCATTCTTGGTGTCAGACCCACTAGTACACAGAGATTGGTACCTTTGAAGAGGGGAGCGATGTTCCAGGCACAAACCCCTCCCTGTTTCATGAACTGTCCCAGTGCTATCTCCAGGAAGAAGACTGGGATTCCTCCAACGAAAGCAATCAGCAAGTAGGGGATCAGGAAAACTCCTGAAACAAACATATCAATCTCATGGTCACATTATCAAATGGCATCTGGGGTTACACACAGGTAGAAACAATATTTTACACTTGGACACACTTTCTATTGATGGCACAAACAGACAAAACTCAAAGAGCCCAAACCTTAAATACAGCAGGTCTTTGCCATTAGCTATTACACTTAAAAGCAATACCCCATGATAGATTGATCCTCGTATTAAGATTTCTCATTTCGCTAATTATGATTTTCATTAGGATCCAGTTCAGAAATTCTTTATCAAATTAGACACTTAGCTGAATCAGCTTTTTCCACAAGAAGAATATCATTTGTTATCTCTCAGTAGCAAATCCTCTGTGAGCAATATAAAGTTAAACATTTCGGTTCATGTCTGGATTATTATATACTGTAGATCCTAATGACACTTTGATGTGTGGGTTTTTATGGTGACACCATGGTGTTATTGTTGTCCAAGAAATGTAGGCCCAACCCACAAAAATAAAATCTTGTAATTATCTCTATTATGCAAAATTTTACACAAAATTTGACCAAAATTCCTTTCACAACTGTCTGAAAAAATCCTGCTTAATGACAAACCAATCCTGGCTAAAACAGAAACTCCTTGGAAAAAGTAATGATTGCCTCTGATTCAAAGTAAAGCACTGGCAAGGTTTAGGGCTGTTACAGGAAATACAGTATATCATTGAATTATTCAAATGATTTATTCAACAGCATAATGGTTATGCATTTGTTCTCAAATGCTGTACATAAATCCCTTCATATCACACTTAACCACATCATATTTGTCATTTTTGTATGCCTCAAACAGCAGTTTCAGGAGGAAATGAAAATTAATTACATGCAGGGTTGATATTAACACCAAGGCCCTGAAAAACATTGTGAAGTGGTAAGTGAATATGCTCAACTTACCAGTCTCTGAGTCTCCTTGTTTCACTCAGACACTTTAACAAGGAGACACAGAAAATAATGTGGTGTTAAATCACACGGGTTACGAGGTTGGCATAGGAAATATCCCCGGATAGGACACAGGCCGAAGAGGCAAAAGTCATAAAACATTTTTTTTTACGAGAATTTTTTTTTTGTGTGTGGAAACTATGAGTGACTAGTTACAATCTGAGGAGGACAGATAGACTGGTTCTGTTTGGGATCGCCGAAACAACCACCTAACTTGAACCCCTCCTGTGTGTGAGTGAGTGTGAAAATTTTTAAATCACTGTGATTGACAGAAGACGAGTTGCAGGTGGGTCTTTAGTTCATTTGTTACCTGCATCACCATCACCACTTACTATTTAAATGTCCATTATCACACCAGGATCAGTCCTACACAACCAAAAGGTCACAGACACGGTGTTTGTTTGGTAATGACGCTGTTCTTTTCATTAATCCTGTTCACCATCAGGTCCTAAAATAAGATCCTACAAAAGCCAAACATTTAATTTTGTATTCTGTGGGAAGTTTCTACTGTTGTGTCAATTTTATTCTACTTTACATTTTATTTTCGTTGTTTAGTTGGTAAATTTTTGTACATTATTTGAATAGAAGTCATAATGTCATTCTATAGAAACTTCACAAAGTTACTTTATGGTTCTGTATATGAAACAACTTTGTTGATTCATTCATAATAAAGTATGCAAATTCACCTATTGCATATTTTAAGTGTGACACAGGAGGCAGACAGTTTCAAAGGGTGCAGAAAGAGGTTATCAAACTCAAAGAAAAACTAAAACAATCATTATCAAGAATTTCAAGACTTGAGGTGATTATTTAATCAATATTACCTATGCTGTTCATAATTAATGATATTTCTTTTCATTAACAATATTCTCTCTTTATGAGCTTGGAAGATCCAAGAGTAACACTTAAACAAATGGATATATAAGCTAAAAATCATGTTTGTCACAAACAGTGCCGTGATTAACTTAACCAATCAAGTATTCTACATAAGACAAAGAGGAAGAAATAAAGGGCATAAGAGTGAAACGGAAAAGAGATGCGCTGATACAATAAGCCAAGACATTTCTTTTAATTCCACATCTGTTTTTTGGACACTCTAGTCCGTGTCCTAGAATTGAATGTTAATTCTAAATAATAATCTATTCGATCATCATCCTGAAGGAGAGGCCTGCAATTAGCACAGTAGGAAACAGTACACAGTAGGAAACAGCTTTAAAAAATGAAAAGCGCCAAAAGACGTTCAACTCTCCAAAATCCAATTGTAGTGAGTCGGTTTGTGTAACAACATAACTGGATGAAGCCAACGCAGAGCACAGATGGAAGGGAGTCACATGACCTGCTGTGACGCAGAGCCGAGAGAGAAGAAAGGAGGGAAAGATGGATCTATCACAGGAGAGTGGAGCGAAAAATCTGGGACAACATTGTGGTAGAGGGGATTCAATAAATATGATGACACGTAAAGGCATCGACCCGGTTGACTTGGCAGCGGCGGCGCCGCCGATTGACAATTTGCGCTTCATTCAGTCCATCATTCTTTGTGTCACTCTCTGAGAGCAAAAGGGCTGTAGCCTTATAAGGAAACATTCGTGAGTGTGAGGCTAAGAGAGAAAGGGGTGGGAGAGCAAAAGGGAGACATGAGCGAGAGAAAGAAAGGGATGCAATAGGAGGCGTCAATGGAATGAATGGGGGAAAAATGCGCCAAAATGTTGGCCAAACCGTGGCAGAACTGCATCCTTAATAAGCTTAAGTATATCCTATCTAATTATAAATGCATCAGATGCATTAGGGTTTGCAGAGTGGACAAATAAATAAATTAGACCTGCAGAGTTTGGATTCAAAGAATTTATGTTGTATCCATTTAGGACTGTCTTCACTGTGCAGCTCTGATACAAATGAACTAATACGATAAGGCTTTAGTGTTACATGGTGTAACCTGGGCTGGTCAAAACAAAATGAAGCAATGTAGCAGCTGTGGCTGTGCTGATGCTGAGGGGAGGAAACGACAGCCGCAGTCAGATGGTGGCTACAGTGTCACTTATCTAAACGCCCGTTTATCAGGGAGCTGAGTGGGAGAGAGCACCTTTGTATTCTACAGGAGCACAGGGGGTGGACTGACTGAGGCAGGCCATTGTTATACGATACCAGAAGGTGGGTATCAGAGTGACGGGTCACAAGACACAGACACGAGGGAAAGGGAGGGCTGAACCAGGCAACACACACACACACACACACACACACACACACACACACACACACACACACACACACACACATTCACTTTTATTTCAATGAAACACCTTGTAAAAATATAGCTAAGTGGGTAGGGCAGAGATAAGGCAGCCCAAGGCTAACAGCTGCAGTCAGCACAGGTTACTGTGGGGAAGCTGGCATGAATAAAATAATGGATGATGTGTGGAAACTTACTGGAGAGTAATGTGTACTAAATTAAGCTATGGGCAGCAATTTTAAAAAAAAATGTCCACATGAATGGACACAGCTTTTGAGCTATGTATTTAAATCCACTTAGACTCTACTTACTATCTATTACAGCATTACGCTGTACCATGCAATATTAAAGATAAAAAAAATCTTCTTAAATAATATTGCATGGTAGAACGAAGATTTTATTAACTTCTTAAATAGAAAATTAAAAAAAGTGACAAAAGAAAGAATACAGTGCGCCCTTGTTCCTCGCGGTTAATGAGTTCCAGGAACCACACGCCAATAACGAATTCTGCAATATAGCAATGAACTATTTATCTTACTAACTTAGTTTAAACGTTTATGAACCCTCCCCATACTGATAATAAACCACCTTCTATCTGTAGTACCTTTTCCCACACTCTTATCGATTGTTTAAAGAACTTTTGTGTCTCACGGAAGTCCAAGACTCATGGAACATACAGTGGTACCTCTACTTACGAATGTCTCTACTTATGAAATTTTCTACTTACGAAATTTCTCAGCAGGAAAATATTACCTCTACTTACGAAAGAAATTTCGACTTCCATAATGTAAAAACACAGTATCGGCTGATCCTCAAATCTCCCACAGGTTCCTGAACGCAACATTCTCATAGCTGCTCTGCCATTGGCTATTACCTATTACGTATCTAGAACGGTGCTTATGGAGTGTCTCGGCATTCGGCACTCGACCCGTGAGGTAGTCTGATAGTTTTGCGCAAATATAAAAACTTTTTCAGTACGTATTCACTATGGACCCCAAGAAAGTGACGGAGAAACGAGGAAAAGAAAAGACGAAGAAAAGAGTTTTTTTGTCCGTACAAACAAAGCAAGAGATAAAAAAAAAGCATGAAAAAGGGGTGGGTTTGGTTGATCTCACCAAAGAATATGGCTGAAATGCATCTACAATCACCACGTTATTAAAACAAAAGGAAGTTTAAGGAGTTTAAGGCATCGCGTGGGTGGTTGGAGAAGTTCAAAAGGAGGACTGGAATTCACTCCGTTGTTCATGGTGGGTCAGGAGCGCATGAACCAAAGAGGGCAAAAAACAATGGGGACAGCAGTTAAAAGGTAAATGACCATCATTATCATTCTTTACTCTATTCTTTGTTTTTTACCTTATGCACAACTCTCATGTATTGTCTAATAATCTAATTGTGACATGTATTTGTTACATGTTTTGATGCCTTTTTTTCCTTTTTGTGGGCTTGGAACGGATTAGGGCATTTGCATTTACTTAGGTAATTTACTTAGGTAATTTTCGTAATTTCTTCCGGAACCAATTAATTTCATAAGTAGAGGTAACACTCTAGTGCACTTCCGGATTCCGTCAGCCAATGGAATGCGGATACGATATCAAGTGACCGCCCACCACAAATCCGCAATGATGTGAAGTTGCGAGTTCTGATGCGCAAATGCGTGAGGGCGCACTGTATTTAATTTGTGAAAAAAAGAAGAAGAAGCAGGACCGGATTTTGTACATTTGTATATTGTTTTCTAAAAGCTTTCTGACGGTGGATTTAAATCTATTTTGGTTTTGGTGATATTTCTCATTTCATTTCATTTCCAGGAGAGCTGAATCATTCCGAGCAACAACTGGAATGACACGAGTAAACAAGGTCAGCACTAAAAGCCTTAGTCTCATTCACTCTTAGTGGATACTGGACTTCCTCATCAACAAACCCCAGACTGCTGGGACTGGCAGACAGAGGATAGGCAGAAGTCGTCTGCATGCCGATACGTGATAGCTGACTGGACATTTAATCAAAATATTACCACAACAGTCATATGACAAAGTACAAAGTCCAAATCCCCGTACATCAATTTCCTTATCAAGGTGAAAAATTCCCATGACAGACCAATAAACATGAAGCATTCTGGTGTGACTGGACTTGCAAATTCTCTTCTCTTTATGCAAGAGATCATGCAAGTACCAGAAAATCAAATGCGAACATTCAGAGCATGACACTTATAATATCAGAATTCTGGAATTATTATTAATGTCACTGCACACAGCTGAAACTAGCAGATGGCTGACTTTCTCCAGGTGAAACTCAAGGTGGTGTGTTCATTTCACTTCATCCAGCTGTCTTTGACGGAATCCCTCAATAAGTAGGAAGGTTAGTTATCAAGATTCAAGGTCGCACCACTGTCTCCGCCCACACTGCAAACAGCAATGACGTAATACTGGAATTGCATTTTGGGATATAGCACTGCTCTCTGCAAAAAGGTTGAATGACGACTTTGCCAAATTATAATTTATGACTTGATGTATGCAAGCATGCGGTCGGGGTAAAAGTTTGAATTCAGGAGTGTAACGTGATGTTGCAGTCTGTGACTGCATTGGTTCTAGTTACTCCTTCATTCATTGGTGTGCATCAGTAACACACAGGACTACTTTAAACACACACCACACCAGAGACTCACCTCCTCCGTTCTTGTAGCAGAGGTAAGGGAACCGCCACACGTTGCCCAAGCCCACAGCGAAACCCACGCAGGACATGATAAAGTCCATCTGTCGGGTCCAGGTTTCTCTCTCCACCGCTGATACTGCCACAGTCCCGTTTCCAGTTCCATTTGCAGCTCCATCCTGGTCCTGCGGCGGGTCAGCCCCTCCACCCTCACCAGATCCTGGGCCTGTTCCGGGCACGGGCATGAGGGGGCGAGCCGACCCACCCTCCTCTAACTGAGGGAGACTGATTTCAACTAAACATGTTGCAATGTATGAGGGACAAATGAGGAGGAAGAACAGCGGGTCGGAAGAAGGAGAGAGAAAACGAGAGTGGGTTAAAACAGATGTGATAAAATAAGCACATTCCTATAAATAGTTAAACTTCACTCATATTTCAAGCGTATACATTCACATCATGACACGAGTTCCTTCTGTGAACGAATGAACTTGGAGTCTCCTGTGGTGCTGATGTTTTTGGAATGGAACATGCAATGCAGTTTTCATTCACTGCATCAGAGCAAGCTTGTATTTAAATAAATATACCCACAAAGCTGCATCAAGCCTGGAACATTTAAAATACTATATTTTTATTGTGTAAACTTCCCTTACACAGCTGGCATTAGGGCTAAAATCATATTGCAGTGCTAATGTCATCACTAAGCCCTCCCCCGATGTTCATTCTCTGCCTGTCTCACAGACATTGTGATTACTGCGCTGCAGCAAAAAAACAGCAGAGAGCCGCTTCAGGGTATATCTCCAGCTCCTCTAGTCACACGCAATTCCTTGACTTTTTTTTTTTTTTTCCATTCCATATATGCATCACTAAATGCACACGTCAAACAAAAATACAACCATTTCAAAAAATATCAGCCATTCTGTAATGGATGCAAAGAAAAGCAGCTGAATCCAGATCAGAGCAGTTTTGAGGCGTGTGTGAACAGAGGAGGGGAACAGACTGAAGAAGGTAAGGGACGTCAGCATTTGTAGTGCAAATCAGAGGATACCTGTAGTTCAAAATCTTGCATGAGATGCAAAGCTCTCTTCATCACAAAACCTCAGTTTCATTTATGAGGAAAAAATATATATAAATGTGCTGTTCTTAGATATAAATAGGGTCTAATAACTCCGCTTGGAGACAGACTGCAGCATCTGAATGAGTCACTTCATTTTCTGCTAAATTGTGATGCTCTCATGCCACTGATGTTGGAAAAAATGATGTGACCGAAAAACAACTGCCATGCATCCACTATGAGTGACACCTGTTCAACTGTAGATTCAAAGGCTGTGGCAGGAATCCTGTGATTGATCAGGATGTATTTCTGTCTAACAACAGGATAAAAACAGTGAGGCATCATGAGGCATTAGGGGTCATCCATCATACTTACCTTGGCTGTTCTCTTCCAACTTATGTGACATGTCGTTGGGTGGCGGCACAGATATAAACGTTGTTCTTCACAAACGGGGGAGGTGGCAGCTGGTTTAGCCACAGGCTTCTTAAGTTTACAAAAAGATGTCAAAGCCGAGAGGCGGACAAAGAGATGTGGCCTCAGTGGCTCAGCTGGCTTTATATTTTCTGAGTTTGTTAAGTCGCCTTCGTGCAATAAAAATCGCAGTTCTTTTTTATTTTATTTTATTTTTTAATGATTATCACACGGTGTAAACCGTCACCTATAAGAGATGGAAATTTTCACAAGGCGCAGTTCAGTCAATTCAACCGGTCACAAAGAAGATTCAAAAGCCGTCGACGAAACACTTGAAGGTAAGCTTGAAGAATCTCATGGAGAACAATTAAATAAAAAGTATTCTTCGCCTTAAAGTGCAGGTGTCTTCTTTCTTTTTAGGAATATTCCAAGCTCAACGTCCGTAAACGTGCGTGTGATGCCGCGACTGAACGAAGACTGGTCATCTGCACCCAAAGGCTCACGGTTACTGACGCTCCCCCCGCCCCCCTGCGACCGCCGCCTGTCCTGATTGGCTGTGGCCGGTCCAGCTCGGCGCGCACAGCATCCTCATCACCATCAGCCGCTCTCAGTCAAGAAGAGTCACAAGGATGGCGTTATTGTACTGCATACGTCCTTGACCTGATAACTGACAAATAACTGTAGATAAATGTCCCGGAGGAGAGTCGGATAGTGTTCTGCTGGGAACCACCTTGAAGGGGGAGTGGGGGGGTCTGTGGACTCCGAAACAGCCTGATTGTTTCTTTATCAGATTCAAAACTGTCTTAAAGCAATTTTGACCATTAAATAGGTGCGTTTTATTCCCTGTTGTGAGTCTTTTTCCATCGTATTCACGCACTGGCGCAGCGAGGAGCTTTGATGACCATTACCAATGGATCTAAATTGAATTTACTGCCCTCTAGCGGTTATTCCTAGAATCTTCTAGAATCTTCACATTCGCTTTCCCAAATAACCCGTCCTGTATGAGTGCAGGTGTATGGGAAATGAATATTCACATATTCATGTTTGCATGAAAGTGTGAATATTTATGCAAACATGAATGTGTTTGCATTCATATCTGAAGTTTAAGCAGTGTCTGCAGTGAATGCGCAGGAACCATTACTTTACTAGGATTTGGATCTAAATAGAGAGCAGTTGAACTGTATTTTCCACGTTTCCGGGTCCAGTGCACCCGCAGTGATTGTACCACATGGAGACATGGTCACGATTAACTCATATTCTGTACAGTAATCGTGTTGCGTTCAATGTGGGGACGACATCTAGTGGACAGAGTCTGTATGAACTAGTTTGCAAGAATGACAACACCAGCAGTAAAACATTTCTGTATATATTTAGAACACAGAACAAATACATTTAAATACAGCAGCAGATTCAGTGCAACATCAATCTGTAATAAATAAGCATTCTTTCATCTTAAATATTACTGGCAATAAATAAATAATCACACAAATAAATATTTTTGAGTTGTGAGGATAAATAACACAAAAGTTGGAATATCAGAGCCAAGTTTAAAATACACCTGAAACACCAGCCTCACACGGCCAGAGCGACGAGCAATCTTTACGAATAGTCAAGAACAGTCCTGGATTTACAGTAGGTGTCACATAATCCTTACTTAATGTAATTTCATGATAAAACAAAGAACATTTATTTCACAAAAAATTCCCTTACCAATACATTCTCACGTGAAAAAAGTGATATGGCTTGTAACATGTTTACATGTGACACTGTCTTGTAAAGCAGGTAGATGCTGAGTAAACTCACATGGAAGTAAGAGAAGCAGATTAATCTCTTAGATGGTTCATGTTCCCTCAATTTACACCATGGTATGAATATATATCAGTACTTCAGAGGAACACATGTGTCACTTGTTTATGGACTTAAAATAGAATCTGTATTCACTCAATTTATGTCTGTTTTCATTTATTACAAACAAGTGGAAAAAAGTGCATCAGCCCAAATAGTTCTATATTAAAATTCCTTAAACTTCAATAATGAAAAGAATGTTTTAATTGAATATAAATATTCAAGCAGTGGCTTGAGAAACATATGATCATGCAATTCAAATTTACTTCTAAAAAAAAAATCTAAGATTTGAGTGCAATATTTATTTTGAGGACAGGATCCGAACACATGTGTCAGACTTCATTCACGCAAGACTGACTTCATTTCATTAAATACGGTGATGTTGTTGAAAAGGAGCGGCTATAGATCCTGGTGGAGTTCACTGTGAGAGAGAGGTTGGTACTGCTCCTCCATGCCTGGATTAGCTTGGTGCCTTTGAGCGACGACTCTCTGGTAGCGGGCCTGCTGCTGGTGATTGGGGTCCACGTTCACCCAGCTATTGGCCACCCACTTCACCCCTCGCCGGACTGGACAATCACCATGCAGGGAATATTCATCCAACTCACCCATCCAACCTGAGAAATGCAGGAGATACATAATCAGTCAAAAGTGCGTCACAAGTCACAATTAGCTTTTAGCAATAATGCTAGATATTTTATTTTATGCCACAAAACTACTATTAACTCAAAAGCCAACATTCTAGTTTTAAGAATTATATAAATAAATAAATAAAAGAACAAAAATTGTAGTCAGTCACAATTCCTTTTTTAAAATCAGAATTCTTTGGAAAACATTATGGAATCATAAGGAAAACACTCCCCCATTAGTACTCTGTTGCACCACCTCTGGCTTTTATAACAGCTTGAATTCTCTGAGGCATGGACGAAATGGCTGTGAGTCAGCAACATTTAGATGTCTCAGTGTATCAATGTCACGTGTTGCTGCTTTTTTAGGTAGTGAAGGGCAAATGAGTCATCCAAGGCTGAATAAAATTTGGCCCGCTTTCATCCCATCATTTTTATATTTTCATTCCAAGAACTTATGAGTGCTTAGTCACAGAAGATACAGAAAAAGGATACCTAACAGAGTGAGTCAGAAGCAGTAATAAGTCAAATATTCTATTGTAATGTATGGATAATTTGGCATTTTAATGGGGGGTGGCATATTTTGGGATCATGGCTAGTTACTGGAGAACTGTGTGGGTGACGCAGCTAAAGCTCTCAGTTCTTACCTCTCCCATCAGAGAGATGGTTGTACCAGAGGAGAGCAGTCCCAGTAGAAGGTTTCACTCTCAGGTTTCCTCTGCCACATGTCTCTTTAGTGTCGGTCAGATCAAATCCATCCTGGACCAGTGCCTAGAATAAAAAATACCCAACGGTTTGTTGAGAATTTCTTTGGAAGACTGTTCAATTAGGTTTTATATTCCTTATCATGGTTCTGCACCCTCCATTCATTATTATTTGTGTCATGAATACCTGTTATCATGTCAATGTCACAAATACACAATAGAGGCTTTGCTGGTTTATTGCTCTGTTGTAAAAGCACAATCACCTGTTCTTCATAGGTGCGGTTATCAGCCACAGGAAATGTGGTCTCACCACCTTCTTCCACAGAGCTGAGGTAGAATAACAAGGTAAGATACCTGGAATAAAATAAAAACAGACAAAAGAGACAATCAGATAATTGTGAAAAAACAACTACCCTACAGGAATATGATATTCAATCAATGACAATGATAATGACAATAATTCAAAATATGTCCATAAAATTCTTACAGGATCGCTCTTGTTCACAGGATGTTAATTTCTCACTTCTAATGATGTCACTGGAATCAACGTTTAATGTTATGCAAGCAAATCAAAAACTAAGCTAGTATATAATTAAGATTTTTTTCTTTCTTTGAGCAGAAATCATCTAAAAAGAATCCTCATAGCTTACCTGCAAGAGACCTCTGCAAGAGACGACGTGTTTCCTGCCAGTCGGGTGTGTGCGCAGGTGGTCTTTGAATGAGGAGGGCTGCTGTCGTGATGGGCGTTACTGAAGTCGCCGTGTTCGTAGCGAATCACCTGCAGCGGCTCACTCAGCTCAACCAATGCTGAAGGCAGACGTGTCAGGGTGGTTACTCTGAAAAAAAAAAAAAAAAGAGTGCAAGAAACTTCAATCGTTGGCAATATCCTGAGCACATGACTACCACTTCAAGAGCATAACAAAGTGTGTACAAGTGTAGTGACCTGTTCCTGAGTGTGTGCAGGACATGGTGGGATCCTGGACCTTGGTAAAGCCATGTATGTTTGCTTCTTTGTTTGAACTGACTCCGGGGCTTCCCGCTTTGCTCCTGGGATGGATGTTGGGAATCATCATAGACATGCCTGAAGTCCTCCAAGGTTAGTATCCCTGCAGAAACACACATGGACTTAAGCCAATTTTTAAAAAAAAAGTTGTCTTAGAGCTGAGATGTTCTCTAATTAAAATTCAAACTCTTATCTACAGCTAAGCTACAGAAAGGTATGTTCACCATAGATGGAAATCTATGAAGGGCAGTCTGTGAAATCATTAACAAAGTCAGAATCAGCAAAGAATCAGGAAAGTCCCAGTCTCCTTTCTCCTCCATTCCTTTCCTCCTTTACCACCAACCCCCCTACAATCAGCTCTCCTAGACACCTTACCCAAGCTGCAACAATAATTCTCTGGTGCCAAAGAAGTGTTTGGTGAGGGGGGAGTTCAGAGGGTGGGTTTGTGGTAACTGAGTGGAGGGAGAAGAAGAAAGAAAAAGAAGAGGCTGAAGAACAATCAGCTTTAAATGCGAAAGTATAAGGAATATCCAGTCAGAATGTCTTTGGCTCAGAAATTGCTGATGCTGAAGAATAATAATAAGATGAATAATCCATAATTACAATCAATAGTTTCAGTTCATGAGTCATTGAGCTCTGAAAAACCAACTAAAACAGAAAATTAAAGAAATTATGAATTATGACTGATTGGGAATGTATCTGAGGTGGAAACACTGAGCTAGATAGAAAATCACAAGATCAGAGGTCAAGGAGGTTCCCTCACAGACTCACAGTACAATTATGGATACATACAACTACTAATACTCTACTAATGCTGTACCCTGGTTGCAGACTTGTCTTAAACTTTTTGTATTAATGTTTAAACACAGCAGTGAAGTGAAACAAGTTTCTAAAAACAGTTGTGTGGAGACATACTGTAGGCAAGGCTATAACCAAATGTTGATTCATATTCCATCAGCAATTCCTAGTTTTGACAGTTAGGGTTAACATATATATAATATTTATATCTGAGGAGGCGTGCATAATGATTGAACAGCAACCCTCGAGGCAGGAACAAGGAGCTGTGGGTGCAGGCAGAAGAGGGAAGTTTAACGTTATCCATTTACATATACTGCCCACACTGTAACGACAGAAAGTAGGCTGAGTAACTAACTCGGTTCACTTTTAGATTAACTGATCCTGTATCCTATATGGAATCAATCAGAACAATCCCAAATGTGAAAACACACACCACATGGGAACTAACCTGCTGGACAGACTTCCAAACTAGCGAGTATCTGCTGTATACTGCGTGGGCTCAACCAAGTTCCATCTCGAGAGCGCGAGTGGCTCACAATCTGGTGGAGAGACCAGAATGTTTTCCTTGTTAAAAAGGAAAAAAAACAGCATAAATTCTCAAAGTCAATCTGTTTGGTTTTTTTTCCCTCAAAATGTGAAACATTTTTCTGCATGAGTTTTTTTTCTCCCACTCTGCATGCGTTTGGATACAACATATCTTCACCTCTTGCTTCTGAAGCAGCCCATCCTGGTTCAGGTCCAACAGACTGAACACCTCCTCTGTGCTAAGAAAAAGTAATGACCGGTTTGACTCCTCTTGCCCCTGGCTGGATGCTGCCGACTGGCTCTCCATCAGGCCTTTGAGCTGAGCCAGCTGAACCACCACACGGCACTCCTCCTCTGATAGGAAACCTGGGATCTCTGACAGGAAAAGGGAAGACAACGTCTTAAACATCAGTAAATACATCCTAGATTCTATTAGTGACACCTCTTTTATATATTAACCCAAATGATCTGTTTGATTAGTCAATTTATACAGGAAAGGTACAGTTATCTCTACACTTAGTGAAAATACATGAGATGACACAGCTGGGCTTCTATCAAACAGTAGCACAAGGATGGAGGATATATAATCTATCAAAGAAAGCTTAGAGTAAATATTATATAGCTTAGAGATTATGGGCAAATTACAAACATTTAAGTATGGTCAACATTCTGGATTTGTTCAAGGATGACCTGCAGTGCATAATGATTCACACACATACATGAGAATTGACAACTGGATGAAAAAAAACAAACAAAAAATTTTAAAACTGCAGATTCACTTCAGAAACCATTACTGGTGCTGATGCTATTAAAATGACGACTAAAGCCCTCGCTCACCGCCTCTGCTGATAAACATGTCAGACTGATCTGGAGTACCCAACTGAGATGACGAGGGGATTAAAAGATCTCTATCTGTGGTGATTGCTTGATCTGTCGGACTAAACAGATCACTTGAGATTATCTGACGAAAACATTTCATTAGAGAGCAATTCGAGGACGGTTAGATCAGTGTATGTAAAACTGAATGATAAGGATGTCTGGGATATAAAGCACAAATCCCAGAAACTTTGGGGCGGCAGTAGCCCAGTCCACTAAGTCTTTGACTGGGGACTGGAAGTTGCTGAATCAAGAACCAGGTGGGCCAAAAATATTTGGATTGTTAACTGGTAGGAGGTGCTAGTTCACCTCCTGAGCACGGCTTAGGTGCCCTTGAGCAAGGCACCATCCCCCTACAAGCTGCCCCCCATGCGAGAGCCGCCCACCAACCTACCTCCCATTATTAGCAGGCCTACAGGCCCCATTTGTGTGTCCAGGCCTGTACCATACACACACACACACACACACACACACACACACACACACACACATAAATATACACGTGTGCAATAAAGGATTTATTTAAACTTCTCAGCAATGTCCCATTTGCTGAGAAGATGGGACAGCCAACACATGCTCTCACACACTCGTATAAACGGAAATGTCTTAACACAGCAACAGTACATACCTCGGTGCTTATTAATTATACCTGTATGGGTGTTTAACATTCCAGTAACAACACACAGACTGTGTACTGTATATAATGTCTAAGCGCTATTCCCCTCTGTCATTCCCCAACGGGCCACTTGAGGTTAGCATGTCCCACGGGCAGGTTTTAATGAGAGTCGAGACTATACATCTGTCAAGAGTGTGGAAACATTACATGCTTGTGAATGGAAGTTGTGCTAATAATAATTAGTACAAAGCAGTAAAGAAGTCATTGAAACAGTAGACGTGTTTTATCACTTCCATCTCTACCTTGACGGTCCACCTGGATTAACGAGAGCCTCGGTTCTACCCTCAAAAAGTCTTTATTTAATCCACTGGACAGATTAATTGTTCTCATCCAGAAAACAAACAGATGGACAAATTAAACCCGTTTCTCCTGTTCTTCTCTTGCTCTCAATCCATCCATGTCATTTCTCCTCTTCATTAAAGCCTTTCCAGCAGGTTGGTTGCCCATGCAGCAAAGACCTTGTTTGTCCCTGAGTCTTTTACACTCTACCCACTTGGTTAATTCCTATTGTTCCTTCAAGCCTCATTAATCTGAACACTGATATGAATGAAAGGGCACTGAGTTTTCCTCTTCTCTCTCCACCTCCACCCCCAGAGGAAGTGACCTGGTTGTCTGAACAGGAATCAGGCCACGGCTACGCAGCAGGATGACAAAAATAAATACAGTTAAGAATTCCTATAACAAAGCAACAGGTGATGCCATCAAATGTTTTATTTTCTTTGACTGGTCTGGTCTGTTCCTTTAGTCAAAGTGTAAGGATGGAAGTAGCAGGAGGCTAAATGAACCCAAATGTCCAATCATGCACTATATTAAATGTTGAGCTCTAGGCAGCACTCCTAAAAGCAAGTGAATTCACATCTATTAACACTTGTGTGTCGATACCCTTCTGACTACTGTTCTCGACACCTCCCCCTTACCCCTTCCTATGCAAACGAAACCCCCACCCACTATAAAACACCTATTCTGCCCTGCTCTCCCTCACTATTAAACAAGGATCTCCATTCACTCCAGAGACACAGGATTTCTGTTCTTTTCCAAATCTGTGTTCCAGGATGACTGGGCTCCAACCTCAAATGATCTCAACTAAACTGTCCTCGTCAGCCTCTCTACTGCTCCTCCTTCTGCTCGCAGGGCCCACCAGCACTTTAGCACTCGGTCCGGGTAAGGCGAGGGTAGGGCTGGAGGGACATGTGAGGACTGGGAGTAAGGTTAGATCTGGAGTGAACGACAAAGGTGGTGTAAAGGCAACTACTGATGGCAACACTGACACCGGATTTAGAGAGACTCGCATTTCTAGTCCAGAAGACGATGAACGAAGGGACCCGGATGCTGGATTCAAATCCATACTTTCTATAGGTGAAAGTGGAGTGTGGGAGCCCCACAGTTCCTCTCGATGTGTCCCTATTCCATCAAACATGGCCTTGTGCCAAAAGATTGGATACAACACCATGAGGATACCCAACCTGCTGGGGCACGAGTCTCCAGCTGAGGCGGTGCAACAGAGTGCCAGCTGGTTACCACTACTTGCAAGACAGTGCCACCCGGACGCCAGGATCTTCCTCTGCTCTCTCTTTGCACCTCTCTGCCTGGAAAGGTCAGTTGTTCTGAAAATTTCTATTATCATAAATGCAAATTGCCGACATTTCCAAAATGCAATGTCACTTTTTGAAAGAAGTCAGATCTTTTTAAAAGTAAAACATCTACTTCCATGTTTTTTGTTGAGAAATCCTTCAAGAGTATAGCAGCATTGTGGAAGCAAAATCTCAGTCTTACACAACCTGTGACTAGCTTCTGATATATGATTAAAACAATCAAGATTTTTACTAGTGCCAAACTGAAATAGGATGATATAATTGTTAAATGTTAACATCTTTGGAAAGCCATATAAACTACTAATTTCACACAGAAATCAAGGTAACAAAACCTCTCGTCACACCTAGCAAGTAGGGCCCTTCAGTTTCAGAAAAAACAAAGAAGCAACTTAAAGTTATCTAATCCATCCTTGCTCCCATCATTATACTATTGATTCACATTCTTTTCTACTCACTTCACTCATCCCTCAGGATTATATCACCCTGTAAGACTTTATGTGAATCTGTGCGAGAAAGCTGTGCACCTATCATGAGCTGTTACGGCTACCCCTGGCCAGAAATTCTGCACTGCGACCAGTATCCAGCGGACCATCTCATGTGCATCTCCTCCATCACCAACAGCACTTTCATCGCAGGGGGGCGTAGAGGTATGACATTGAATTCATACACAGGTATGTTTGAGTCCATTAGGATACACTGAATGGTTTGACTATTTCAGTGCCTCAGGCAAGCTGCAGAGACTGTGAGCTGGAGGCATCTTCCTCTTCAAAAGATATGCTGGAGACCTTTTGCAGGAGTGATTTTGGTGAGCATAAATATTTTTAGATATTTTCTCTTCTGTCTGGTCCTATTATTGCTTATACTGTATATCTCCTAGGTCTCTCATGTCAATCCTGCTTCGTGTTTATTTGCTTTATTCACAGTCGTGAAACTTCGTCTTACACGGCTCAAGTACAGCCAGCTAAGCCTCGCTCAGTTTTCGCTGGCTGCTAAACTAAAGGTTCTGAAACACGGACCCTTGTTAGGTGGGCAGATCCGCTCCCGCATTGAACTGTGGCTGGAGAGGGATGCCACTTGTGTAAGAAACATGACACGACAACACGCACAAGGTGGAACCTTTCTAGTGACAGGCAAGGTGCAAGGGGAGCACCTGGTGGTCAATAAGGCTTATATCTGGCAGAGACGAGACAAGAACTTGATAGCAGCAGCACGCAAATGGAAAAATCACAGATGCAGGAGCTAGGATTCCATACATACAAAAGGATGTATACATAACATGTATGATCTTCTTTATGACTGTAAATCCTATATGGGATAGACATGATAATGTGATTTCCACAAAGGTGTTCATTCAGAATAAACACTGTCTCTCAGACAGTGGGGGAGGAGATATATGCTGTAAATATCCCTTATCTATGGTTGTATGGCTCTGCGAAAACTAAATGATGTGTCCTAAACCTTAATCAACATTTATGCACGAGCAGTAAATCATACAGTGACTACAATGACTTACCAAATAGCAGAGGTTTCAGACTGATTGTTTTCATCTCATGAGTCCTGTCTGGGATGAGGGACACCTGCTGAACATAACCCACCTGTAAATGTAAATGAGACTCTATTAATCCACTCATAACAAGCAGGATGAATTCACAAAAGCTGCTATAGATGTGTTGTATGATAAGTTTATGTTCATGTTGTAATGTTTCCAGCTGGGCTTCTGCAAATAAACACACAAGTGAAGCAGAAAAGGGAAATTCAATTGTTTAATTCCAAGAGATGATGAACTATTGAATGGGAAAGGAGGCAAGAAATAACTAGTTAAAGCAGGAGTGTCAAATTTATCTTTACTTTTTACCAAGGGCCACATTAGTATAATAGCTGTCCTCAAAGGGCCAGATGTAACTAATAAATGCAACAAATGTAAGTCAATGCAATTTACAATGAATGTAACTACTCCTTAATGTTAAATGAGTATGAATTTATTACTTATTCAAGTTACAAACATTACAGTTGCACAGAAAATATATTGTTTTCTTGTTGCTCTGTTATAACATAAATTCTTCTGTCAGGTAATGAAACCCACATAAGTCCATCAATCAATGATCAACTATCTAAGTAAATAAAGAAAAATAACATCAAAGTAAGAACATTAACTTAGTTAAAAACCTTTTTGTCAATGTTAAAATGAGTTTATTTACTGCATTGTGGGAAATGTAGTTTTTGGTCAAAGCACACTTTCGACCTTCTATGCTCTCGCGGGCCACATAAAATGATGTCAGATGACAGACAAGCGTCACTTGTAAGTGAATTATTAAAACACTTTGCATATTTTATTTAATCCATCAAGGGATTAAAATAGCGTAAATGCTCCATCATCCTGTAAGTATGTCAGCTGTCTTACCCGTATCCCTTCAATGCGAGGAAGACTGACACTGGGACTGTAGTCCTCCACATGCAGCTCATTTGAACTTGGGGCAGGATGGTGCAAAGAGGTTCCACTGTCGCCGACCGGTGAGGAGGAGGCCCCGTCTCCACTGACAAGATCCCCAGACCCGTTGTTGTAGTGCACGTAAAGAAGTAAACCGATGACATTTAGGATGTACACATGGAAGAATACCATGACCACAACGAAATAAGCCCGAGAACAGATGCTACTTCTCTGGACGTGCAGTCGAGTGGGGCGATAACGGGGATTGTAGGACGACAATAACGGTTTGTCGCCTTCGTCACATTCTTCTTGCCCTGAGAAATCTTCCTGAATGTCTTCCATTTTGGCACTAACCGAATAAATCGCTGCGAAAAATTCGGATTTCTATTTATCAGTTACGTCACCCCTTAGGTCTGTCACCGTACGTCTGGCTGCTAGCTCCAGCTGGGTGATTGACGTTAGCAAACCTAGCTAGCAACTAGCTTAAGGGAACCGCAAAAAAGACAACCGTGTCGTCTCTGCTGTTTCCCCCCAGCGAACCGGGACAGTTCGGAGCGAAAAAGCCGGTACGCTGATGGTCTTTTTCTACAATAAGTAATTGTGTCATTATTATCTACAGTCCCTTAATCCAGTGTTAGCTAGCTGCTTCATTCGCTACCGTGACAACCTTCTTCTTCTTCGTGTGTTTTAAAGCAGGTTGCAACTAGTCTTGAAACTCATGACCGCCACCTGGTGTTTACTCCTAAAACAAATATGTATTGTATACATATTTTTCTTGGAAATCGAAATTATTTTGGTTACCTTGGTTTCATACAATTAATGTAATTAACTTACACTCCAAACCAATAAAGTTATATATTTCATTGGCTTCTTGATTCCTTTATCAATATGCGTTACGCGTGAGAAAACTTTTGTCCGTGAAAAATTCCTTGCATCACTGGTTTCTCTCTATAACCACATCCACAGAATTATTATGAATGTTTATTTAAGACTAACGACGTTATGTTTTCATCTGGGCTTGGCAAACATTTGGACCGCAACATGTTTGAGGGGGGGAGAGAGAGAGAGAGAGAGAGAGAGAGAGAGAGAGAGAGAGATATTTTGCACTCTTTTGCATAAGCAAATAGTAATTAATAAACCAAAAGTGGGGAGTTGATACGTGAGACACGACGCCTAATCGTCACAACAAGGGAAATTAGACAGAGATAGGTAAACGTGAAATGAAAAGAGACAGAGGTGAATACAAGAATTGAAGGGGAAGTAATCATGAAAAGTTTTTTTTTTAATTTCTCATTAAATAAAAATACATAAAGGTGTCCTCGTCCTTTAACAGAAGACAGACACAAGTGCAAAACCCATACTCCATATAGGTATTTGGCTCTGTTCGTGAAAACTGAGACAAATTTGGTATAAAGTTTGTCGTATATCTTCAATAAGACAAGATAAGATAACCTTTCTTTGTCCCACAGTGAGGAAATTTGTGCAATTGCGGCACTGTATCCAAAATATTAATTCTACTTTTATTGACCAACTGATTGTGCAAACAACAATAACAACAATAAACCTCCAGTTATTACACATTATTTCTTCAGCTTATTCAGACAACCAAAACAGTCCCAGAATTTGTTCCAGTATCCATGAAAATGTGCTGTTCTGTTCTTGATGCTTGAATCTGAAACAGCTGGACTTCACTTTGAGGGTTTAAAATGGTCCTACTGATATTAAAACTACCAGGTTGCAAACACGGTAATTGTCGTAAAGCTCACTATTGAGTCAAAGCACCATGGAGGGTGGTTCGCCTGCCGGAGTTACATGCACCACACGGTGGTGATGAAGACCAGCAGGCAGATTTTTCAACAGATGTCTTTGCTGTGTTATTTGTGAAATCTGAAATTTTTTGGTTTGTTTGAGGAGCATGCAATCCCCGAGAATTAAAATGAACATAGATGTAGATTTATTTAATATAATTTTAGTTTATAATTATTATTATAAGTATTTAATGAAGATAATGTTACAACAGCTGTAACAACAAAAAAAACAATTTTCGCTTGGGGATTAATAAAGGATTCTGATTCTGATTATTGCATGAATATAATGATTATTACTATTGTTATATCAATCGGTGACAACAACAACAACAACAACAACGTTCGTAATAAAAACTGAAGTACAGCTATGGAGTCGATCAATGAAGGTGAATTAGGTTAATTCATTTGATCTCCTCGTTTTCCAGAGGATTGGAGGTGGGGTGGAGGTTTGGAGAAACACGTTTCTCTCTCTCTCTCTTTCTCTCTCACACACACACACACACACACACACACACACACACACACACACACACACACACACACACACACACACACACACACACACACACACACACACACACACAGACACACACACACACACACACACACACACACACACACACACACACACACACACACACACACACACACACACACACACACACACACACACACACACACACACACACCCCTTGCGGTGTTTTCCGGCAGCACGCCATTGCTTCCACTGGGGATCCACACAGCAGCAGCAGCGATATGGCTTCTTATCATTCCGGGACGGGACGGCGTTTAAAGCGAATGTAAATACAAATAACGCATTGTTCCAGATCAACAATGTCTCCGGTCAGGGGATAACACATGGCAGCACTCCGTGCGGCTCACAGATAATATCTACCTGATGGTCAAAGGAAAAACTGCTGAGTTTTACAGGAAAGTAGTTGCAGGAACTTGTCGCAGTGGATTCATCCCAACGTGCTGCCTGGATTACCACACAAGTGGAACAATAGTCTGCCGCAGCTGAAACACTAGCAGGTCAGTGGCAGCGCTTTGCGTTCTGTTCGTGTTTACGTTCGGTCTCTCAACTCCACGTTCCCGATCCCGTAGTGAAAACATTCGGACAAACAATCAACCGTAAAACCACTGCTGTCCAATCACCTGACATTGCAGGTGGACATATTTTTCCCCCCGGCTCGTTAAAACAAAGGTATTTGGCAATTCTGATAAGATTGCGTCGTGCGTGCGTGTGCGTAAATACGCATACTTATTTTCTGAATAATACTGAAAATCGGAGTCATAATAGGGAGAAATGACACCACTGCAGTTAAAAGCGATAGCCTAGCTAAGTAGCGATAAAGGACACCATCGAATGACTGATTTAAGTCCCAACACAATGCACACGACGCGTTGGAATAGTCTCGGGGTCCTGATGTACAAGTCCGCAATCATATCGTCCGGATACCACCAGAGATGATCCCGATCCGCTTTCCGTGGGCTCATTAGCCGGTTGGATGGCTCAGTAACTTTTCCTTCCCCTGTATGACTCTCCCCCCTCCCGGACACTTCCGTCAGGAAAACACGAGGAGAGAGAAACTGACCGAAAAAAGCAAAAGGCCTGGAAGGTAGAGGTGTCCCTGCCATCCAGGCCCGACGTAACCCGTCGCATATTTTTCTGACTCCAACGTAAATGTATCGCTTGGAGTCCACTGATGGTGCGTCCTGCCCGGATTCAAGTCGAGCGACACGGGAAATTGTTCCGGACCGGCGCTTAAATGACAGTTCATCCCCGCGGTGTGTTGTCGATTACCGCACGGATGTGGTTTATAAATACATATACAGTATATATATATGTGTGTGTGTGTGTGTGTGTGTGTGTGTGTGTGTGTGTAAATTTACAGACACTAAACATGTTGAACTGTTATTATAGATAGCAAAAGCTTTTAAGGTTTATTTTCTTCGCAGCGTCTTGGGAGAATCAGCGCTGAATTATTTACGTCCATCTCAGTGCGGGACGTCCAGATTTAAACCCGGACGCATCGGTCAGTGCGTTTTCCGTAACATCCAATAATCCACAATAACACTGTCTCATCACGACCGAGTATCCCTTAATATCGTCTATTCCAAATCTGTAGCTACATAGTTTTATTACTACTTCACATCTATAATTCCAAACATGTAATTACACTGTTTTATTGGGGTTTTTTTGCTTTGTTTGGACTTCATGCATTGGATTATATTGTTACACTATATAATTTACTGTAACAAAATATTGTGTGTGTGTCTTTGTCCTGTGCTGCATAAATCACTCAATTCTGTTCTGTGTTTGTAATAAGTCTTTTAACACAGGATCTTGCCTCGGTGAGGTAAAAATTCTCATTTACATGAATTTCCAGCCAACATTGTATAATCATACTAGACACTGGTACCAGCTGACCGGTTATTCACTGTTGTCAAATACTATTATTCATTTATCATGGTGATCTTTGATTACACTGTTATTGCTAACCGTATTCCATAATTCCATTTCCTCATCTAGCACCAGAGGTTTAGAATATGTCAGAGAATAACCTCAGGGGAGTTTTTGGGCTTCTAAGAAGACTTTTTACAAAAAATATTAACTGCTCATTGCGTGTTTTTGTGTGGCTGTATTTAAGATTCTGTAGTTGAGCAGATTTTTTGCATGACTCGTGAGTCCTGAGGCCACTGCGACAGGCAGTGTTTGGAATGCCAGTGTGTGCCCATTCCACTCTGCCACTTTGTATGTGAGTTCATGCATGCATATGATTCATGTGCCACTGAAATACAGAATAACGCTTGTTTGTCCTCGATGGAAAGGAAAGAAAGAGGAAGCCAAATCAGGTTTTTTGTCCCAGAATATGTTGATACCTTGTAGTTGATCGGATAGAAGAATATTTTCTAAATGTGTTTGTCAAAATCGAAGCTATGCTTTGTTTTAAAAACTCAGGTCCTCAGATACATGGCCTCCTTTTGTGTCGGGAAGATTGACAAAGGGATCCCAGAGCGAGGCTGGCAAGGATCACATGCTGCAGCGCTGTGATGCCCCAAGCTCAGGAGGACTGGAAGTTTCTAAAGCTGACATGAGCGCATGTGCAAAAGCGTCTATTTCCATCCTAGAAGTGTGATAGGGAGATGCACATTATGAATTTTCAGCATTTGTCCTCGGCCTATCTAATTTCTTCCTTTTCCACAGAGATAGAAACTGCAGTTCCAGCCTGGGCCTGTAACCTAGCAACCCAAATTGTGTGTTTCTTGAAAAAATGTTCCTCCTTCTTCCTCAAGGGCGTGTCACTTTACCTCACCTTCTATCTGCCACATCCACACAACCACCCACACGTGGACCTACATCTGCACATGGAATGCTTGCAGGCTGTTAATAGACATGCTCAAATAAAATAATCCCAAGGTGGCGAAAGATTTATTCCCTACTCCTTTGTGTCATTTGGCATATTATCACATTCTTCTCCGTGTTTGGTTAATTGTGCACCTCGAGTTAGTTAACTATATGTATTAAACACATCTAAAACAGTAGAAATAGTAGGGTTTCAGAAGTTGCCTCCACCATCTGCAGCGTGTCCCTCTGTTTAGTGGGAATGATGTGTCAGAGCCGCTCATGGTTTGCAGAATGCCTGGTGGCTTGGCCATGCTTGAGCCTGGAGAACCATGCCTCATCTAGATTCACTGTTGTGCCACGTCTATCTGCAGCAGTCATGCAGCACATATTTATTACACTTAATTTTTCATAAGCTCTTTAAAGCCTGAATTGTCTTTGATGACATATATAGTATTTTCAGCACTATAAGGCGCACTTTCAATGAATAGCCTATTGTAAAACCTTTTTTCATATATAAGGCGCATCTGATTGTAAGATGTATCTGATTATAAGGTGCACCTTCAATGAATGACCTATTTTAAAACTGTTTTCATATATAAGACGCACTGGATTGTAAGGTTTTTGGAAAATACTGTAATAATCTTACCAATTATTACAGTGTTTTCTTCTATTTAAAATGAGAAGTGTCTATTTAGAAATAGAAACTTCTATTCCAGTTTCTATTTCAAAACTGGAATAGAAACTAGTGAAGTCACATTAATGATGTTGTAATGAAGAGATGTTTGTTGTCAGAATATAAACTACAGCTGTCAATGGAAACATAATAATACCTCGACATCTTTCTTTATGTTAGCTGCACGGTAATGACTTTACCTTTGCATTGCTGTTTATGCCAACTTGGAAGAGATATGAGGAAGACTAAAACTACACTCGATTATGGTTGTATATGAGTGAGCTGGCGTGCTTGGATAGAAACTGAACTGAAGTGTGAATGAAGGATAATGCTGACTTGTGTGTGATAAGTAACATATCATTACAATAATATAAGTAATTTCTTCCTGGAACTCTGAAGATGGCATTTCTGATGAGGCATGAGGGCAACTTGCTCTCCTTTTTGTAGTGAAGTCTGGGAAACATGCAAATGAATGTTGGAAGGAGATGAACTCCATGCTGCTAATCCATGGGTGATAGATGTTATAAAACGGATGGGAGTTGCTCCCTTCTCATTCTGTCTATCTCTTTTCATTTTGTTGTGGAGAAACGCCTTCTGGCTAGCTTGCAAACTGCTTCCAACTGGGCTCATGTAAATTGGCTTAGGGAATGTTGTTAGCAATAGATACTCGCCTAAGCGCATCCTCCAGTGAAAAAAAAGCCAGTCTTCCCGAGTGAGGATCACTGGGTTTGAATTCCCTCGGAGCACCGGCTCTCTCTAATAGGCCTGAAAGACTGAAGGCCTGAAAGGATGAATGGCTTTTGTTGAAGCCTCCAAGGTTTGACACAAAGAGAATAGAAGTGGGTGCTGTGTGTGTGTGTGTGTGTGTGTGTGTGTGTGTGTTTGCAATTTTGTATGTCAGCCATCAAGTCCTCATGGGTAAAATAGAAGTAGCAGTAAGTGGACGGGGAACAGACACACTCTGCCATGGCTGCTTCCACCTCCAGGCCTGTAAAGCAGAGTAAAGAGGAAAGTGACTTCAACGCACCAGCAAAGACGCACGTTTTCTACAGACACACAAAAAAAAGACTCTAAAGGTCTGCCGAGGAGATGTCTAAACTGTATATAACTTTGAAAGCTGAATGGCGTTTATAGTGATATACACTCAGATTAACAAAGCACATCGGCAACATAAGTTCAGAGTTAATATGAAGAGCTTATGTTTTTTGCTGAACCACTTTTGGTATTTGAAACCAGGTTCTACGGTGGTGCAGTTGGCAGCGCTGTTGCCTCACAGCAAGAAGGTCACGGGTTTGGGACTCTTCCACAAAAGTGGAAGAGTCTGTCCGGAAATTGAATGTATGCTTTTCATTTAGACACACTTACTTTAGTTTGCCTGCTTTGTCGATTTAGATGTGGATTTTAGTGTACGGAGTAAAAACTACTTGTTTTTGCATTGGAAATTTATCTGGTGTTTGAATATCATGACATCATAAACACCAAGCCAGTGAAATTTCAGCCGATCACAGCTCAGGTCAGCAACCTTAAGCCTCTGTGAACTTTAGATACATACGTAACAGCGACAGCACTTGTCATGTGACCATCGGGAGCCCACAGAACTATGGGAAACGTGCTTATAGGCCACACTCAGTCGTTTAAGTGTACAATAAAGAGTAATTGGGCATTGTGCGTCTCGCCGTTCATGATTGTAAAGACTGCTGTCGCCCGATGATGATGCTGGGGATGGTGATGGTGAGGGGATGCAGATGGTTCCTGATGATAATGATGATGTTGATTGTGATCCCCTTCTCCTTCAGGCCCGTGGGCCCCCGGTGGTGCGGTTGAGAAGATGGACAGGATGAAGATAATCAAGCGGAGGCTGTCCATGTCTCTACGCAGCGCTCGGCCCGTCGACGAGTCCCTGTCCGAACTGGCCGAACAGATGGCCTTGGATGAGCCGTCCACTGCCAGGGACAATGGTGAGAAACACACACACACACACACACACACACACACACACACACACACACACACACACACACACACACACACACACACACACACACACACACACACACACACACACACACACACACACACACACACACACACACACTCACATGCCACCACTTGTTTCAAACACTGCCGCACACAGGAGAAGTTCAAATCTTTCACGACAGCCACCAGCATATGTAGTTTACCACGCGTTCATCTAATCTTAGATCATAACAGAAGAAGCTATTATAATACTGGCAGGGCAGTTTGTTGTGAATAATTGCGTCACCTCCATAACCTCCTGGATATCAAAAACACATTAGTTTCATTCCAATATCCGTTTGGGCTGTTTGAGCAGACCACATTATTTAGGAGCCATTACTCTCGTGCTCCAGCAGCTCCGAACCATAAGACTTCATTTGGGGCTTTTTTCCACCACATGAAAAACTATTTAAAGATATATTTCAAATGATGGATGGAGAGAATCAAATTAGATGTTATCACGGCTCCTTGCAAGGAGATGCAGAAAGGTTAGAAAAAGATTTAGCAGCAGATGTTGCGCCTCTTGTATCTTCTCTATTTACACTCAGTTATACTTGGGATTAAGTAGAAGTATTTGTTCTCTTACACATACCTATTACAAGCTGTACTCATTTATATGTCTGCATGCTCTAATGAAAGCTTAAAGATACGTAGACATAAAATCAAAACAAGTTTCACCTGAGCTTTATCTTCAGCATCTTCACCCAATCATCATCACTTCATCTTTTGGTTTACTCCACTTGTCCATCATCAGGACTGACAGGACTAGTATGCTCGAAACAAAGCTTTGTTACTATGGTCTTTTTATATGACTCTCGTCATAGGCACAAAAAGCAATGTCATTCTTGGGAATTTCTGGGTGCCATCTGCTGGGCGTCTTTTAGGATTGCAGATCCCCCCATTGGAAAAAACCTGAGCCCTCACCTGACAAAAACATGTGTGATTGGTATTTGTGAGTGTTCACGTTCTGTCCTGGGTTGAGATGGAAATCAGATCGGAACATAGGGTGTTGAAGGTTGCCACCAGGTGCGTTTGTCTCAGAGGAAAGGAAAGAAAAGACGTAGGAAACAAAAACACAAGATTAAAATGTTCGATAAAGCTGTTCTGTGTTCCCATACTCACCTGATATTTTCCACTTCCTGCCATCTTTGTCTTATTCTTTGTATTTGTACACCCCAACCTTTAGTCTAGTAAAAGCTTCAGCTTTGTCAGTTCATTTCCAAAGAGCTCAAGCGGCGAGAAACACAGACTCAGGATTAATATGGAGGAAGTGAAGTCGAGGACAAGCAGAGGACATTAAACTTTAACTGCAGCTCTGCCTCTTGTACTCACCAAATGCTCCTTCCTTCTCTCTTGTTCTATCAGCCCCAGACTCCTTCATCTTTATAAATCTTAATCAGACTGTGCTCATGGGTAGTTAAAAAAAAGTAGTATTCACATTTTTCAAAGTGCTCATTGGAAGCAAAATGGAATGTAGTGATGACTTCAGACCCATTGTTTCACTGCACCCTTTTAGGGGAGACTGTGTGTTTGTGCTTGTGTGTGGGGGGGTATTAAGCAGGATTTAAAGTGCAACGTCTATGAAATTATGAATTATTTGAAATATAGATGAGAAGAGAAAGAGAGAGGATGATACATGTATACTCCATACATTGCAAGAGCTTAAGTCTTGTTATTATGCTATTATTGATGTTATTATTCCAGTCCTGTGTCACACATGCGGGTGTGCATGTTTCTCTTTTTTTTTTGTCCTTCATAATCCGTCTTCATCATTCCTCATACTCTCTTCATGGCTATTTCTGCTCCTGTGTTTCCTCTTCTAACATGAGCTCAGCAGTTAAGTCACCCTTTTATCTGTAACTACTGCATAATGTACTGCTCCTACATGTTCAGCTGTCTCTCTGTCTGGTTTCTGTGTGACCTTGTACCATCAATTTTTCTTTCTCTTTCTCCTGTTTCCTCCTGCAATTTCTGCCTTCTATGTTGCTGCTTCTGCTCCCTGTCCTCTCTTTTATTTATTTGAACTGCTTTCCTGGTTTTTAACTCCCTTCTTCAACTTTCACTGAGCTTTCTCCTCCTTCTCTCGCACTCTCTTCTTTCCTCCCTTTGTCCCCCCCACCCCTCCTCGTATCTCGCCGTCCATCTGACACGCTGTGTCTCAGAGCCCATGGTGGTGTGCGCCGTGCACCCTCCTGCCTCACACAGTGCCCCCTCCTTCCTTCGTCAATATGCCGGTCATCTGGGCCGCACTGCCCTGCGCAGGGAGCTGGGCGGGGGGCTGGAAAGAGACAGAGCCTATCTCAGCCTGCACAGGACTGGATCTCTGGGTACAAACACACACCTGCATATTCACACAGCGCTGCATGCATGCACATGTAAATACACACCAAAAAAAAACATTAAGCTTGATATGATAAGTCAGTTTGAGTCATTTAAAATCAAACAAGTGGTGGAAAATCATGCACAGAACTGTGTCTTCGTACAGCTTCTCCTCACTGTTCCACATTAAAGAGCTGAATATTTATTTGACAGCTATAATTACAAGTTACTTTTGGGTATCTTGTGTAGACTGTGCACACACATTGAGCATTGCTCATGAAGTCTTGTTACAAATGACTCTTTTTTACAGATGAAATCATTCAATGGTGTAAAGCCCTAAAGTACTTTATGTATAAATTAGTTTTATTTCAGCCATCTAAAATAAAGTTGACAAATTGTATCAATAAGAACAGTGAGATTTCGGGATACAGTATATTTGTTTCCTAAGGTCTATTTTCCCTCTGGTTTGTTTGTTCTGGTGCTGACGTCAAATTGTGAACCTTGGGTTTATTTGCAGTGGATCATTTTTCACATTTTTTAAGTTATTGCACTTGCATCACAGATCCGAGTACTTCCTCCACTGTTGAAGCAAACACACTCCCACACATTACACTTACATCAACAACTCACCACATTGCTTCCTGCGTCATTCATGGTCCAGTTTTTCCTGCTTTTCTATTCTTCCGGCTGTCATTAAACAGCACAATGTTATCAGTAGCTGTTTGTCTGTCTGTCTGTTTGCTTTGAATATAATATTCAGTTGTGTATAATTATATAAATATATATATGAGTGTTTCATTAGGAAAAAAATCCATACATAAGGTGGGAGTGGGGTAAACCCACTGAGTGAAAAATGTATTTACTATGAATCTGAAAGGCTAAAACTGGAATGACCTTAATCCAACCTATACAAACATGCAAATGTACATGCATATCACACGTACTCGCATGATCACTTTCTTCTGTCTGCCTCTGCATTATGTAATGTAATGTGTGCTTCTCTATCTGTTATAAGCTCATTTCCAACTGATGAAGAATGTATCCCATTAGGAGCAGGGGATGGAGTGACAAAGGGAGTTCCTGTGAAAGAAGGGGCTGAAGACTTGAATGTTGGAGCTAGGGAATGAAATGGAGCTTCTAAAATGAGGAGATATTGATTTGGGTGGGACTGAGTGTTTCAGAGGGAGAATTGAACATTGTAGATGGAAGGAAGAAGTGACATATTGAGGGGACCACAGGACTCATATATATATGTGGTCCATCCATGGAGTCCCTGGTTGAGTAAGCCGCACATAAACTACAACAACAGCCTAGTTGACGAGATAACCAGTTTTATATCAGGGTCTAAGGAATAAGAATATGACTGGAATGACATGGGGTTCCTGAAAAGAAAAGAGAATGGTAGCATTGGGCAGGTTAGCTCATGAATGAAACCATTCAGATCTTCATTGTACTGCAGAAATTAAAATTGTGATTTTTGGACTTGGATAACTTCGTAGGTCTGTTGAAACCGCTGTGACTCAGGAGGTAGAGTGGTCATCCATTGATTGGTAGGTCAGTGGGCTACATGTTCGTCTGGTGCGTGATTGAATAAATTGTTCTCACTCCTGATATGCAGGTGGTTGAACATGGTAGCCTCTGTGTGTGAACAGAGAAGTCCAGGCTGGTGTTTAAAGTGCTTTGAGTGGTCTGTTAGAGCAGAAGAGGTGCTATTAAGCACTGTCCATTTATCATTTTAGTAGCAGTATTACAGTAATGTTCTTTATAATCATTAGATGCAGGATACATGTGCTGCATCATCAAAAACAGTTCATGTATGCAATTTAACAAAAAAAAAACTTACAAGAATACAGAATCAGGTTAGTACTATAAACTGACAGCACAGTACTTGCATTTCCGACATGCTGTGTAATTGAGGATAGTGAAGAGAATATGCGGAACTAGCAGTGATGGAAATATGTGACCATACCAGTCTAAAACCAACAGGCTGATGTCCTGGCAGTGTGTCCTCAGTCTGGGTAAGGATTTCTTTTAGCCCAGAGAAAAGGACGGAATCTAGAAAAGATGCTGTTCTGTTATTCAAATCATGATAAGGTTTAGCTTTAAAAAGTGAACGTGTATGTAGCGTGTGCACGCGTGTCTCCGACTGGTTGGTGTTGCTGACTCATTGCCTGTTACTCAGCAGTCAGGGCACGTCGTGCCCTTTTAATGGAGCAACATGATGATGCAATCTCCCTTTCCTGCTGCTGCTGCTCTCTCTCTCTCTCTACCTCACATTATCCATCCATTGGAGCATTCAAATAATGCACTTTTCAGCTGTGTAAGTGGGCCTGACTACACTGTTATACGTCTATGTGTGTGTGTGTGGGGGGAGTTAGTCCGTAGCAGGAGCCAGGTAAATTTGACAAGTTTATGATTCATCTTGTGCTAACTCATCCGACACCCACTCCCACCGCAACGTACTTACAGTCAGGAGTTGAGCACTACATTTCTCTTTTTTTTTCTTCATTTTATTGGTACCTCATCCCTCTGTGAAGATCTGTCGTTACACTTCATAGGATTAGCCGGCCCTGCTGTCTCTGTCCCTGAGAGACAGGGCTCTGCTGAGAGTTTCCAGTTCTCCTCTAAAATCCATTGCAGGCTGCTATTTCTGACACCGTCACAGATGTCTCCCTCTTGTTCTTTCCCCCCCCCACTGCCTATACATGTGTCTTTTCCTCTCCACATATATTAGAACACCTATATTTAACCTCCAGATTAAACCAAAAGATAAACGACAGAAAGCTTGCCAGACCACCCTCTATATCTGAGCATCAAGAGAGAAAGGGAGCGCTTTAATGTAATGCATTAACACTGCATTTAACGCCGCAGCCCGTGCCCTCCTTCCTCTACACTCTCGCCTGTCCCATTTGCTCACAGCAAGCCCCCGTCCTTCACTCCTGGAGTGAATTTATTAAGAACAATGCAGTGGAGGCCTTTTATGTAGATAGTCTTGGAAGCTTTTTGTCTTTCTTTGCTGTTACTTTATCTCACGCTAAAGCGGTGATGTTGCTGAAGAATGCTGGTGATAAAGGCGGGTGGGGTGTCTGGGGACCAGGACGCACATTTGCCGGCAGCTTACAGGAGATACTCTGGTCCCAGTAAATGAATAATAAGATTCCTTAGATGCAGATAACAGGTTTAGAGGTAATTAGTGCAGTCTTAATTCTGTTTCCCTTGAGCCATGCGAGTGTGCCTCTCTATACGTGTGCCTTCCTCAGTCGTGTATTCACTTTGATATGTACTATTTCCCATGCTCTAGACTCCAGCAGATTAAAAAAAAGATAAAAGCATTATACTGTATTTCAATTTGTTGCTCACATTTAGTGGAAAAAACACCACAACAAATCCACAACAATAACGGTGTTTAAACGAAGGTGGCAAGAAAAATCAGCTGAGGAGATGACTGACTAGAGGTGACTGCAAAGCCACAGAGATAACTTTGATATGCATTACTGCACTTTCGAATACAAAGAAACACAGACACAATGATGGGCGGACGCCTGAGCTGTGTCCTTGAATTTATAGGGTCGAGGATGCAGCAGTCTACATTAATATGTATCTGTGAGTACACTGTAAATGCCACCAGTCATTTGTGTGTCTGGGGTAACAAAAATATTATCCAACTCCCCCTATCGTGTGTGAGTATTTTTTTCTTTATCAGTTAAAATGACCATATCAAGCTCAAGAGAAGAGATACTACAAGTACAAAATCAAAATTCTGTTTTACGTAATACTGCATTCTCTAAATTATTCCATCCATAATTGATTATTGATAAGCATCTCTAGTTCTTTGTGTAAACCCAACACCAGCTTCTGGAAGCTTCTCCTTAGGAATTTAAATTCATTCCCTCCACATATTCTTCAAATGCCACTGGAGATTTTCTATGAGTTTCAAGTCAGACCCGTCTAGAGACGTCTGAACTTAAGCCTTTTGCTTTATTGTCCATTTTGAGTGTCCAATGACATTCAAGCTTCTGCTTCTTCAAGAATGGCAAGCCATTTTCTTCTAGGATTTCCTGATACATGATGGAATGTCTTTTGTAAACACTGCAGGTTTCCAGTGCTCTAGTCTAGTCAGTTTTATTTATCTAGGGCCAAATCAGAACAAAAATTACTTCAGGGCACTCTCAGAAAAGAACAGACCTGGATCATATTCTTTACTCTGCAGAGACCCAGCGGTTCAGCCACAAGTAAGCAATTGGTGACAGCTTTGAGAAAAAACTGCCTTTTAACAGGCAGAAATCTGGATCAGGGTGGGCGTCTGCTTTGACTGACTCAAGGGCAACACTATTGTGCTTCATTGTAGGTACCGGTTGTTCTTTCAAGCATAAGCTGATCCAAAATCACAAAAGGATACAATCGTCCTTCTTGCTGTTTTGGGGGTTCAACGGTGTCCGTCTTCTTATAAGTTCAGATATTTATCTCTTATATAAATTGGATCTGACCAGAAAATACATTTTGAACTCTACCTGTAAAGTACATATGAAGAATAGTACAGTGTTTTAATCTGACAGTGAGGGTTTGTATTCAGACAAATGTACAGTAATTTTAGACTGCATTCATTAAAAGAGCTTCCAATCGGTCCTACTGAGATATTTTAACAGTTCCTGTTTTACTTAGTCATAGTGAAGAGCTGATGAATAGCACAGTTTACCAGTTAACCTATTTCACAATAAATGTTGGATGATTTTGCTTCCAACTGTAATATCAAGTACATTTGGAGAAGATGAAGAGGAAACATACATACTGGACATCCCATACAGTGACATGAACATATATTTGAAATCATCTCTCACACTGGCATATGTATATTAAAAAGTTCAAGTTCAAGTGAACTTTCTTTCTTCTTGTATGTAGATTAAAATTGTTTTCAAATTATTGTAATTATAGATTAGCATGACAATCTGACTTATTATTATGTATAAGATAAGAATACCATTACATTTATCTGTTGCAAAGTAGTGGCTTTGTGTGTAGACGTGTAAATGGTCTTATATTTGAACATTACTGTTGACATGCAGGGCGTGAAAGCTTTTGTCCATGAGCGTGTGATGGTTATTTAATGTCTAAGAGACAACGTGATTATTGACATGAAGGGAGAGGTGAGTCTTATCTCACGGCTGTTGAATAGATTTGAAGACGATCTTTTAAAATAATATTTATCCACACAAGCACTATGAATAAAGCAACTGCATTGTACTCCTAGGTGAAAGGTACATTAGATGCATGCCATCTCATGATGATATTACGAACACAATGGTTGTATTTACATTACAGTGGTTAAAACACGTCATGCCATCAGGGTTTTTTTCTTAAACACACTTTAGTTTATTTCCTAAATAAAACACATATTTAAAAAGCCAATTCAAATTTGACAACTTATTTATTCAACGTTATTAAGATTTTCAGTTTTTGTTGATCTGATGTGTTCTGACTTTAAAGGAAGTCACTGTTGTTGAGAGGCCAGAGATGCGACAAAAACATCTCTGCACTCCTCTGCCATGAGTTTCAGGATTAGTTCTGCGAAGTACCCCTTACTGAATTTCAAAAAAAGAAATGTTATCAGAGGTTTTCATAAAGCCGAAAGGTGCGGTCATGGTCAGTGTGGCAGATTTCAATCTTTCACCATGATACAGGAAGTTCTTTTGAGTTTTCTGTCCTTATCTTGCCCAGACTACACATGTTGGATAAGACCCCTGGAGACACAAATGCACGGATGGTTAACACACACATAACGTCACAAATTCATCTGTTCTGTAGCAATTTCATTGAGTTACATGAACTTCATTATTGTCATTTTACTGAAACGTAATTGTTGGCCTTGAACATTATATGCACTCAGTTTTTGGGTGTAATTTTCCACAGGTGTACCCTACAGTATCTGTGTGCAGTGGTGTGGTTGTGGGTCTACATCAGTTGCGCATGAATAATAGCCTGTGCTTCAGGTCTGAGGGGAAAGGTGAAGAAAGAAAAAGAAAAATGAGGATGGAGAAAATGTATGAGAGAGGAAAGATGGGAGAGAGATGATGCCAGAGGCATCACTCAAAAGCTTCATGGTTCCAATTTCTTTGCTAGCGATAAGGATGAAGAGTCAGTGTTGAAAGGGTGGAAGGACCAAAGGAGAGAGAAGACAAATGAGACGAAGGCAAAAAAGAGGTTGATCAGTCAAAAAATGCTGTCATTGGTTCCTGAATACGAGAGGGGATATTGCTCAGAATATTCAACACCATCTCTGGATCTATACACTGATTGGAAGAGTTGAAGTAGGGGTAGATATGGGAGGGGGAAAATGAGAGCACTTATTTTCACTTGAGAGGGAGGAGAGTAATAGCAAGGTGAGGGGAGGGAGCAATAGGATTAACAACATTGAATGCACTGATAGGGGCGCCAGAGGCAAGGAAAGAGCAGTCGGGAGAGGGAGAGGAAAGAAGGAGAGTGGTGTGCTGAAAAACAGTGGAAGAACTGTGAGAACAAAGAGAAGACACCGGACAGCGACTAAGAAAGAAGCAGGGGAGTGGAGAAGATGTTGCAAACAATGACGCCATTGTTTTATTGTGAGGAAGTGCTGTAAGTTTCAGAGTCTGAAAGTCTGTGTGTTCTTCAGCGGATTGGATGGAGATGGAAACAGACCGCCGTTTATTCTGAGAGGATGGGCGTAACAGTTAACAGTCTGTGTGAGTCGAACTGTCTCAGCAGCATTTTGCCAACCTGCACGGAGTTTGACCTTCCTTAGTCAGCAAGCAGACTGTGACTGCAGAGGGAAATAGAGTGAGAAAGACAGAGGTGGACAGAGGGTGTGTCGAGCAGAGGAGAGAGAATGTGTTGTTAAGCGGAGTAGTAGCTGTGGGAGTTGTTCCATTGTCATTAGTGTGCCTGTGCAATCAACACCATCCTCCTAAAGACCAGTCTTCTACTGTGTGGGACTCTCTTGGAGAAACATAGACAGCCTGAAGATTATAGTTTATCCAGAATTCTTTGGACCTTGATTGGCTACAACAGCTCAAGCTTGGATCCCACCCCAGACTTGTTGACTGGGACTCAGGACCGGACGGAACTCCTTCCTTGGCTGTCTGTCAAATGCGTTTTTGAATTTGTAATTACACTGTCAGTCAGAGTGCTTTGGGAAAGTGGATATGTCAGGCAACCCCCAAGCGTGCTCTGCTTGTGCTCCCAGTGTGGGACACCCAAGGATGGGCGAGGTTAGAATGGGAGATGGGATGAGAATCGGGGAGAGAGAGACCCCAATGAGACTGTCGCCGTTCCGCATGCTTCGAGTGTTGGACTCGTACCGTCCTCCAGGAAACCGTATTGGTGAGTTTTATCACCATCACTTCATCCTTAGTTTTCATCTAATTAGAGTTCCAAAACTTTTGTAATAATTATAGCTTAACTGATATTTTGGAGGTAAATTTTGTTCACCAGATGATACTATTGGTAGGCATCTGCATGTTTGCATTGCATGCATAAACATCTAGAATGAATGTAGAAAACACAACTGTGAACATTTCAAACTTACTAGTCTCAAAATATTACTTTTTCTCTTGTGGGTTTAAAGATCAGAGATGTAGTTGGATGGCAAAGGGCTTTGTGTGGCTTTCTTCAGGAGAGCCATGGATCCACAGTATAGAGAAGTAAAATAACCTTCAATTTCCTTTTCAAGTTTTTTGATGACTACACTATCTGTAGTCTTGCCACATACTCCATATTCAGTCTGGATTCTGCCATTTGTTTATGCAACCTTGAGAATGTCTTGGCAGTGTTCCATGATAAGTAAAATGTCTCTGTAAGAGGACTTAAAATAGTAGGTAATGGATTCAATGTGGACTGTCCTACCTGCACACCCTTAAGCAACCCAACTGCATACTCTATGTGAGGCCTTACAGAGTGATTGATTGTTTATGACGGCAGATTTCCAGGATTTCATTTACTCTAGAAGCAGACCTTACTCTCATTTTACTTCATTTATTCTGACATTTCAACCATTTACCGAGGCACCACTAACATGAACCAGAAATGGCTTTCCAGCTAAGTGTAGTAAATGTAGAGTTGGGTAAACTAATGATAGTTCTAAAAGCACCCACTCGCTTCCAGACATGCTAACAGGCAGTCAGGAGCCCTAAGTAGGCCATGGTGGCTCCATACAGGATAGCTCATGACTTTCACTGTCTGCTCTTCATCTGCTATAGAAATGGAGCAGAAACAATCTGCAGCAGGCTGGAAAGGGAGTCTTGAGTGTGTTTATTTTTACCGTCTGTAACATGACTCAGGTGATTTTTCCTTGTCTAATCAACCCGTACCTTTGAGTGTTTACCAAAACAGATGAGATGAGGACGTCTGGGTGAGTGAGAAAAACCTGTTAGATAATGGCAGGAATGAAACACAGGTACCGGCGGGAGTGTGTTGTAATGTTTGTGTGTGTGGCAGTATTTAGATATCCCGGATCGGTTTCCTCTCACTCCGGTGTCAGTTATCTTGAGCTCAGTGTTTCGCTCTCAGGGTTGCGAGGGTCGATACCTGTTGACTACTACGGTTCAGATTCCCTACCAAAATGTTCAACATGCTCAACCTTTACCCTCGTGTCTCTCTTTGAGTCCACAGGCGGTACGCAAGACATGGAGATTCAATTGACTATGAAGAGGTTTGCTTACCACTTACACCGATGGAGCGTGTTTGAGTACTTTGCTAATGAGCATATGCTGCTTTTATCAACAGATAAAGTAATGGACACATGTAGTGAGGATATAACAGCTGCTATCTCAGCTGTGATAGGAAGAAAATATCTTCATCCTCTTATTTTAAAATGTATATATATATATTTTAAAGTGATTTTTGAACGGTTTAAATTTGGTTGTGTGGCAACATTTAAAAAAAAAATGCTCTAAGGTACTTTTTGTGAAAATATACTGAACCTGATCCCTAACAGTAGTAATAATAAATCAATTTATTTTGTTAAAAAAACTACCTCATTATTATATTAAATATATAAGTACTGTACTACCATTTTTGAATTACGTAAGAAAACAACAATATACATTTAAACTTAATGTTGACAAATTAATAAATGTAGTAACCCTTATATCAGCCTAGTTAGCCGGCTGGTTAGCATGTACACCCTTGTTATGCTAAATATGTTACTATTATTTTTCCTTGTCTTTATACTAAATCAAAAATTTGATTCATAATTACTGTACTTTGGATTTGTTGCAGCTTTAAGGTAATGGGTGCTAACTGGCTCGATTTAGTACAGGCTTTAGAGAAGTGAAAGAACAGAACTCGGTGAAGTCTTATAACACCCTAAAAATAAAAATGTCGAACAATTTAGCGATTATTTATTTATATTTGAACACTACGGATATTGTGTTTTGCGTTTCTTAAATAAGAAATCAATCACTGACTTCAGCTGAAATAAAAGCTGTATTGAACAGATAACTTTTTATGCTGCTCATTCAGTTCACATGACATGTTTTCCCCATTTTTTGCCCTAAGGCAGCGACCAGCTTGTCTTCCTACAGTCTTAATCCAGATAGTATGAAACAATCACAAATGACCTGGAGTCGGTCTCAGGTGGTGTGCTCTGCTCTATCACTGACACCATACACTAATAAATAGCTTTCCTATCCATCAGTTTTTGTCATGGTTGACGTGTCACGGTCATTCAAGGAACTGATGATTTTTTCCTCCTCTCTTCTTGTTCTTCCAGTCTAAATCTTCCTCCTCTGATTTCTTATTATTATTGTCTCTTTCTGTTGGCTTTTAGAAATAAGTAGTAAGCAGTCACTGATCAAACCGTTGTGCTTTAACATGTCAGTTACACTCAAAAATAAGCTCACACACCACACACACAAATACACACACACCTACAGTATGTTCTGTTCCTGACCCAGACTTGAGAGCCATTAGGTACCCTCCCCCCCCTACATTGACTGAACCACCATCCTGTCTGCTGCACGGTGATACATTAATCAGTTGGACAGAGGGGGGACTGGAGGTGTGGGGGGTAACTGGAAAAGACTGGATAGCTGCCACAGCATGGAAGTAGATATTGATCTCTTCCCTCCTCACCTTACCGGTAGCATTTTATACGCTCTTGGCTAATTCCCCCAACAAGGCTGGTGGTACAGTCCATCATCTGGGGATTGGGATGCTACTTTGGGTTTCTCAGATAGATGAATGTAATCCGAGAAAGACAAAAGCCTGTGTCCTCTGATAGGTATACGAATAGTGTCACAGAGGAGGGCTTAAGTAACAGAGACAGGTTGCCGTAAAGAAAAAAGCAGTTCAAGAATTGAAAGAAAGTACAGTGCGGTCCCAGGTAAAACAGTTTGTATACTATGTTTCTCTCTTTGTTTCAGGTATCGTCCATGAGAATGTGAAGATGGGCTCAGACGGGGAGAGCGACCAGGCGTCTGGGACATCCTCTGATGAGGTTCAGAGTCCGGTCAGGGTCCGCATGAGGAACAACCACCATCGTCGCATCTCTAATGAGGTATGGGACGATAAAGACATGAGCAGATTTTATGTTATGTTAGATAATGTAGCCGCACAACAAATAGGCCAGCGGTGTGTTGGTGTGCACGTTCTACGTATACGTACTAATACTTTAATAATCCCGAGGGAAATTAAGAGAGCACTGACTCTACAAGATTTAGTTTGATTTAAACATCAATTTCAGTGTTGGTCCCAAAAATGGTTTTTAAATCTACAAGAGATCCATTGTACATTGAACTGCTCATTGTCTATGTAAGTTCATCTGTACTGTTTATGGACAGGTTAAGTAGCTGTTGTGTTGTTTTTTCGTGCCTCTCAGCATTCACCCGTGCCTCGACCGGAGCGTGCACGTGCCTTCATGTGTCTGTCTGACTGCAGCAGCATTATGGGAAAATACCTCTGGACATGCAGGCTGATGCCTCTGTGGATGCAGGCTCAGCTGCTTCGTGTGGAAGAGTGGAAGAGTCTAATTTAGACTGTTTTTAGCACAGATAAAGGGGTGGTTGGGGAGGGGGGATTGACGCGTGGGAGGAGAGGGAAATACTGGGGGTGAGAAACTAATTATGGAAATAAGAATAATTATCGGTGTGACATCCTGAGGAGCAGAGAGAACAGAGTAGAAGGAGAGATGGAGGGCAGGAATAGAAAAACAAATTTCCCCTTCCATCCCCCCTTCCCCCCATATGCCCCCCCCAAGGAATCTGTCCATTCCTCTCTTCTCTGCTCCTGCTTTTCCTCTCTTCCTCCTCCCCCTCTGAACATGTGGATGGCATTCTACCACAGTGCCAGCTGCTCTCTCTCTCTTTCTCTCTCTCTCTGTGTGTGTGTGTGTGTGTGTCAGTGTTTGTGCAGTCATGTGGCAGGTCAGATCAAGCCATTGTGCTAAATGCATGTGTGTGTGAGTGTATAGAAATACGTTTAAGGAAGACAATGAGGGAGCTACTAGAGCTGCTCTGCATTGTAAGTATTGGGAAATATTTGTATGCTTGTCTGTGTGTATGTATGTGTGTGTGTGTGTTTGTCTATGGGTCTTTTTTCTAGCTATATACTCTATGCTAAATGGACATGAGTGTTATTTTATTTGTTGTTCAGGTATTTCTAAGCTTTTGTTCTCATTGAAAATCACTGGTTTATGAATACTGTGAAATATAAAGTGTAAGAAATATAAGTGTAGTATCAATTTGCATATTGTTAACAGCATTGAGGTTCTTGCTTCCCATGCAATCTACTTTTTAATGATAAAGGTATTTAGTGCAGCTTCCAGATGTCTGTGTTGCTCAGGTCAGAGTCTGTAGGTTATCACGTGTGTCAAATGTTAATGCATTCTGCAAGCCACGCTTGATAATTTCATTGTGTACTGGTTGCATATTTCAAAACTGTATAGTCAACATCCCAAGGTGATGGGCTGTATGTAATCCTAAAGCATGTTATGGGATCTAATGAGCTCCAATAAAACCATTACAGGCATAAAATCCTTCAGCCTTTCATCTTCAGGCGTAAATAGACCTTCTAATCTACCGCTAAAGCTCATGTAAACTCAGTCACCGAGGACTTAAACAGTCGGGCTATTGGCGCTGGGTCACCCCGGCACTGCTGCCATGGAAACAGCATGTGATTTGCACCTCGCCAGCGAACCTATCCTTTACGGATAACATACAGAAGAAATGCAACACGGCCCAAATAGTATCACAGTATTTGTGTATGATCCACAAAGAGACTCCAGTTTGGAATCATAAGATGGCCATTCTACTCGTGCTGCTGTAGTAACATCTGTTAAAACAAAATGCAATACTGACCCAAATTTAAGCAAATAAAACAGATACAAAAGAAAATAGTGGAAAAGTGTCATTCGTGATAGAGTATAAAAAAAAGACTGTGAGGTTGGGAACTGCAATGTTGTAAGTGTCTCACTTAACCAACAATATTAAAATTAACCTGAAGTCAGGATGCTGTCTGGAACTGATCCTACAGTATCACGTAGTGCCTTTTAATTCAGCCTTACTAGAATTATATTTGATTTATGTTTTATTAATTCATTGCTAGCAGCAGACAGCACCTGTAGATCAAAAGTGTGCAACAAACACATTAGGAGCAATTTATGGTGAAATCATACAGTAGTAATGTAGACCAATGTAAGGACATTTAATCATGGCCTTAGTATGAATTTGGAGTTCTAATTTATTTACATTTACTTGAATACTAATACAATATGTGGCTCTTTTTTTACTTCAAATATTAATCTCTGCTACAAAGATAATGGATTTAGAAATGGATTTTATTTCCTCATGAAATTTTGTTTCCAGAGCATTTTTTCGTTAAACTTTATTTAGTGGTAGCTTTAACTATAAAGAAAGTTTATAAAACTTGCTTCCATGGCTACAAGTTGAACTTTCAGTCGATTTGGATGTTTTCCCTTCTAGAGCAAAGCATTCCACACATAATAACCATGAGCTGAAGCTGTGCCTTTACTAAAAAAGAACTTTCTTTGTTTTGTTCTCATTTTCATGGCAACAAGTTCAGTCGCTTATGGTGATTAGTTTGAGAATATTTCAAATCCCTTATCTTTCAACAAAGCTCGCCACACATATCAGCAACCTTTATTTTTGTGTTTTTTATTTCCATGGTTACAAGTCAAATCAATTCCATGGATATCGTGGAGGTTTCTTTCAATATTTCCGGAATTTTAATCAGATAATTATTTTTGTTTCTACTTATGCGTAACGCATACAAAGTTTAAAGGGATGCAAGTATAAGAATTCTCTCCAATGAAATGCACCCTCTGCAGGGGGTGCAGAGTATTTTACGCTTGCTAGTTTTATTTTTAGTCGGATATGCATGAACAGATCTAAAAACACATAAGAAATGGTAAACAAAGTATAAAACATAATGGTGTACTCATGCCTTCTCTGTTGGAATAATCATGCATCCATAGAAATTGACCATATGGAACCCATCCTCACATCTATAAACCACAAAACCTATTTCAGGTGCCAAACCATAAAATACTCTGACACCTGAAACTCTGGTTTCAGGTGCCAAACCAGGAAAATAAATAAAATGAAATTGTGTTAAATGTATTTAATTTCTTTTTAAATAAATGTCCCTCTCTTTGTTTCAGGACATAAACAAACGTTTGTCTCTCCCAGCTGATATCAGGCTACCAGAGGGTTACTTGGAGAAGTTTGCCATGAACAGCCCGCCCTTTGACAAACCCATGAGCCGCAGGCTGCGACGAGCTTCCCTGGTCAGTAATCATTGTGTCCCTGTATTTATTTGCATCCATGCAGACGTGTGCAAAGCAGCTGCAGCTAATTGCCGGTCAGCTGCTTTGGCGATGTGTTTGTGGTTACTTAGCATCTGCATGTGTACATTTCTCAGTGCAGCTGGCAGTGTGTCACGCTGTCTTGGTGTCATTTATTGTTCTGCACAAACACACTACAAACCTTTAAATGCTATTGTGCGTGACTAAAATGATTGACTAAGCCCATAATATCAAATGCTTCACTCCATACAGGGAACCCGCAAATATAAAATGATTTTAAACACACAATGAGCTCTGCCATTGAGCCTACAATGACTCAGTAGGGGGATGAATGATAAATTATTTCTATATTATGTATCCAGGCCAGGAGCATTATGGTATTAATCTGGGGGGTGTGTGTGTGTGGGTGGGGGGTGTGGTTGTATAGCGAGGGGATAATGGATAGAAATAGACAGATATTCATGAATATGCATCATATTCTATTATATCCTTCTCTGTTGCTGATGAATTACTGGCCTTTCACTCAAATTTTATTTTTGGTCACACTTTCTCTCTACCTTGTGTTTATCCATACAAAATTTAATAAAGCAAAGTGTTTTTTGTTTCACTCTTGTGCTTTCACGTAGTCTTTTTTGAATCATTTTTAGTCTGCATTACTCATGCATTTTAGACACAGTTACAAAAAGCCTTGATAAACTGTGGGAAAACATCGGTGACACACCCGGCATCGGTTTTTTCTGTAATTATCGAACAGGGTTGGCGCCGTGCCTTCGGATCACTGCTTGAAACCAATTAATGATGCAGCAGTCGTCCAGGAGTCAAATGGAGATGAAAGAAAACAATCTCTGAGGAGAGGTTTGTCGTTTAAGGCTGGATATGAAGACGTGGATTCACCTTCTTCTTTTTTGTCTTTACAATGTAAAAGAAGGTAGACACTATAGTTACGGTATATGCCCTGCTCTCTGCCCTTGTTGTTTTCCACTGTATATGTAGGGGTTGTTGCATGCATGTGATGTAATAGATCAATCAATAATTCAGCAGCGGTGTCAGTTATATCTGCAGCAGCTCCTTTCCTGAGGAGGATTACACACCGGGGCACCTTGAAATAAACCAGAAAGTGAGAAATTGACAGGGAAGGAGAGACCCAGAGGGGGATCGACAGGAGAATATGGAGGGAATGAAATTATGCAATCATTTAGTGTAACAAAAAACAAATTTTTGCAAAGACAAAATCCAAACGTCTTTGCTTGGATTTAGATTAAAAAGCAGGAAAGAAATTACTTTATTTTCTACCTAGCTTATTCTGCAGTGAAAATGCTGGAAGCTACAGATAGGTTAGTTCGTTTTTTTAGAGGGGCTCATACCCTTTATACTTATGACTTAAAATGGTTCACCTTTGCATAATGAAGTGTTTGACTGTGCAGTACATATTTACATTAGAAAAAGCTTAATTTAGCATGTTTCAGGGTTTTTTCTGAGATGCTGGAAGTAAATTGGGATAATATTTACTCCTTCTTGATTTTAACTAAGTCCCCTCTTCGGTTTCTGCTGATGAGAAGTTTAATGTTGTAATGCAGTTGGTCCCCTGTAAAGTCAATGTATAGTATTAACTGAATATGTCACAAAAGAGCAATTGCAACTCCTTGATCACACTTTAAACAAAGGAGCTCACCGTAAGATGCTACTGTGTTCTCAAGCGTCCTGCCGGCGTCCTCGCTACTTGTTACTGTAACACAGAACATGTGTCAGGTATCTCGTAACATGGCTGGCATTGGAAGTCTTGTAGTTTGATCTTTGAATTACTTCCAATGTAATAAGAAGTCGATCAGTATCACTTTTCTTTCATGGCCGTTGCCAATGTATAATCAATTATTGACAGAAGCCCAATGAGATGCAGTGTTCCATGGTGCTGAGGATAAAGACTTTATTTTATCTCGAGGCATCAGCATTAAACGGCGTTATGCAACGCTCACCTTTTTTCTTTTAACCTATTCAAACACGTAGTTAAACTTCAGTTTAACTTCTTTACTGAACAGCTACCATTTTTATTTGTTTCTTCTCGTGGTTTTATAATGCATATGAAGCATTAAAAACAATAACACTTGGAGTGTCAGGCCATGTGGTTTTTTTTTTTTTGCCTCTGGCAGGTTTGCATTACATTGTGACAAAGAACAGGATGTTTATTAGCTGACTTATTGAAATCTTCTTTCTTCCTGTCTAACTTTTATTGGCACCTCTCCTTTTCACAGGTGGCTGTCAGTTTTCCTTCCCGACTCAATGAAAATACTTTGACTGTACTCATTATTCACATGAACTCCTAAATCCTCCATGGATTTGCTTGTGTTATCTGCAAAAGACAGGATGCTTTTTTTTTGTTTTTTTTGTTGAACATCAGGATAGGCTGGCCTGTGGAGATATAATTTATGACACGATCCTAATGGCATATCATGCATTGCGCTGTCTCTCCATCTGTCTGTAAACATGTATTATCTAAGGCATAATTAAGAAACCGTCCAGTACTTTGTCATGAATGGCTAACACGTCAGCCATATGCTGGAGCGGTCCCTTTTCCTGCTCATAAATTTTAACAAGCACCATGGAGTGCCAAGAGCACCAACTAACTTTCCTGTCACTCTCGGAGCCACCGCAAAAGGTATCAGTTGCTGTCACCGTGGCAACGTTATCTGTGGTTTGAGACTATGATACAGCCAGGTTAAAACTCTATCGCCGTGCCCGTTGTACGAATGCCTGTTTGGAATGTTCCGGTTTTGCGCGGCTTGCTGTTCTGCTGGTTATGCTGTTTTGAGCGTCCAGTGACCGGTCAAGAGCCGTGACGAGTAAACACCGGCCAGTGATGAAGAATCTATTTTTGCTTATTTGACTTAACACTTTGAACCCGATTTAAGTCCGAACTGGACTGGAGTTGAAATGATTAACAGCCCATAATGACTGTTTAAACCATTTCTGCTCTTACAGTAAGCACAGAATCTATGTTGGTATTCTGACACACACAGCTTATATTGATCGTCTCAATTTTATTTACTGTGTATTCTGTGATCTGTGAAACTCTTGGCCACTAACACAACCTGACCTTTGGTTTTCTTATTAGTTATCAGTCAGTTTTATTATAACTGAGTGATAAATTTGTGATCCATCCATGCTTGTTGATGAAGCAGACCTAACAGCAGATAATCTTTAAATTGCAAGTAAGTAACGGTACGTCTTATTGCTTTTTTCATGAAGGAAATGTGATTGGTGGCAGATGGTTAACCACTCCACTTTTAAGATAAATCCTTCTTAACACAAACCACTTGTCTCACGATGCTCTACCACCAAAACCTCACAAATAAACCAGATACCACGGGTTAGATAATATGTGGGAATTCCTTGTGTAACTTCAGTTTGACTCATCATTTCCACCTACCTGGTTCAACAAATAGAAGTGTGAAGTATCCCTCTCTTCTCCTTGGAAAGTGATTTATGTTGCTTAGATTTTGATAAAAATCTACTGGGTGTGGGTAGAGAATAGTCACAGGAATGACCCTGTGACTATTCTCTAGTGATGCGTATGTAGCCGCACCAGTGCATGCTGGGCCTTTTTCCTGAAATTCATACACAACCAAATTTATTTCCTAGCATGGGGTCTATGTATGTTTTTATTATGTTTTCATGTATGCGTGTGTGTGTGTGTGTGTGTGTGTGTGTGTGTGTGTGTGTGTGTGTGCTTCTTGTCTCTGTCCTTTGTGTGCGTGTTTTGCTCATGAGACTGACTCTCCTGCCAAAAGAGCAGCGCAACTCCGCAACGACTGCTGACAGTCCCTGTCACAAAACACAGAGATGGGAGCTGTGTGCTTGTGTGTGTGTGTGTGTGTGCGTGTGTGCGTGTGTGCGTGTGTGTGTGTGTGTGTGTGTGTGTGTGTGTGTGTGTCAGTGTGCGCACTGGGAGTGTGTTTACATTTGAGCATAGGCTGTATGTCTTGTCACAAACATTCACTTGCCTCCAAGTACACACACCAAGTTAAACAACACTATTTATTTTTTCAGTCACTCGTAGGTGTTAAAAATGACCAAATGAGATACTTATTGATTTTAACATGAATATGATCAATTGTGTAAATCACTATTTGTGCATGTCCCTGCACACAAATGCACACACACTTGTCTACGTGTGTCATCATGTGTCCATGTTAGCTTTTAGGCATGGCTTTAAAGAGATCACATGCTTCATCAGCTAACTTGGTCACTGGAGACCATCCCCCTCATTCTCACACACACACACACACACACACACACACACACACACACACACACACACACACACACACACACACACACACACACACACATATAAGTCAGCGTTGGATTGAGGGAGACATACATGGATAAAACATGGCTGAAAGAGATAGACAAATAAGGACAGTAAATTGACAGGGAGCCGGGTAAACACTGACAGGCCTGTGGGTATCACAGCTTGACATAGCTACATCCATCTAAAATTCATGACCTCAAAGCCCAAGGGCCACACATATTATGCACATGAAGCTTATTAACTGAATTCTGGATTTAGTCGGGGATGTGCATAGATTTGACAGATGATGGTTGGATATCCATAAAAATCTTTAAAACACAAATCATTTAATAAAAACACTCATGATGTATATGTTTGTTCCTGTAAAGCTGATGACAGTGACATGGCAATATTTCATTTTAAAGGCAACGCCATGCAGGATATTTCTGAAACAGCGTGTTGAGTCATACATAAATAATCACACTCAGTCATCACTCGTGACCCACGTGCACGTCTGCAGAGACGCTCCCTCTGCCTGTATTTTCTTTTCTTTTTTTTTTACTGTTGAGTCTCCTTCCCAATTCATAACATACAGAAGATGCGGGCTGGTGGCCACATGAAAGCCTTTCTCTATAATCGCTTAATGGGTGTTTTTTGACCCGAGAATTTTAAGTTAAATGTCAATTTCAGGGCGTTCAAAGATACGGTAGTAACAGATGTAGCTGCTGTTCAGTGTCTTTATGCAATCTAATCAGATTCTAGTCATTTAGCTGCTCACTATATGCAACACTCACAATTCTGAGCTTTCAGGACAGGATTATTGAGCCAGGCTGGGATGCTCAGCAAAATGCTGCAAGTGAAAAATCAAGTTAAATTTTAATAGAGGAATGCAGAATAACAAGGCACGGTGACTCAACCCCCTGCAGTTATTTGTTTGCCTAATGCTCACGATAAATAGGAATAGGAATAGGAATGAAAACTGACCTGACAGCTGTTGCCTGGAGGATTTTCATCTAGAGATAGTAAGCTTAAACATGCTGGAGTGGCACAGCCTAGGCAATTATTGGGCTGTAGCCAAATTAAATTCAAAGTGTCTTTGTTGCATCTTCAACTGTGTTGTCTCTGTCTTCTCTAGTCTGAAATCGGCTTCGGAAAGCTTGAGACTTACATCAAACTGGACAAACTAGGAGAGGTGAGCGCCGCTATGAGCATCAGCATCACTTAACACATGCAAACGCCATAAATACCTACTTCGCTTTATGCGTTTCCATTCTTTCTGTCCTTGCAGGGGACGTATGCTACAGTGTTTAAGGGGCGAAGCAAGTTAACGGACAACTTGGTGGCTCTGAAAGAGATCCGATTGGAGCACGAAGAGGGTGCGCCCTGCACAGCCATCAGAGAAGGTACTGATTACGTGATTTTGGTGGCAAACAACTCACAGGTCAACAGATGTTTGAAAGGTTTCATTCAGCGGTAGTTGTTAATCCGTATTTCTTAGTAGCTCCTTTCGCTCTGAGGGAACGTCGAGCTGTTTAAGTTCCCCCAGGTTGAATGACGGTTTCTGTTATTCCTCCTCCTTTCTAGTGTCTCTACTGAAAGACTTGAAACATGCCAATATTGTCACTCTCCATGACATTATCCACACTGACAAGTGCCTGACTCTGGTGTTTGAGTACCTGGTGAGTGTCTGCTTCTATAGAGAGTTTGTTAAAGCATCTGAATCGGAGAAAGAATCTTTCTTTCTTAATTTCTTTTTTTATTTTTTCTATTTCCCACCAGGAAAAAGATCTTAAGCAGTACATGGATGACTGCGGAAGCATCATGAGTGTCCACAATGTTAAGGTAACATAATTATTCACTGAAGAGAATTCTACAGTACTAAAATAATTGTTATTAAAAGCACTCATAATTTTAAACACTAAAATTTACCTCTTCTCTTCTCTTCTCTTCTCTTCTCTTCTCTTCTCTTCTCTTCTCTTCTCTTCTCTTCTCTTCTCTTCTCTTCTCTTCTCTTCTCTTCTCTTCTCTTCTCCTCTCCTCTCCGTTCGTCTCTTCTCCTCCTCTCCCAGATATTCCTATTCCAGCTCTTACGGGGTTTGGCATACTGCCACAGAAGGAAGGTCCTTCACAGAGACCTCAAACCCCAGAACCTCCTCATCAATGATAAAGGAGAGCTCAAACTGGCAGACTTTGGTAGATCACCACTTATCTATTATCAACACATCAGTCTTGTTTATTATCTTGTGGATGTTTAGCTTTTAAGGCACTCAAAAGTAGCTCAGTTTTGATTTGTTGCTCCTTCTGCTTCATAAAATTATTATTTAACTACGAATGTCCTAATGTCACCTACATTTTATGACTAATAAGATTTTCTCTTCCATTGCTTACATTGATGTAGCTATTATCCCTTTCCTAGATATTTCTACATGGATGTAATTTGATTTCATGAAATATAAATTATAAAACAGAGGTGAGAGTCTAAAGGCCCCTTCAGTGACCCCTATAGACTTGCTGTCTTTGTAGATCCAGCTAGAAAACTGTGTTTGAAGTAACTCCCCCACCCAGCACTGCCCTCTTGTGGCTGTTATTGTGACAAGAAATATTCTTTCTTCAGTGTAATTGCTGTCATTAAAAATTATTAATTCTGTCTGAATTAGTAAATAATTTTTACATATCACACATCTTAAAAACATATGTATATAAATTCTGAATCACACATTTGCATTAATATATGTCCCTTTCTGTGTTTGATTTAAGGTTTAGCAAGAGCCAAGTCTGTTCCTACAAAGACTTACTCCAATGAAGTCGTGACACTATGGTACCGACCTCCAGATGTGCTTCTAGGCTCCACTGAGTACTCGACACCCATTGATATGTGGTGAGCAAACGCACATTTAAAGTAAAGCCGTACATCTCTAGAGTAATATGTAACATTACTCATCTGTCACTAAAATGGTGACTGTATCTGAAGCTCACAGTATTATATTATTCTTAATTCAGATGCAAAACAGTGATGATAAGTCAAATCGTGAAAACCCACTTAGATGGTTCTGTGTTTTTATCCAGGGGTGTGGGCTGTATCTTTTATGAAATGGTCACAGGCCGACCTCTCTTCCCTGGATCGACTGTGGAGGATGAGCTTCACCTCATTTTCCGCATCCTTGGTAAATCAAATCAAATCAAAACAAATCAAACTTTATTTATATAGCACTTTTCATACATACAAAATGCAACTCAAAGTGCTTCACAAGATAAAACGTGATAAGATAATGAAAAATACGACAATAAAAAGTGACACATATAGCCCCCCCCCACACACACACACACACATACACACACACACACACACACACACGCCCACAGTCACACATACAGTAAGCAGATGTTAACATGGCTTGGCACTGAGGATCCAGGAGGAGAAGCCAGAAAACAAGTCAAGAGGAGCTTCTATTTTTTTTTAACATCCATGATATTCGTGATGTGTGTTTATCCCATCTTCTCACCTGTCTACATCTTATACAGGTACTCCCACAGAGGAAACCTGGCCAGGTATCACAACCAGTGAAGAGTTCAAAACGTACAATTTCCCCCAGTACAAAGCAGAGCCTCTCGTCAACCACGCACCCAGGTTTGAGGTTTGATTTTTACTCCCCACTGCTTCTATTGAACTGATTTGGGAACGGTCTCTACACTATGGGAATGAGGCAACCTGTTTGGATGACCTCCTTCATCGTTTACATGAAATGCGATCACTATTGATTTCAAATAGGAACCTTTGACAAACATTTCCACCTCCATCCAAATGGCAATAACAGCTACACAATTCATTCTGCTTAGGGGTTAGTATTTCATCACATGAAACGTTTTCTCTTCCTCTTTCCTACCTTCTCTCTTGACTCTTGTGCCACAGGATAGACAGCGACGGTCATGACCTGCTGTCAATGCTTCTGCAGGTAGCAAACATTTCACATACTGATGAATAACGTCACAGTTTGAACATCTAATCATTATAAATAAACATAAATCCAATAATAATGTCTACATGTTTGCAGTTTGAGGCGAAGAAGAGGGTATCGGCTGAGGAAGCTCTCCGGCAGTCGTATTTCAGAAGCCTCGGGGAGCAAGTTCAAACACTGGCAGACAGTGAGTGCATGTGGTTTTTCATGTACAAAAGACAAAATGCATTGTGTATTTACTGTCTCATAAACCCTCTGTTGTTTTCAGCTGCGTCCATATTCTCTGTAAAAGGCATACAGCTCCAGAAAGACCCAGGAAAGAGATCCTCAGTTTACCCAGAATCAGGTTAGTCGTCCAACGTAAAAAAAAAAAAAAAAAAAAGTAGAGGGGAAAGAGCAGAAAAAAGGAATTCTGTGTGAGACTATAATAGAGCTTAGGTCTTGCTCCCTGTCCTTTTCCTCTTCTCTCTCTTTTTCTCTCTGTTTTCTTTGTCTCATATCTCATGGTAATTTGTGGACATGCATCACAAATGTTTTCCCAGTTCATCACCAAGTTCTAAGGTCAAACTAATGTAATTTCCATTTGCCTCAACTATAATTTGAATATAGTATCAATTAGGAACATACAGAATGTAGACACCTGTTATAATAATGAATGCTATTTTGATTTATGTGCTCAAACTATGTGAAAATCTTACTGTAGAGTGACAAACTAAATCTACTTTGATAAGTACTGTATTGTATTGATAAGTATTGTATGGATGATCAACCTGGCTTGGATTTAAAAGTAGATTGACTCATTGTAATGTTATATGTTTCATATGGACTGAGGTCTGTTTAAAACTGGATAAAGATAGAAGTCCCAATAGAGGTCACTGATAAGCTAAATAAGTACAGTAATACATCCATCTGTTGTGTGGTTGAGGTTTGTATTTGTTTTTGAACTACAGTGCATTAAATGTACATGTGTGATGTGACTGTTTATCAAAGATTAGATGTTCTTCAGTGTTTCTGTCTCTACCATAGTGTCACAACGTGTTTGTCTCTCTTTCTGCTTCCATGACGTCTTTTTCATGTTCTGATTAACTGTCCCTTTCTTTCTTGGTACCCATGCTCTGTCTCCTCTTTTGCGATCTTCATCTTTTCCTTATTCCTTTCTGTCTCCCTTGTGGGCCTGACTCCAACTCCCGTGTAACACCCCAATATTCCCAACTACCCCCCCTTCCACCCCTTCCACCCTAAATAGCGATGACCCATAAGCTAGGCTCTGCACCTTCGCAGTACTTCCAGAGAGAAGCAGCCAATCCCAGGGCTCAGAGTCACAATCTCTCCTATACTTCCACTGGCTGAGTGGCCCCTACCATTCTGGTAATTACAGTCTCTTTCACTCTGCCTGCACCCCAGTCTGCCTGGTCGCTTCCCATCTGTCCTTTTGTTTTTGCTGTAATCCAAATTTATGTGTAGCTTTCCTAGTTGCTAACCGAAACTTACATTTCACTTCCTTGTATTCCCCAAATCAGACCGAAACTTTAATTTATCAGCTGTTTGAACTCACATCTTTCTCAGTCTTTAGATTTTTCTTTATCTCTGTTTTGTGTCAGTCTTTCTTTTATATCTGTGTTCTTTTACCTGCCAGCCTCCCCCCAGATTACGAGCCCTATGCCCACGAAGTGAGGCTCTCACATGTGTGTATTCATAAAAAAAAGAATGTGATCGGAGCATAAGGAGTCACATGATTCTTCTCTTTCGCAGTCCTGTTTAGGATTCTGCAGAGAGAGATGTAGCGTTTCCGTTGCGTTTGTAAGTGAGGGTTTGGTTCAGTGTGTGTTTGGTTTGTTGGGTATTTTCTACAGCATAGATCTGTTTGTTTTTACTGAAGTGTGTTACAGTTGCTGGTAAGTATTATTACAGGTTATATAACTGTCTTCATCTTAAAGTATTTGGCCACATGCCTTTATTGACCTTTCTTATATGTCAAATAGATAAGAATTTTTAATTTTAACATAACAGTACATGACAAATTTATTTTCTAGCTCTTTTTTTTAATCTGATTGCCTGGGCTGCTTACACTCCTGAGGTGCTGACTTATCCAACAACTAATATTAAAACATAATAAAACACAATTATGTTGTCTTTAAAAGCTATTATGACTTTGACGTCTGGAAGTAACATTTAGCTTGAATGGGTGTGCATTAGTGTGACATTGTCATAACCATAACTAGTCTTAATGAATGTTTATGACTGTTGTCATTTGGTGACATTTACAGTTGAATAATTTATGATTAGATGTCATTGTGTAACCTGTCATAGTGGGTCTTATTGTTATATCTGACGGCTCTATTTATCATTATGTTTTAACAATACATTAAACTGTCATATATGATTGTTTTTGACATGCATGTTAATATTATAATGTCATGAAACTTTTGACCCCTAGCTACAGGGGTACTATCTGGACTCTTCACTAGTGTCTTTATCTGTCATTTAGAAGACAAATTTGATGACATGAACAAATTTACGTGAATAATGGAATTTGATGGATAAGTTCTTACAGTAACCGTTGAGGCTGCGTTCACACTGCCAGGCTGAGGCTGCTCAGTTTTGATTTTTTGATCTAATGTGGCACAAATATTTGATTTTAAGTTTTATTTTCAGACAGATTTGAATCACTTTCACCTGAAGTCAAATACATTTGCGGTTGTTTTCATTATCATAATACTAAATCAATCAGAAACAGGAAAGAAAGAAGAAATAAATAAATAAAAAAATTTATTTCCCCATAAGAGAAATGAAGAGTAAAAAATAATCTACACAAAATGTATTCTTATCCAGACTTTTTTCATTATTCAGCTAACAGATCTTATCATTATGTACTATTATTACGATTAGTGCTGTGTATTAGGTATACTAATACATCATTTGGTGGTGGAGGTAATGATGCCACTACAGGCTGAAGAATATTCTGATGATTGTTTCCTCACAAGCATGATGATAAATAAGTCACCTTTAGTTTTAGCCTGTGTGATCAGAGCTTTTGGTCTTATTTGCAAATGTTTTGTTCTTGGCATGATGTGAAATTGTGGTTGTGTGTTGGTGTGGTTGTGAGTCTAAATGAAGTCAAAACCTTCTTCTTATATAGCACATCTCCCTTTCTGTCTTTCTCTGTTTCTCTCAGCCCAGGGGAAAAGCAGGAGGCAGAGTGTGCTGTTTTAGTGCTACCAGAGGCGCTGAGGTGAAGAGGGCAGCGCAAAGGAAGCTGTCCTGTCAGACATGCATTCACTGACACGTCCACACACACTGAAGGAGCGACAAACGTTCTGCCACACGAAAACACACACACACACACACACACACACACACACACACACACACACACACACACACTGAAGAAGAAAAAAAACACACATACACAAACATGGAAACTAAACAGAACTAAGGCTGAATAATCCCCATTAAAAATGAGACCCTAAAGAATGAATAAAAAAACAAGAAACATTCAAATCAGAGAAGTGCATGGAGAAGGTGGGAGAGCACAAGAATTCTCCTTGCTGCTACGACTGCTGCTGTCCAAAGGAGGGCAGTGTTTAAACTTGTAAGGCTGTATCAGTGAGCTGCAAGAAAGAAGGAGTGAAAAGTGGGAATGATGTGAAGGAAAGGCGAGAGAGGGGAATCCTGCTGCCTCCTCTTGTACTTTCGTTTTTGTCGTCCAAACTTATTGTACATAAAGAGACTGACCTGAAATCTGCTTCTTTGCATCCAGACTCTGCGTATTCCATCTCGACCCACAAACCCCCGCCTAATCTCTCGGTTTTATAAGATCTGTAAAGCAACACACAATCTTCCTTTCAGTTTATTTCTTTCGCTGTTTTCATTCAAAACCATTCACACACACACACACACACACACACACATACACACACACACATACACACACACACACACACTGCTGAGATTTATGAGTAGGCAGGTCAGTAGAGTTTACGGAGATAAACATTTAGCACCTTATCACCCTGTAGAGGTCAGGGTGGCTGTCATTACCTCATCAGGCACTCCAACAGAGTAGGATGTAAAGTACTGTCTAGGGGGAATAAAGAAGAATCACAACTTGAAACCAAAAAAGGAGGAACAACAACCCATCAACCACGGCAGGGCAGGACTGTCGTAACTGGACTTATCACTACACTGCAATTAAAATACATATAAACCAGTAGAAGGCCATACTTACATTTGCTAACATGCTGTAAAGAACAATCGGGTGTTCAGACACTCTTGCTTCCCGAGCAGGCTGTAAGGACAGAGGTAAAGGAAGTTGTACAAATCCTCACCTGCTTCTTCTCAGACACTCCTCGCTCGTCGCCTTGACTCAGAGGTTTCCTCGATTTTGTTGCGTGATGTTCATGTGTCGATGTTGAAATATTCTATTTGCACCAAATATTTACCTCTTTAGATCAGGAGTACAACATTCAACACCCCCCCCCCCCAAAAAAAAACAAAACTCCAAAACAAAACAAAAAACCCTCTCCTTCCTGAATTCATGTGCATTTATTTTTACTCTTTTCTTTTTATTTTATTTTTTTAAATCTGTATATATGATCATACTTTTTAACTCGTTAGAAGCAATGATAATTCCAGGTTGCTGTTCTCAGTCTTTAATGTGTTCCCGCCGGAGCAGCCGTCGTGACTGGCTGGGGGGCATGTTGCACATTCCTTGAGCTCAGGACTTATTGCGAGCGTCATTTTTGTGGATGCTGCGAGGTACAGCTGGTTTTGTATGTACAGCAGGGTATGTCGAAAAGTTCATTGTGAAGCCGCTTCAAAGTGTACGTGAAGGAGGAATCATTTTTCACCAACCCGTCTTTGCCATTTATTCTTTGCTGACCATAATATTCCAATCACTGCTTGTCATTCCCTCAAGCATGTTTGTGTTTTTCCAGCTACTGATGGAAAATCCAGTTGTTTTAAATTCTTGCATGGGACATAGTTTTAACACCACATCAACCTGTCACGGCTCCTCGGTGGCTCTGGACACTTTAAATAAGATGAAGACAAGTCAATATTCAGCAGGAATGTGATGTGCTGCCGACACTGGGACCAGATCTTGATGAATCTGTTTCCACTTCAAGATGCATAATCCTGTTATATAAGCTGTGTGAGTGGACACTAGTACTTAGCAGGACTTGAAGCACTTGACACACTGACGTCTCCCTCTGTTGTTGTTCCTGCCAGAAACAGCAGGACAGACATCTGTCCTCCAAACACCTGGTGTTCAAGCACACGACTGTTTCACACACCAACCAGTTGACACCTTAAAATGCACTGTATCTTATCTATGAGATGGCTTGTGGGTAAACGTTTTTCACTCCTAAGTCGCTGACCTCGGGTCACTTCTGCAGCTTATTTCTGAAATGGTCTCGGAAAAGAGCGAAGCGATCCGACGTCTTGTCTCCAGTAGAAGGACTACTTATACACCCAGAGTGTGACAGTATGTAGCATGTACATAAATGATCTCTCACTCTGTATATACAAATGTGTACAGGTTTGATACGGCTATTGACACTCTGGCTTTTAATTTTTTTGGTTTTTCTTTGATGAAATTCACAGCAATATTTCTGTAATCAATAAAAAGGTAAAGCCAAGATAACAGGACTATTATGATTGCATTTGTCTTCAATTAGAGAGGGAGAAGTGACTGTGAATGATCAAACTGTGAGACTTGACTAAGCTGATGAAAGTTTTTTTTTTTTTTGCTGTTCCACATGCTGGACCCCAGAGGGGTGGAGTGAAGTATTGTGTTGCTAAGGAGCATAACACACTGATTATTTTGATTTCTATCAATGAAAGCCATAAAGTTCACATATAGGCGAGAGAGATGTGTGTGCGAGATGTGTGCACCATGTTTGAGCACAGACCTTAAATTGGATGTGTACACCCAATAAAAAGATTTAAAAACATGCTTTTAATGTTTTTCTTGTCATTAATATTTTTTGTGGAGGGAATAGATATATGGATGGTTGGATGGGAGGATGGCTGGATAAATAGTTTATGTTAAGATTATTAGGCTACAATTAAGTCATACGCTTTTCAATGTCATATTTATATTTTAATTAAATAAATTTAAATAAATAAATTTTTATTTTAATTCAATAAATTTTAATCAAATTATAAACTTGTATTATAAGCTTGTATTTCTCTATAATCATCATAACATAAGCAACCTAACCATAGCAAAAAGACAGAACAAAAAATTGACTGGAACTGTAAGGACTTTTTCCACATCTTCAAAAACAGTAAATTTATAGATACCCAATTTATTACAAGCCTTTAATGTGATTTCTGTGGGAATGTGAATTATAATATTTAAGCTTTAAAACATCACTTTGACAGAACACAAGTCATCCAGAATGATCAGCAATATCCACAGCAAAAAGTCAAAAAAATAGTGACAGCCTAATTTGGAAAGGCTGGACTGATGAGAAGTGTGTGATGAGATAATGTTTTCTGTCTTCCTTTTTTAAGCTGTTAAAATAATTTATCGACAACAGCATAGACCATTATTTAGATCCATGGCCAGTCTGCCCTCCTGGTTGTACCTACATAAACTGGATTTGATAATCTATACCTAAAGTCCAGATCGTTTTCCCTTTATGGTTGGAAGGAGTTCAGATAATCTGGTTTTGACTCCAAATACTGACACAAACTTTTATTCTTTTAAAGGTTTTTGAGTTGAGATTTTTTAGCCCTTGAGTGATACAACCGTGGCATCACAGTCGGATATTTATAACTTCACAAGACTAGCAATGCCTGTTGCCAAAGAAGGAATATCTTAAGATCTAAACATTTTCAGGCAAAAATATCTATCCAGTATTGGACTGTTGAATTATATCATAATTCAGTGGTTGAAAGAACATAAATTGGCCACATTAAAGACCTTTATATCATAATTATAAGCATTTTAATTTTCTAAATACTTCTACTAATAGTTCAAGATACTTTTTTCAGTTTAGATGTCATTTAGATTTAGATTACCCCTCTATAATTAAACAGATCTGGCATAAGCTTCTTTTTCAAGACCTCCCAAAAACATGTAAAAGCAAAAGTTGAAGAAAAGAATAAAACCAGATTACATTTAGCATCTCCTGAGCTTAAATAAGATTTATGTTAGAACCCTATTTAAACAAAAGGGCCCCGGACCCTTTGGTTGGGAAAATCAGGGCTGATTTGTGAATGCAATAAGTTGTTAAAACCAGCATCACTTTGACCAACTAGGAAATATGTTTTTTACTTTTGATATCCAAAATCATGTATTTTCACTTACACTGCTCTAATTTTACTAAAGTAGGATTACGGTTACTTCTGTATTATTTTTGCATTGCTACATAAACACAAGTAAAGTATTTGAATACTATGTATGAACTGACTCACCAAACAAGGATACAGCAAAGCCTTCCACCACGCAGCCCACACGCCCCAGGCTGAAGTATCCCATGGCACCAGTCACTGTGGTGGGTAAACCACCAAACACAGCGCAGCCCAGGTCACACACGGCCAGGTTCACCAGGGCGTAACTGAGAGGCTGTTAGAGCTGTCTGTGTCTGAGCGTCACCACGATCACCAGGGGATTGAGGATGATCCCCATCACAGAGAATGCACCCAATATAACGGCCAGGACTGTGAAGCCACTCCGTGACAGAATGTCAGTGTCGACTAGGTTGTGAGATGATGATGAGTTTCCATAATGGACTAGGGGATCCATTTTTCTCAGTTCTGATTAACTGATGACTTCCTGGTATTGATGTTGACAGTCCAACTCAAATCCAAAATATCTGCTGGTACAAAAATAAGTTCACAAAATATTAAAGAAAATAAAAAATGTAAAAATGTAATTTAGACAGTAGTAATCTAATGATGTCAAAAACCACTGACTTTTCAAAAGTGTTGCAGCTCTTATGTAGATGAATCAGAGATGGGACCCTCACATTAAGCCAGAAGGAAAGAAGCTCTAGTCTATCACACTTAAGTCTTGACAGTCCAATCCGTAGATCCGGATTGTGAAGACAGTAATACTGTAATACTGTACAGTAAGACTGCACTTCTCGTGATTGCTGGGTTTACACTGCACCTGAGTCATAAAGCAGGGATTCAATAATATGATTTTATGTTAATGAAAGGCATGTCATGATTATACTCCAGCCAACATAGACGCTGATTTTAAAAAAAATAATTTAGCTATCACAACTGTTAGACAAATAAACCAAATACAGTATCTTTAAATAGGGTGTGCTTCACAAATACAAGACTTTGAAATGTTAATATTTCAGAAAATTATGTAATTACAATTATTTCCTATTATTTCACCTCTTGCTTGATTGTGAGATATTAAGAATATTTAAATTAGATTTTAATTAAGTAATTGCAGCAAATATACATGCTAAATCGAAATATACTGTAATTCATTCATTCATTCATCTTCCAACCCGCTTAATCCGCTAACGCAGGTCGCGGGGTAGCCAGTGCCTATTCTGGCAGTCTCAGGGCGTGAGGCGGGGGACACTCCGGGCACGACGCCAGTGTACCGCGGAGCCACATAGAAACAAACAACCACTCACACACACACACTCACTCCTATGGTCAATTTGAGACCGGCCAATCAACCTGAAGTGCATGCTTTTGGAGGTGGGAGGAAGCCGGAGAACCCGGAGAGTAAGATTTTTTATTTTTAAATAGACATGTCTTTCAAGCGCTCTTACTGTTGAGAATACCCTGAAATTAATCTATTTTGGTAATATACATCCTCATGAAAAAAAAGTTTGAACAATTTAACTTCTTTATTACCTGTAGACTAGATTTCTAATCAGAAAATGAGCACAATCAGGTCTGCCTCTGCAAACCTCATCCTGAATTATTTTCCTATGCTCACTATTCGGGTCAGAGCTCCTCCACTCCGGGCCACCAGGGGGCAGCAGGCGCTGGAGCTGTGACTCCAACATATAGCGGCTGGTTTTAGTAACCGGTGGTAAACAATCAACATGGCCGCTTCCGTGAAGAAAGCTGCCCATGATATAACGACGCGGAGTCGAACTGATGACGTTCTTTTGTCGGATGGGATCGAATTCAGCTCTCTCCTCCTGTCGCAGGCCGTCCTGGACGGACTGTCCGCCGCGGGCTTCCACAAACCCTCCCCGATCCAGCTCAAGGCGATCCCGCTGGGCCGCTGCGGGCTGGGTGCGTTTACAACACATGCGGGTCGCTCCACGCGTGAATGTGTCAAAAAAAAACCGGAACGTCGGCGTTTGGATGCTGATGGCTGATTTTTAGTCAGACTTTTCACTTGTGCTTTTTGGCATCACAGTTTGTTGCTTTTTCTAACTAATGGGAAATTATTCTCAAACTGCAAAATCGATTTCCATTTTGTTGTGTTTTGGGGACATGGGACAGACGGGGGCCCGTTATAACCTCTTCACATTTTTTAATACAGAAACTAAATTCTCAGACGAATCTTTTACAGGCTAGGCATTCAGGCAGGGTGTGGGTCTGTACTCTACTGAGGTGAATTTTTCTTTGGTTCTGAGTCTTTTTTTAAATAAATAATTGCACTCAAATATTTTCCTCCAGAATTAGAACAGAAAGTTGTCTTTAGTAGCAAAAACTCACATTGCACTTGAAGTAAACACATGCCTTTAAACTGTGGACAAGGCACATAATTTGGTGCATCTTGATTAATTTGATGATTGGTGTAGCCTTAATTTTACCATCTGCTCTTTCAGATTTGATTGTGCAGGCAAAATCTGGCACAGGGAAGACATGCGTGTTCTGCACCGTCGCCCTGGACTCGCTGGTTCTGGAGAATCCTGCAACTCAGGTGAGAAGGTGACTCAAGATTGTCAGTGGAATTTGAAGTAATGTACCTTTGCTGTAGTTTCTAACCTCAGGGGTGTATGTGTGTTTATACAAATTAATTAAAATCTTTGGGGATCTCCTAACAACGAATAATAAAAGAAGAAAACACAATTTCTTTTCTATTCTCAAATTTAAACCACTGATCCCACAACAGATGGTCATCAGTTTTTAATCCGTTCGATTAATCTTCTCATTGTCATAGACACAAATGGAAGAGGCCATGTTTTAGTGTGCTGTAATCTAATTAGTCAGGGCTTTATTGATTGAGAACTACCCAGAATTTGCCTAATCTGCTCCCACTCGAATCAGAAAGAATCTCTTTCTGTCCTCTGCAGGTCCTCGTCCTGGCTCCTACGCGTGAGATAGCGGTGCAAATCCACTCAGTAGTCATGGCTATAGGCTGTGCCATGGAAGGTCTTGAGTGCCATGTTTTCATCGGGGGCAGGCCTGTCAGTCAGGATAAAGCTCATCTGAAGAAGTGTCACCTAGCTGTCGGTTCACCTGGTAAGAGTCCTTACAGCCCACCTCGAGTCATTTCCTGTCATGCTTTTCATGGGTTTTTGAACCGTTGATGTACGCAGGTCGTATCAAGCAGCTCATTGAGCTGGGCATGCTGTCCACAGCCAGCATCAGACTGTTTGTTCTGGATGAGGCAGACAAGCTGCTGGAGGAGGGCAGCTTCCAGGAACAGATCAAGTAAGACAGACGGGAATCGTCTCTAATCGTACAGCTGGCTGGTGAAGCCGAACTGGTGGCAAGATCAACTCTAGTCTGTTAAAGTGACGTGAAGTCTGCTTCTCCTCCAGCTGGATCTTTTCCTCTCTGCCTGTGAACAAACAAATGCTCGCACTCTCCGCCACATACCCAGAATCCCTTGCTCAGCACCTTACCCGCTACATGAGAGAGCCTACGTTTGTGAGGCTCAATCCTGGTGACATGGGCCTGAAAGGTAGGATCCTGGAAGGGGAAGTTTGCATTCTGAAACAATTCATCACTCTCCCAGTTAACACACCTCAGGAGATAAAATTATTATACATCCAAGTTATAAAGTGATATGTGTTTAGGATTATTTTCTGGTAACACTATTTTTCCCCTGAGGTTCAATGACAAGTTGAAAAACCTGAGTTAAGGCTGTCTGACAGAATTGAATTTAGTTAATGTTTAGTTATTTAAATTATGTTAGCTCGAGAAAAAAATGTTATCTATCTATCTATCTATCTATCTATCTATCTATCTATCTATCTATCTATCTATCTATCTATCTATCTATCTATCTATCTATCTATCTATCTATCTATCTATAAATATATAAATAAATAATAAACAAAAGATAGTTAAATTTGTTCTTTCTACCACTATGATACTATAATACAGATGCTTGAATTGATTTTCCTCCACACACGTTGTCCTTTCACCTCCTGCCAGGTCTGAAGCAGTATTACAAGCTGGTGCAGTCCCATCCTTTACCTCACAAAGTATTCGAGGAGAAAGTGCAGCACTTGCTGGAGCTTTTCAGTAAAATCCCATTCAACCAGGCCCTGGTGTTCTCCAACCTACACACAAGGTAATGCACAGGAATCTTTGTGTTTTTCTTTGTGGTAAAATAATTTTCTGCTAATGGAGCCTGCTGACTGTGACGGCAGTGATAGTGCCTGTTTATGGTTGGACAAAAACATCTTATTTTGAAAAAATGTTTGACTGAAAAATTGTGTTTTAAATGCACTCGCTTTGGATTGTTCCCACAGAGCTCAGCATCTGGCAGACATCCTGTCCTCTAAAGGCTTACCTGCTGTTTGCATCTCAGGTAAGGTTGAAATGTTCTTTTTTTCCTCTAAGAGTCATTTATGAGAAAATAAGAAAGGGAGTAATTTTTAAAATAATATTACACACACACACACACATATATATACAGTAATCCCTCACATATTCATGCTTCAAGATGCCCGGCTTCACCTCTTCAAGGGTTTTTAGTTGATTTTGTTGTTTTAACCTCCCACACTGTTGGCAGAGAGGCTGGCTGTCATTGCCAAGATGATTTCAGTGTAATATAATGTGTGTAATGACCTGAACAGGTGGTCTGAGTCAGGAACAAAGACTGGAGGCGATGTCAAAACTGAAGCAGTACCAGTGCAGGGTCCTCATCTCCACTGACCTGGTGAGGAAAACACGTTTTCTCCACTCGTCACTTGAGGACTTCATGCATCACTTATCATCTGGTCGTTTTTGCTGTGTTCTTCCTTCCACCAGACGTCCAGAGGTATTGACGCAGACAAAGTAAACCTGGTGATAAACTTGGATGTGCCGCAGGACTGGGAGACATATTTGCATCGGATTGGACGGGCCGGTCGCTTTGGTTAGTCTCCAGGACTGTCAATCACAATATGAGCCCATTAACCCCAGTTCAAAATAGACTAAAATATTATTTGCTTTCTGCAGTCTTGTATGCTTGTTGAATAGACTGAATAGACACGGCCCATTGTTTGTTTTGCCACCCATTTAGAATAACTTTCTCTCCCCCTGGCCTGTTAGTCATACAAATGCTGTTTTTTTTTTTTTTGGCCCTTATTGTTGATTTTAATTTACTTGAGCTGTGAGGTTCAAGAGTGAACACGGTTTTTAAAATTAGCTCAAGCCTCTGAAATCTTAGTAGCATCCACTTTGAAAGGTGAACAGGCTCCTGATTGTTTAAATATAATTACTTTGATTGTACTGTCTTAGAAACAGAAGGTGATTCATTCTTGGCTTGCACACACACCATTTGTGCTTACATACACGTTACAATTTATTTGCAGGCACTCAGGGACTGGCGGTGACTTACTGCTGCCATGGTGAGGAGGAGAACAAGATGATGGCCATCGCTCAAAAGTGCAACCTTAGTTTGTCCTTATTGCCCTGTAAGACTTACGTGAAGCATATTGACCTTTTAGTCTAGTTAACATTACATACAGGACAAGTAATTACAAGTCTCATTCGTGTTTTCCTTTCAGCCGTCATAGAACCGGGGTTGATGGATGAACCATGTGACTGGGATGTCTGCACAGATGCAGCCCATGTGGGCCACTTACCCCAGCTCTCCGTCAAGACGGAGAGGAAGAAGAGCCGTGCCAAGACAATCAGGGATCAAACTCCAGAGCACGGCCGTCCAAATAACCCAGTGAAGATCAGGGAACAACACGCTGAGAAAACTCCTAGGAATGTATCTCCCGTTAAGACATCTCGCTCGCAGAGTCCTCCCCAGCCGGCGCCGACTCGTAAAGAGCTGCAGGAGGCTCTACCAAAGATCCCTCCTCTCAGCTCGTTCAAGACGTGTAGTTCCAGGTTTGTGAGCTTTGAGGAGGCGGAGCGTGACTTCCAGAGCTTTATTACCACAGGGTTGGGGAGAACAGTGGAGGTCATCAGGGAGTTTGGAGGACCGGAGGACAACGCCCTCCATGAGGAGAGCAGTGGACATAAAGAGTCAGTGATGCTTTATGATGATGCAGCTCAAAGCTTAATCCGGCGGGGAAAACGGTGGCAATCTGATTTAACACGTGCAAGGTTCACATCTGGGGCTTCAAGCTCGCAGTCTGACAAGGACGATGGTGAAAGCAAAGGAGTCAGGAATCCTCAGAAAGAGGTTAAACAAGAATCCATTGAGTCCAATCCAGAGGAAGAGATCACCAAATCCAAATGTTGGGTTTCATCCACACCTGAAATATATCCCCAGACAACAAATGCATCAAACAGTAGAGCTTCATCTCAGCCTGTGAGCGATCAATCTGCGCCGGTTGTTAAATCGAGCAGGCAACACAATCAGATTGCTCCGGCGCAGAGCAGCAGACACAAATCAAGAAAGATTAAGGAAGAGACTGGAAAAGGGCATAAAAAGATTTCTGAAAAGAAGCAAAGAGACAAAAGAGCCAGGGAGAGGGATGAAGAAGAGCATGATGAAGAAGAACCTAATGATGAAGAGGACTGGGATGCTGAATCCTACTGGAGAGCCAGCTACAGAGCCTGGAGTGATTACTACGCCTTCTTGTCTCCTCAAGAGCGAGGTGTCCGGAGCTACTATAGCGTAGCCCAAAACTGGATGGCAGCTTATCGAATGAATGCCGTCTACATGGAGGAACTCCTGAAGTCCTGACTGGTCCATGCTGTCTGTCTGAACGTATGTTGTGATACTTTGCACTTAAATATGTTAAATGTATTTTTCAATGAATTCATACCATTTACTGTAAGTTAGTTGGGGTGCAAAGTGGATGAATCATCCTCTTTCAGAGCAGTGAAGACACCCACCCTAATATCACATCAACTTAATAAAAAGCAAGTGCAAAAAAAACAATTTGAAGTCAATTTTTTAACCACTTATTTTAATTCTCGCAAACAAATATAGGTAGATCTTCTAGAGATGCTCTCCTTAGATGCAGTACGATGTCAGGTGTCTGGATATAAGGGAAAAAAAATAGACACCAATAGGATTTTTGTGAGAGAAGTCATTTCAGGCCATCATCACATTAGGAAGTCAGGCTGCTGTTGTGACGTCTACTATGGTGTCGGTGAGAAATTACACCTAAGAATGTTAGAATTATAAAAAAAGGAGGCTAAAGGAAACCACAGAATTGAGAATATTTGGAACTTCAGAGACAACTTAAGCCAGAAACAAAAATACTTAGTAGTGTAATTATTGAATGTACATCTATACTGCATTTCTTTTCCACCTAACCGGCCAAGTCCTCCAGAATCTGGATCCTGCCCAGTTTTTTCCTCGTGAGGGAGTTTTTTTCCCCGTCGCTGTTGCTTATGCTTGCACTGGATGGTTCTGTTGGATTTCTCTTTCTGTAAAAGTACTTTGAAATGTCTGTTGATGTGATTAAGTGCTTTACAAATAAAAGTTGGTTTAATTAAAATGGAAAAGGATGACACGCTGTGTCGACCCCTTACGGGACAGGCTGAAAGAGTATTTTTTTTACTGTTAAGTTATTTTCCTAATAAATCACCAGCATGGATCATCTGTTCCTAAGTCCTTGTCTGTTCTGGAGCTACACATTCATATAAAACCAAATTCATATTTTTTAATATTTATACATTGGCTTTTTCCGACATAAAGGCCATTCACATCACTATTCTTTATTTATTACTGTATATAAGAGGATGGAAAAGTCCGTTGGCAGAAACTGCAGAATTTCCTTTGATCTCTTCAGCAAGGTCAGACATCTCCAAACGCTCCTGATTACAGGCTAATCAAGCACTACCTATGTTTCACCCAATCAGTACCAGGCAACACAAAGACAAACACCCCCTTGAATAAATAACTCAAACTGGAGAACCACTTCACCTCATTTTGACCATCAAAGCTTTAGGTGGCTGCAGAGTGGAATGGTTCCATAATGATCTGAGGTGCAGGAAACTGGTCCGGACAATAACCTGGAGAATAATACAAGATGCAAATGCTTCCTGAGAGGAAGGCGAGGTGATGGACACACACACCTCGAGGAACCAAACGACGGTGCACTATGATGCTCTCATGGATGCGGCGTTTCTATTTTTCAACTGTTCTGTCTTAACTTTAACGTTGGTCTTGGGTTTGCCTGGAAACTTTTGGGTTTGTTGGGTTGTTTTCAGGACCAAGAGCTTGCAGACCTGCAACAACGCCTTGCTGGTCAGCCTGGCCGCCAACGACCTCTTAAACTGCTCGCTTTACACGCCGCTGCTGCTGTTTTCCTTCGTGTATTACGGGAAGGACAGCCAGGTTTCGGTGCCTGTTTGCACCCTGCAGCAGTTCACCTACGCCCTGTGCAGCTGCGTCCAGCTGCTCACGCTGGTCAGCATAAGCGTGGAACGCTTCCAAGCCATCGCTTTCCCCTTTCAGAGCGAGAGGAGGAAAGCGAGGGTTCGTTACTGGATTCTGTTCATCTGGCTATGCGGCATCACGTTGGCTGTAATCTCTTTGACTCTTCCCAAAGCGACGCTTTTTTACATGCTCTGCCGTCTGCACACTGAGAAGTTTGGTGAGGAGCATCTCACTTATTGGGATCCATTTGGGCCCTATGTACTGGTGCCAGTGTGGGGTCTTTCTCTGGCTGTTATCATAGTCCACTACATGCGGATATTCAGAGTTGTAAGGCAGCACTGTAAGAAAGTTCTCCATCTGGGAATCCAGCTGCAGCCGACGGTGTCGACCTTGGACCTCGTGAGAGCCCCCGCGTCGGCCGCAGCGGACTGCCTCCACACCCTGCCCTCCGTCGGCTCCAGCAGCCCGCTGACCACCCGCCACACATTGCTGCTGGTAGATGGAGCCGGTGTTCCCCACACGGGCTCGTCCACAGGAGGCTCGTCAGGGAAGCCCCCTGAGATCGTGGGGGCGGTGTGTCTTCTGACACCTGAGGTCAGACAGCGGGGGAAGACGCAGATGGAGGGGAGGCTGGCTCAGCGTTTTGGGTACATCATGATTGCCTTCACGCTCTTGTGGATGCCCATGGTGGTGATTTTGCTCATGAGCATCATCTCATGGGAGGAGACAGATAAAGTGAGTACCTCTTTTTATTTTTTTGTTTGAAAAAAAGAAGAAGATATTTTATAGTTTTGTCTGCGCAACACTAAATTCAGTTTTTTTCAATTGTCTGCTTTGTGGACATAATGTATTTTTTTTATTGGATAACTTTATTTGCTGGTTATTACATTTTGTTTAGGGTTGTTAGACTATGTGTGACCAAATATTTTTATGGCTTGGGTGTTAAGTGAGACAAAATATATTTCTGTCAGTCACTCAAAAACACTCAACTCAACTATCCGTTCGTCCTTGGCACAAAGCATTAAAAGCATATTCTTTAATTATTAAGCCAAGCACTATAAAAATAAACAGCCTTTAAATAGAGAAAACTAAATTCAAACACATTTTTTAGTTTTTTAGCTACAGCTATTAAACTTAAATATTAAATAAAATAAATCAGAATAAAAAAATACTAATACTAATAATACTATAATATTACTACTACTAATAATAATAAATATAATGTGATCTTAGTTACAAGTCTGAATCATTATTTTATCTCTTTGTAGTCTGTACTCTATGAGGCCTGTGTGTTTAAACATTCTGGATTCATATCAAATTAACTCAGCACAGGATTAAACTTCAATTCATGGTTGATCTCAAGGGGATATTAATTTTTTCAAAGCCTTTGAAGGCCATTAGAAATAAAAATCCTGACTATATAAATAATCATTTGATGTTGATCAAACTGCAGATGACGTCAAGAAGTATTTTAAAGTAGTATCCTGTGTTGAATTCTCTCTTCATGTTTTCCCCTTCAGTTGCTGATGGAGCTGGAGACATCGGCGATGGTGCTGACGTGTGTGCAGGCTGCTGTGGACCCCCTCATCTACACTTTAGTCACCAGACAGTTTCGCTCTGAACTCAAGAAGATCATTTCATCCATCCCAGGATGTCCGATAAAATGGAAGAAGTGACGATACGAACATTTATATCGTATAAACTTCACCTTTGAGACACGTGAATACCGCTGATGGACTAAATGCACACAATAATTTAGAGGCAGGTGAAAAACAGAGCCCACAGATTTGGTATTTGTGGCAGATATAGATGTTTTATCAGGCGGTTCACAGTCGGGACACAAGACAAAGGTCATAAATAATATCCAACACCTGACAAGATACGCACAGCAGTAGTCTCAACAATGACAGGTGGCATAGGAGGGCAAAGCAAAGAGAAAGAGTAAAACTGACTGAGCTCAGAAGAAAGACAAGCAAAAGGAGAACAGAGAAAGAGAGACAAACACAATCACAGACCTCTGCTTTTGTTGTTTGTGAATTTAAAAAATTGCAGTCCTTTTGATACGTTGAGCAGAAATATCCATAGATAGTAGGAGAAAGTGTGCCATTTGAAAGTGCAGCTGAAACAAACAACCTATATTGAAACAGGGAAAGAAATCATGTATAATCACTAACGTATCAGCAAATAAAGAACAGAACTGTCGTTACCTACTGTACGTCGTAACCTTGTTGTCTTCAATGTCCGACGTGACACTGAATACAAAGTCTTCAACCCCACTTTTATTATTATAATGAAAAAGCTCTTCTTATCTGTGTTTGACTACTTTTTTAACTTCAAGTAAATCTGCAAACACTTTGACTAAACACTAATACTGGATCTAGGCTGCTGTCATTGGATGCAATAATAAATCATCACCAATAGTTCTAGATCACTTCTGTGAAATCCAGACCTACTAGTCACCTCGTTTTAACTCTGGATAGTTTTGCCTTTGGTTTGGTGCAAACCTCTGGATATGAGAGAACTTCAGGTCAAGAGATGAATCTAAGGGACTTTGTGTCATAATGCACTGAGATGGTATAAATTATATTACATCATTCCTGCCATACTGAATGATATGATCATGATGTGTAATTTTTTTTATTTTTATTTTTTAAGTTTTAGTACAAACGCATGTGTACTAAATTGTGTAAACTAGCTTTTTTAATGTCTTCATCTTAAGATAGTTAAACACTTTTCTAAAAGGACCATTTCTGAAAAACAGCTACATATGGGCAGACATACTATTGGACCAACTTCAGTGTTGTTTTTGAAGAATGCTTTTGGCTAATGTCTCTGTGTGTGTGCTCTAGATCAACATTTCATCCACACGGAACAGAAGCTGGTGAACTGTCTGTTGTGACTGAAGCTACTCTGCTATATCTTTTGCTTCTCAGCGGTCTCATCCATGTAACCCCACAATGAGCTGGTGTCTTTTCTGGGGTGTACCCTCCCTCTCACCTGTAGCCAGCTGGGATAGGTTCCCGCAGACCCTGTGACCCGCAAGATGGACAGGCGGCTGTAGACGAGACGATTGTGATCATCTCATCTACAAGAAAATGGATGGATGGTTGGATGGATGGATGGATGATCTCATCCATCTAAATTCAGATCTTACTGTCTGGGTAGCTGTGGGATGCAGAATCATACTCAAGATGTCAAACAATAACTGAGGTTAAAAGAGTTAGAAAAGGGTATTTAGTATCCATACTTATAAAGATCATCTTTGTCAGCTTTTAATGATGATCTTAAAATATTAAAAATGACATCTTGGGGCTGTGATTGAGAAAACAGAGTTGCACAGAGTAGCAACAGAGTTTTTTTGGTGACAGACATTAGTGGACAGTTTATCCAGTGTCCTCCGTGTCTCTTTATCCAGTGTCCTCCGTGTCTCTGTGTTCACTGTTACAACAGACTTCCTGCTTTATAACATAAATACAGTCCTTTGAAACACCAAGGAGGACAAAAATTACAAACACCAAGCTTCCTAACACATAGAGTTTACATACTTTGAAAAATGCCTGCGGAATTCAGGAAGGAATAAACATTGACAACTATAAAGGCTACTGAAAGTATACTGTTGTTGACACGGGAGGTAGGAATACAACAGGACAACAACAAGAGAGAGAAAGAGAAATATGCAAAGAGAGGAATTGAAAAAGACAGACTGAGGGAGAGAGAGAGAACAAGAAAGACGGCTTCACTGGTTCTGCCAGACGATGTTGAGATATTACAAAATATTCTATTAACAATATTCACAAAAAACCCAGGGTCAAGACAGATTTGTGTCAGAAATTCTCAGCAAACACCTTGTGCTTTTAATTTACGTCAAAATATACTTTTTTTTTTTTTTGGTTCCTTTATGAGATAATTTAGATTTTTGAAGGAAAGAATAAGAGGCAGAATTCAGAAAACTAAGAGAATAAATATTTAGTTAATCTAACAAAATAGGCACATACTATGTAAAAGGCTTGTAGCTGAGAATTTTAGACAGAAACGTGTGCAATGCACCTCTCGGAGTGGCAGCTAGTCAAATATACCATATACTGAGTCACAGAGACTTCCAGAAGAATTGAAACACAATTTTTCAATCAACTGAGACAAACTCATTCACACACACACACACACACACACACACACACACACACACACACACACACACACGCACGCACGCACACACGCACGCACACACGCACACACGCACCTCTCCTATCCAAAATGTCACGATTCCTCTATCTAGCAAAAAAATTCATATACACCCATTCACGAATACGAAACTCATTCGTAACGCCATCGAAGACACACTGACCAAGAATTTCAAGTGGAATAATATTGAACCTGAAAAGGAATGGTGACATATTCATCTATCAACAGGTGAGGAGACCAAAATGTCAAACACCAAGGCAGGTAGAATGAGTGGAAAAAACACTTTACATATCGTTCTTTATTTTCCTCTTTGAGTCTGCTTCCCCCTCCCTCATCTCTCCTGCTTAAAGAGACTATAAGAGTCAAACTGAAAGAAAAACATAAAAAGGTACTTTGTGCACAGTGACACATGACTTACTTTGGAGACAGATTCTCACCCGCCTCCTCCTCAAGCAATTACCTTCACATTTTCCCCTCTCTTGCCTACACACACGCACGCACGCACGCACGCACGCACGCACACACACACACACACACACACACACACACACACACACACACACACACACACACACACCTCCATGTCAACCGCTAATATGAATATACTGTATCTGAAAGCCAACCTCCATCCATAAAGGGAGTCCATGTCTTTACAGTACATGACCAGCAGATGGCAGGCTCCACCACATCTAGACCAGTACTCTACTCTCCATCCGTTCCAGTCATCTTCTGTCCCTCAGTCTGTCTCGATGAGTCTTTGTCCGTCTGTCTGTGTGTGTTGCTCCTGTGCTCTAATTTTCACAGTGCAGACACCTTCACAACGTTCTGGTGGGTGGGGCCCGCGGGCAGATGAGCATCACCCTCAGGAGTCGTCACGGGTGGCGTGGGAATACTGATGATTGCTGTGGTGATCTGGCTGCCCTGGCAGTTCAGGGGTGCTGGCTCATCTATGCGCATGTTCAGACTGGAGCGGCTGCAGGAAGGAAAGAAACAAAGAACACTGAGGCGCTGGATAGTTTGGGGAGAGGTTTTGTTGATTTAAAGTTCTGAAAATGGTTCTGGTTCAACAAAACTGAATGAGAAATCTTCTTTTGTCCTCCAGCACTGCATTCAAGGTCAATCCTAAAGGTGAAGAATGGTTTCAGAGATGACCATGAGAAAAAAAATTAAAAAAAGAAAAAGAAATTACCCTGAGTTTAAATCATCGCTAGTTCACAGGTTTTATAGAGTTTTAAAAATAACCCGGGGGTATTTGTCATTATGCTACATAGCATTTAGCTGCTAAGGAAATTGGGGTCGGTCAATTCTTATAAATAAGCTTAACAAAGTCAAACTTAACCACAGTTTCATGGACCCGTTAAACACCCTGTGACATTTGAATTAGTGAACCAACCCTGAGCTTAAACCTAGGTGAATACTTAACTTGCAATGGAGCTGCAATTAGACCTTTAAAGGACAAAATGACTTATTGATTTTTTTTTTTAAAGAAAGTAATCAGAAGATCCATTTATCCATTTCCTTTAGACACGTACCCTGTGCAGGGTTGCAGTAGAGCTGGAGGCTGTCCAAGCCGACATTGGGCTATAGGCGGAGATGCTCCCTGGAAAGTTCACCAATTCAGCACAGGGAGGAACCAAACATGAAAACAACCACACTCCCTCACATTCACAAATTTGGCCAAGTCACCTAAAGTGCTTGTTTTTTGGATTATGAGAGGAAGATGGAAGGAACCCACACTTGCAGAAAGCAAACAGAGAAAGACCCGGGGTATGGATCGAAATCTAGAGCTTGCTTGAGAAAATAGTGCCAACTACATAGTCTATGAATGTTTGCAGCAATTATGTATGGACAAATCAAAAGCAAATTACATCATATTAGTTAATTATCTTAGCTGACAAGGCTAATACTTGTTTATCGATATTGAAACTACCGACAGAGAATCTGACGAGACGCTATTTGCTCAGAAGTTGCAGTGCGGATGATGAAATCCACCATCACAAGAAAAACATCATTCGACTTGTTTATTAACCACAAGGAAGAGAAAGTAAATCAATTGACCGTAGTTATTCCCCCCCGCCCCCCACTGGCCTCTGAATACAAATGTTAATGAAAAAAAATAAAATAAAAAGTAACACACAGAGAATGTTTTGCCTTGTTTCTTGAAAATGTTGGGCTCACCTGGTGCTGAGGGGTTGGATGTGGATGGTGCTGAGCTCCTGCAAGCCTTGTTGGTGTGTGTGCATGTGTGTCAAAGACTGGATGTGTGCTGGAGCACTGGCGTTTGGTAGAGGGGTGTGATGCTTCTTGCTCCGGCGGGTGCAGCAGGTGCCCGTCATGCCATCTTGGCTTGAGAGGGAGGGGCTTCGGGATGGGTAGTTGTGCAGCCCCGCCTCCAGGTAGCTCTGCTGGTAATACTGTTCATCCACAAACTCGTGGTTCTGCAAACATAGATAAAGAGAGAGAGATTTTTTGATGTTTAAAAATCATGTTTATTCATAAAAGCCAAATTTTAATCACATTGACACAAAATCCAAAAGAGATTTAAGCCGCAAAAAACAAAAAACAAACAGTGGTAATATAGAAAGAGAGAGAAAGAGAGAGAGTCACAAAAAAAAAAGATGTGACAACATTTCTATTCATGACCCTGTAGTATACACGGCTTGATAGAGTTATTTTCTGTTTCATAGGTCAGTAATTCCACTGAGAATGTGTGTGTGTGTGTACAGGCACGCCAAAAATATCTTTAGGGTGATGGAGCTTGGTTCCAAATAATAGTTTTCCATACTCAGTGCCTTAATCAAGGCTTGGACTTTAACAATGGATCACATAACTGCTCGAGCATGAAAAGGTTCCAAAGTAGCCTTAAGTTGATTTACTTTACTGTTTGGGTTGACTGCTCTCATCGGCATTGTTTTCAGCCACAGCAGTCACAACTTTGTGTTAAAAAGGCTCCAAAAAAACCCACAGACACAAAACAAACAGAGGTGGGTTGATGTCTATCTGGTGATCATAGCGGCACATTTGTCTGATTAAGAGCCAGATATTTCCATAAGGAGTTGTTGGAGCTTGAAACGGAGCTGAAAAGATAATGAACGCTGAACTCAAATCTGGCAGAAAGACAAAGACCCCACCTGAATGAATATTAGTCTACTGCTGTCTGTGTTAGCAGACAGCTGGTTGCTAACATGTTTATTATGTATGGTTCATTTTCGCAATTTATTCACATCAATATGAAAAGTGAGAGTTTGTGTGTGTTCATACTGTATGCGTCATCACATATTATATTTACGTTTTCTGATCTGATCTCAGTCACTGCATCTGGATCACAGATAAACAGGTTATCATAAGGAAAATGCAACGTGTTGAATTGAATCAGGTTTTATTGGGATGCACTTTCCCATTCATATAAAGATGCCGCAGCTTTATATTAAGCTTGGTTCTGTTATCTTCATGCAATGAGCCGCAGATAGAGATAAATGTCCGGGAGTCTGCAAAGCAAATGAAAATTTTAACTTCTGCAAAATAAATGTTCTTTTTGTCTTGTTCTGGAAGATTATTCAAATGGTGTGTGTTTAATGCTTTGATTTACTACTGAAATTATGTGTTGTATGTGTGTGTGTGTGTGTGTGTGTGTGTGTGTGTGTGATTGTGTGTGTGTGTGTTTGCATGCACTTACAGTGGTCTTCTCCAAACAGTGCAGTAGGTGGTGGTGCTGACTCTCTAATAGAGAGGTAGACTTGCTTAACCGCTGCTCCTCCTCTGTGGAACTCTGTACCACATGCACACGCACGCACGCACGCACGCACGCACACACACACGCACTATGAATGAGTGTACTGCAACTTTGTCTTTCACAAATACACTAATCTGATGTTGGAGGTGAACGGCCGGCTGCTGTCTCTGTACCTGATCTGAAAGGTTCATCTTGTATGGAAGTTTCTTAAGTTGGAGGAGGAGACAAGAGGAGGACAGACAGGTACAGTTTTACTTGTGTTCATAAGACAGCACTAAGAACAGACACAGATCTGGCCAGGAGTCATGCCAGTCAGACACGGGGCCACATTAGTATTCTGGCCCCGAGGCATGTCTTTTAACGTCAGTGGAGCCAGAGCATTGATCTGTGCTGGAAAGGAGATTTCTAGTACAGCTCAGTCCTAATGGCTAATACAGCGTATACAATTCAAATAAAAATTTACATCGTGACATTTTGCTTCCATCTGTTATTGCAAAGGGCGGCTGCAGGACCATTCTTTAATGATTTGTTTTCCATATATCCTTTTGTTTTTCATGTGCCGTGTGTATCCATGCATGAAACAAGCTGGTGTTTTTGGATATAAAGCTCATTTCTGAGGTGATTCAGAGAAAAACTGGACTACTGGGTAGTCTTGTGGATCCTCTGAGTAAATAAACAAGTAAAAACAACATAAATAGCACTGGACTGTAAAAAAAATGAGCAGTTCATTTGCTTATATTTGTGCATATGGTTATTAGATCCATAAATCATTTGACTATCGTGTTTAATGACTGTGAGAATATATCATCTTTATTGTATACGCATACAAGAACTTTAGTATAGCTTTTATTACCACCAGCTCGCTCTATATGCATTCTATTTCTCAGGTAATATTTGAAATAGATGCACGATTAATTTTAGATTTTTAAGTTTTTAATTTTAATATTCATATGCATCCAAGCAGAGTTTTGGGAAGAGCCAGTACTCAGATTTCATTCTTTATAGCTGCATCACTGCCGTAAATGTTGGCCGTAAGAGCCGTATTGAGCCTGGGAAAATGTCTCGTTAGTATAGTGCGGAGTGTCATCATTGATCTTGTCAGAGGTAAAGCAATGTTTCACATATATAGACTTGCAGCGGGTTGCGTCAGTCTCGGACGGTAGAATCTGTATTTGAACTGTTTATAAAAACAAAGCAAGAATACCCCCCCCCCCCCACTGCATTGATTCTGCATGGTCCACAGCATCACCAACAGGGAAGTAAAATGCCATGTTTGGAAGATTTACAGTAGCAGCTTCTTTGGTGGTTTATAAAGCAGCTTGTTTTGCTGAGAGGGTAAATTCCTGCACTGATGACTGGGTTTGTCGTCGCCGGCTCTGCTCACCTGTGTTCCTGCTGCTGATCAGTACCTGACACGGTGTTAATAAAACACAGGTGTTTAGGGTGAGTTATTTCCGTTTCTCTCCATACAGGAGGCAGGAAGGCCGTATCAGCAGTCTGTCTGGAGGCAGCTAAAAGCTCATCACCCAGGTGGCCACCGTATTCTACAGAGGCTTAAGAAGGTTGATCTGCAGCGCCGCAAAACGTACCGTGCAAGCACGTGTTTGGATAAATGGCTGAATTGGAATTTTATTTAAAGTAGGTGTAATTAACCATTTATTGACCAGACATGTAAAAGTGACACACACCTTTGGACAGCAGGTCCGGTTGCCATTACCAGACACTTTGAATGCTGCAACACCAAATTTATATGATAAATTTTATCTTTGCGAATACCAGTGCTGCTGCTTTGGCACAAAATAGAAAACAATTTAAAAAAGTTCTCCTGTGGAGATTGTTTTGAGAAATAGCGTCCAACTTATTTTTATGAAAATGTTTTTACTAAAGTGGTGAAATGACTGAAACAAGAGCACACCGATGACAAATTAAAATATATCACCTAAATGTTTGGTCAATATCTTCCTGATGTTTCTATCTCGCACATCGATGCATCTTCAAATCAACATATTACACCAGTGATTGATTTTACATTAAAAAACGATACAAGGTAGCACAGACATAACTTATTCTGTACCCCTGAAAAGTATAAAGTTTGGTACCACACCTTCCAGAGAGCTACAGAGACACATAAAGAGAGAGAGAGAGGTGGGGGGGGGGGCAGGCACATGTTTTTATTTTTGTGCTGAGTCAGCCCCCAAGCCAGTATAGCGCTTGTGAGCTGCAACACTTTAGAGAAGAGAGGAACATCCTTGAGTTGTGTTTACATTTCCCGCTGCATCGCCTGAAGCCTGTTCTTCGGCCGGGCAGCTGGGCTCAGAGATGTGCGCATTAGAGGAGCATTAAAGCAATGAGATCACAGTTTGCTGCTTTGATGGGATACTGAGTGAATTCTAGGAACGGATCATTTAAGGAAGGACAAGGAAGGCCAACGGTTTGAATCCTCAGAACTGTTTTTTTCCAAGGGGGAAGCAGAGGTCAGGTTCTCTGCGTGGTGACTTCAACAAACACCAACATAAAAACCTGAACGTGTCACACGCTGTCGGATTGTCTGAAGGAGGATAACACAAAAGTGAAGAATTGGAGTGTCTGTGCTTGAGAGGTTGGTCTTACTGTAAACTCCAGAGCTTCATTGAACAGGCCGTTGCGCTTGCTGTGAAGAAAGGCACTGGAGCTTCCAGTCTTGGATATTCGGATTCTGGCCAGGCGGGCTTTCTACAAAGAGTAAGAGATCACAGAAGTCAAAGTTAGTCAGTGTCGAACCACATCCTCGGTCAGAATGATCGGGTATCATCCTGACACATCCCACTGATTTGAGATACAGCACTTTCATAGGGTTGATATTGTAGTTGAGATCTTAAAGATCAAATCAAACTTGTGCTACTAAAGCATTCACTCTGATCTTCCGTGATAAATTCACTCTGATCTCCTGTGGTAGTTATGCATGATTCAGGGAGACTACTCGATAACACATTCCTTGGGTTGGAAATTAGTTGAGAGGCAGCTAAGAATAAATCCTGTATGAGTCAAACAGCTCACTCTCATTCTGTCTTTGAACTACTGTGCAAAATAATAGCATAATAAATCAAAAGGTTTGTCCAGAGTCATGCTTTAAGTAATTAGTGTTGTGTTTAAAAGCATCTTCAGTCATCGAACCTGCACTGCAGAGTTACTGCACTGTCCAGTTCCTTTTTTTTCTTTCTGCCTCTCTTTCTCTCAAACTGTCAAATCTCCCTTGTGAGGAAGTCAGCAAAAGAGATGAACGACAAGAAGAAAAGGAATGCGAAGAAGAACACTCTGGTCCCTTGGAGGGCATCCTTTATACATCAGTGGCTTTGACAAAGTGAAAGGAATCTATGCCAACACCCTGGATTTTGCACAAGAAGTAAACACAGTTTCTCTAGCTTGTGTGAAAACATGAGTACAAATGAGTATCTTTACATAGATTGTGAATGCTTCTCTATCAATAATATCTAGGTAACCAAAGAGATTTTTCAGAATAGCACGGTGCGCATAGTCTGTCACTCAATCTGGTATTAAAAAAAAAAAATCAAAGTAAGGAGTGTGGTGTCAGGATGGTGGCGCAACAAATTGTGTGTTTCCGTTGCTCTGCTTTCTGCATTTTAAAACAGAATGATGGATTCATTGAAAAGGAACCCGTAGGAAAAATGTAACGTGAGCTGTGTAACTGATGAGCAAGACAGAAAGCTCGTTTAGTAGGGGGGGCCATGCACTGCTGGGGGGTTAATTGACTGTGCGGATATGTGTTTGCATATCTCCATGTGCGCTTATATGCATGTATGCCTCATCTTCATATCTGAATTTCCATACATATACGAGTCTTATTGAGAGGAGGAAACACCTTGCTCAGTGAGAGTATGGTAATATATGGTAATTCAAGCACATTCCCTCACTTAAGTTTCATTTAAAACATGGTAATGTTTGTTGACCTGCAGATAGCTCCCGCTGTGATTCGGTAACCTAGAGAGAAGCAGAGGAAGATAAACAGGTGCATGCCAACCAATCAATAGCATATGCAGCAAAAAACGCCCACTTTCTTGAAAGTCCACCATTTCTTTGCAGACTTATGTATGTTTTTTGCTGGCACAGCATTCCAACAGACCTTCGGGATAACTGCTCTTTATGTTCTGGCATGGGGGCTCAACCAATGGAATTGTATCTCAGGTGTCACCATGCAAACGGGAGCCTGCAATTGTGGAAGTGGTTGCCAGGCAGCACGGGATAATGGAAGGGATGTTAAGAACATGTCTTGCAAGATTGAATCTACCTCTCTAGTCCTATGATAGATTTCTGGGGGCCTTTGGGATCCTGTGCTTTCAAGCAGAGCCATGGTTGCGACAGAACAACACCGATTTGTTGCTGAGGCATCATGGAGAGAACACAGGAGTGTAAGGAAACCGTGAACACAAAGCTTCCATTAGCACCTTTGTGTATACACAGAATACCATGTGGGAGGTTACATGCCCAAAAAAAGGTGCAAGATCTGGTCCATGTTTCTCCTAAAAGGGACACACATAGTCACATATTCTCACATGGACTAGACATGGACACACAAACACACACAGAATATGTACTTACATTAGAAAGTAAAATAACATTAAATTTATTAGTCATGAAACTGTATTTACATTTGAAAAGATTACAAATTAGATCATAGGATCACAATAAACCCATTTGATATGCGATGCGTTGGTCAAATATTAACTATCATTTAATGCAAAATTTTGACACTTGTCACCATTTATCAACAAATTCCATATGCTTCACGTGATGAAGTGTTTGATAGTGAAAAATAATGTTAAAAAATATTTTTTTAAAAACATATTGTTAATAGTTTTTATTGACTAAAAGGGGAGTATCCTTCTCGCCTCAGTGACTGGAGGGGGGCGTCTATCTGATTGACAACAGCTGGCAAGCGAAGCGCTGGCACAGGCGGAGCCAAAACAAACAAATTCAGGCTATGGCGTACGAGCAACGGGCACACCGGTTGTTGTTGGCAGTGCTATTGAAGAGTGAAGACAAGTCTAGCATTTAAATAGTGTGTGTGTGTGTGTGCGTGTGTGTGTGTGTGTGTGTGTGTGTGTGTGTGTGTGTGTGTGTGTGTGTGTGAGGTGTTATTTGTAGGTATATTTGGTGTTTACATATTCAATGTGCTGGTCTGCAAACTAAAATTAGTGTTGCATGTTTCTTATTTGGTGAAATGGATGCAGAAGAAACTGCGTGTTTATTTTTCAGTTGAATAAAAAAGGGGATTTTTATCCGGAATATTCATTTGCATCTCTGTTAAGAAGCACAAACAAAACCCATTATTAATGGCACAGAAATAGCACAGATAATCCACAATAATATAGATGCTCATGAACAGAGATCATATGCTTTAGAGGGGATATGGAAACTGTACAATTTTTGGGGTAACAACAGGAATTTTCCAAAATAGACAAAGAAATAATGCTTATTAATGTAACCAGATGAAACTAAACTATGGACTGAACCTCAGGCGTTTCTTAAGGACATAATGCCCCTGTTGGCCTGAATGTTTCTGCTATAAACCAAGACAAAATTGCAGCATAGCGGTAGCTCAGGAAGGCCATGGAGTCAAGCAGTCTCCGCTGTCGCTCAAAGCTGCACAAGTCGATAGTAACTGAACCAAAAATTAACTCACAGTTGATAACTCTGATTGTTTTCTATGCATCCAACTGGCAAATTTAATCCAGGTTTGTTAGCTAAACTGCCCCTTTGCTTCCTCTGAACGCTGTTTGGTCGCCACCTCCGCCCTAGAACGACTTTTTCATGATGTGTCTGACTAATCGATTTCTTTTGTAGTCATTGATGCTTCTTCTTTCTGACTGGGGGTCTCTGCAGGCTGCTGCCCCTGGTTGAACCTTTCCATGAAGGCTTATCTAAGACCACTAACGTGTGCTTTTCAAGCTTTATAGGCACATGGAAAAAGCATGAAGGTCCCAAAACAGACTCATGCCATCAAATATAAGTTAATGCAAAGATAACAGGAAACATTAAACTTTACTTTTGTTTGACTAAAGTGTTCCCAGCTGAAATGAAGTTATTGTGCTGGGCTCTAAACATTGTGTACTTTATGTATTGTATGGCTACACCGGACACCGTTAAACACTTTAGCACCAGTGTAAGGGAACCTGGGAGTCATCCTTGATCAGAAAATGTCCTTTAATGCTCACATAAAACTAATTTCCGGTGCTGCTTTCTTTCATCTGAGGGACATTGCAGAAATCCAAAACGTCGTATCTCCAAAGGATGTGGAAAATGTAGCCGGTGTTTTCATTACTTCCAGTCTGAATATTGCAATTGTCTACAATCAGACGGACCCAATAGTCTCTTAAGACTCTATACCTCTACCATGGCGGAATGTGTACTAACAAGAACTAGTGATATAAGAGATAATAATTGTCTTGTATTAATATCTCAGCACACGCTCCCTGTAAAATCCAGAAAGCAATTTAACATCCTCACGTACAAAGCCTTCATTAATCAGCCACCATCATATCTTAAAGAGCTCACACTGCCCTATTACCACTTGAAAATTACACAATCTGGATGCAGGGTTATTTGGGGTTCCTAGGATCACCAACAGTAGAAAAGAACAAAAGCCTTCAATTATCAATCACTTCTTTCCTGGAACTATCTTTCAGTCTGGGTACGGGAGGCAGACACCCTCACTACGTGCAAAAGTAGGATTAAAACCTTCACCTTAAATAGCTGCTTTTATATATGTTGACATTTCTGCCACAAGGATATAAATCAGCCTGTAGCGCGTTGCTTTATAATACACATGCCCACACTGACAAAAATAAAACAGTGGCGCACACAGAAACCTCCTGCTGTCCTCTCATCCTTGAGAGAAATTTGTGAAACAACTGATTGGAAAATCCATCTGGGGTGCCGGAGAGGGCAGGACAATCACAAGACCTGATTGATTGGAAATCAAGTCCTCTGACACCTCTGGTGCACCGACACGTGCCTCTGAAGCAAAAGAAACTAAAACCACTGAGATAAATTTTTTTATTAAGCCTGTAAGGCCTTCTCTCTTTAGAGAAAGACTTCACTGCTCTGTAAACTGCTCATGTTTAAGATGTTTTTGAAAAAAGGTCATAATTCATAGCAGGACTTCTGACCCATCTCAGTGAAGTCCCCAATCAACATCCCTCCATCTCTCTCTTTTTTTTTTTTGGCCTGCCTTGTTGCAAAGTGCAGACGACTTTATTGATTGTCTAGAAGGACAAAACACTCTCAGCCAGAAGACGTCTCCACCTTTTGACTTCAACCTTCTGAGGGAGGTCTAAAAACAATAGAGAGATGATTTAGAGCATGGGTGGGAGACCAAGAGGGAGTGGGGGGGATGCACTTGACTTGAGGACTTGTTTTATTTTGTTTTTGTCATGTAAGCTCAGCGCCAGCGCTGTACTCATGACCACAACTGACAGTAATTCAAGTATGTGGATAACAAACTGGTCGAACCACAGAATGATTTATGGTTCAAGTGGGAAATGGACAATGCAATAAGGAGAGAGTTTTAACAGGGGGGTGGAACCAGAATGGGAAACGGAGACTGATATAGAATCTGCTGTTCTAGACCTGAGTGGTTAGCATTCAGTGCTATTTAATAAAACCAGTGGTCTGGAAATTAACCAGAAGGATTTGTGATTTTTTTCATATCAGACACTATTAAAAGTTGAGGATGCTCTTTTCCTTTTAAAAATCATTGGATTGATTAGATGAGGATGTCATTATTCAAGTTGAAAATTCTCATGTCAGAAAGATGCTCTGTTTCTAACATTAAACCAAAACTGATAAACAGAAAGAGGCAAAGTGCTGCAGGGCTGCGGGTAGCAGGTGGTCAAGCGGAGGTGATGTCACGCACATAGGGGATAGAACATTGTGCAGCAGGTTAGGTTACACTGTCAGAAAACATAATGGAGAATGTTTTATTGACATCCACTAAGGCCCCGAGGCAGCAGCTGTTGGAGAATATTATGATAAAATAAATCACAAACTACGAGAGCCTGTGTGAAATTAATATTAACATGGTGAACACTTATCATTTTGCGTAGAGTTGTATATTTTTCATGTAAGTCAATTTCAGGTCATATTTTAACTTTACATTCATTCAAATGAAACCATTATTATTCTCCTGATGTCAAAAGAAAAAAAAGAAAAACTCTATAAATATGTGATTCTTACAAAAGGTCTTAACCAACTTGGAATTTAATTTCTACCTGAAAGAAAAATCCAAGTATGAAGAAAACTAGATCTGTTTGCAAACTGAGGCAAATAGATTATCCTTGGGTCCTTTTCATGCAATTTACATGTAGATGTAAATTTCTAAGTATGTGAGTAACATGGATTATTTGCATTTACCTTTCACTCAAACACATTTATGTGTTGTTTAAAAAGATCTCTGGGCTTTTTGTTCACAACAACCAGAAAAACAGATCCAGGAGAATACGGCACGCACATTCTAAAATTAAGCTAAGGTAAATTCTCGCCTCCCCACGTCTTTTTTCCTGTATTACTTTCCGTTTGTGCTCATTCATCTCCATCATGTCGTCTTTAAAGCAAACCACTCAGAATATTTCATTAGACTTACCTGGGAATTTTAATCACTTTCATGTAAATAAGTTCTGATCGGTGCGGGGCTTATATGTTTTACCCGTGTTTGCGTGGGTTCTTTCTGGGTTCTCTGGCTTCCTCCCACCTCAGAAACATGTACTTCAGGTGAATTAGCCGGTCCCAAATTGTCCACAGGTCTGAGTGTGTTTCCCTGCCTTTTGCCCCAAGTCCGTTGGGATTTGCTCCATCAACCTCCCGACCCACAATAGTAGAAGTGGTTAATGAAAATGAATGAATGAATGAAGTTCTAACCTGTGAAATATGGAGTCTTCTCACTTGACAAAATCTACAGGTAAAAAAACGGAAAAGACAATGATCACTTCACCTCTGTTGGTTGCTGCTTGTCTCCTACTGGTTTGTGTTTCAAATGCCAGGGCATTGGGCCAGATACTATTCCTAATACTATTAACATGCAGTAATGCACCATGCTCCCCCATTCATCTTGTGATATCCTTTTTAATATTACAACACGTCCCTGCTCGCTATCCCTTCACTCAGGCATTCAGATATTCTGTCACACCTTATCTCACTGGTTGAGGTTTGTCTGAAATAAGCAGCTGTTTTTATTTGTCTTACATCCTCCTGGCCTCATGGCTTCGAGCCGGTCATGACAACAAAGGGAATGGCTTAACGCCCCTTTACAAAGAGACTGCGTGATAGAGTCTGAACAAAAATGCAGTTTTGTTCTCACCACTCCAATGAATGATGGCTTAACACTGCTCCACTAGCTGTAATAAATAGCTCAGCAGCGTCTGGTAAAAAAAAAAAAAAAAAAAAAGGCATGATGTATAACGATGTTTTGTAAAAAATGAAATAGCAACAATCATTTACTTTTACATGGCAGCAGATCTCGACCTCTGCTCAAAGTTTAAATAAAGCAGTCGCTCCAACTGGGTTTTTAGCTTGATCTTCTTTTTCCTTGAGTGGACTGCTTCCCACACCTACCTGCATTCTGTGGTTGTGAATCACACACATAATATATAGTCAAATCCTTACCAGCTCACCCATTTATATGTACTGTAAGTTGATATGATGCTCTTACAACCTCCACTGCCAGCTCAGAGGCAAAACTACAGTCCAACTTTAACCATATTGTGTAAAAAAAGACTCAAAACTCAGTATTGTACAGCAAATTCACCAGAGGGATGCTGAATAGAGAAATTATGTTTGTTTCTCTGCTTTGCATTCCTTCTATGCCACACATCAACTGGTGGCATCCTCATGTATCTTTCCTTTGTGCATTGAGATAGATCAGGGGGTGTCTGTCTACCACCACCCAGATGGATAACTAATTGTAATGGGAGCACAGAACAGCCAACAATTAGAGCCGAATGAAGATGGATGTGAACAGGGTTAAGGAGGGAGGGAAAAGGCATGTTGGGAAAGAAAAAGGGACAAGAGGAATGACTATAAATGCTGAACTTCCTCTCCTCAATGAGTCTTTCTTTCGTCTCTCTTGTCCGGTGTCCCATCATAGTTTAAGCACTGCGAGAGCTAATCCTAACCAGCTATCCCATTTTACTCTCAGTTAAACATACTTATTACAGGAAATAGCCTGAAGAAGAAATGGAATTTCCGTGAAATATACCCACGTGAAGGTAATAAATGCAGAACGAATGCCGATTGGTAGTGGTAAATAACCAGTTACGCTTGCTAAATGGTCGGCTTAATGATTGCAAGGTCATATGTCATTAAGGTTATGGAGCATTAAAGAACACTTGATGCTATGTAGACAGTGCTAATGGGGTACTGAAGGATGTGGTATGCTTGGCTAAGTCATGGCTTGAGCGAGGCATTAAGGATCACAGTTGTCATTTGAATGAGTGACCATGTGATGGTAATGGTCCTGTCACAGACTCTGATCTTTTATTGTGTGAGAAACTGCCAACCTAGAGTCAAACATTAAATTAATGTGATGTAACACAGAATGGGCGAACGTTCGTCAGCAACAGCTGTTATAAAAAGGTAATTAATTTATTACCGTTGCTACAAATTATACCCCATTAAGTGGCTTTGTGGCTTTATGGGGCTGTACTTTAAGCGATCATTCATAATTCATCTTCACAAGGGACAGATTACGAAGAATTTGATATTAATGCAAATTTATAGAGATCTGCTCATCAAAATTGCTTCATTGTTTTCAAAAACATTATTTTTAAACTCAAATGAGGTGACCTATTAGGTATAAGTTCTTTGCATGACGTGTTCAGCTGCAACTAATGTCATCTTTTTATTTATTAATGTCTAATTAATGAGATTGTCTTGCAAATAGTTGATTAATCCAAAAATTCATTATTAAAAATATACATTTTGTAAGTTAAGTAACAAAGCCAATTAATTTATCAAAGTAGAAATAAAAAACTTCACTGACTTATATAAACTATCTATTTAAGCATCTGATTTCCATATATGAGGTTAATTAAATAGACCTTTGTTAGATACTCAATCAAAACATATTGGACCATATATTTAATAGGGATTGCTGTGACACATACATTAAATTAATTCCAGTAGGTAGCCATAACTGGAAAATCCATATTTTTATTTAACGTGACTTGAAACTTAAAGTAGTTTTAATTAATTTAATCACTGGACTATACAGGCTCATTAAGACAATCTAAGGCAAATTTAAATATTTCTATCCTTACTTTGGTTGTGTGAAAACATATTTGTATGAATTATTATTTCATTAAGTCGATTATTCTAATCTGGTTTCTAAAGTCTAAATGGTCATTAAAGTAAACTGAAAATTGAAAAATGCTTCTTTGCTGCTGTTATCACTCAGCTACCATCACCGATTTATTTTCACTGCCACATTTTGTGTTCTTAGAGATTGTCATATGAAACTACATTTGTCAAACTGTTCTTTATCATCTCATCTGTGAGTTTGTATCTCTGGTCCTGAGCCTCACTCTGCTGTACAGAGTGAGGCGTATATCGGATGAGTGCTTCTCAAGCTATTTGGATGACATGCAGATGCGGAGACGAGACTGAGATCTCTCGTTTCACAGTTAGCGATTAACATAGTGGGTAACCTTTGCTGATTAGCACTAAATACAAATTACAGCTGAGGCTAATGGGAATGTCATTAAGTCTGAAGGGGTTCAGTAGCAAAAAGTATCTCTGACCTGGTGATGGATTTAATGACACATCAGGAAATCAAGATATTTTTGTGGCTCAATCTAAGAATAAGAATAAGAATAATAGATTGTGACAAAATCTGCATCAAACTGAACGACAATTCATCCAGTATTGTGTAGGATATTTCACTTAAATGTGGGGTCATAACATAATCCTGCAATGAATATCTGTAAAATATTCCAGGCCATTAGGTGGTAATTCAGTCTGGAAAAGGTGCTGGACCATTATGGTAATCCATAAAGACCCAACATGTCTAAAATAAGACAAGAAAAGACTTGTCAGCTAACGACTAGTTTGGATATAAAAACACATAATTTCCACAGCATCCACCAAGAAAGCCACCACAATATGTAATTCAAGACACTCTATTGGTTGTAAGCACACAAGCTTAAATTCTAAGCAACACTTAATCCTGTGGGCTAATTTAAGACGGCGATGGTAAACAGATTGCGTTGCCTAAATGCTCTAAAATATCACATTTGCAAACCTATCATCATACTTGGCGCTTAAATGCTTGATTTGTCGTAGTAATAATGCTTTCAAGGGATTAACTCACCCAGATGCAATATGGCTATGAAGGCAGTGATGAGACAGTTGAATGGTACTGCTGCGAAACAGAATAAAATCTGAGTTACAGATTTCTGTTGGACGTATGTGCTTTTGAGAAAAGTGTTGACCTGACTGGAGGTATGCAGGGGAGGGAATTAGTACTAGTTAACGATGACAGACTGTCACGCAGCACTGGTAAGTTGTTGTTGGTGTTTGGGACACTGCACAACACCGTGACTCAGTAGAAGTTACTCAGAAAGGTGGGACAGACCAAGGGCAGGGTCTAAATGACAGGCAGTATGGTGGATGCGCACACACACACACACACACACACACACACACACACACACACACACACACACACACACACACACACACACACACACACACACACACACACACACACACGCACGCGCGCACAGATGCTGACATTAATTCATGCACTTAAACAGATCCACACATGCACACCAGCAGACAGACAGACACACACACCTTCCTTCGAGCCAAGACCTCGTCTGGGTGATTGCTATTTTAGGAAAGAACACAGCATCAGGACACACATCGCCTCCAGTCCCCCCCCATCCTACAGTCGCCCCTGCCTTCCCTTCTCCCTCCTCTCCTCGCCTCCAGCCTTCCTCATCACCACTCCTCACCTCTCTTCCCTCTGCGTCAACACTATACACCTCATTGGTTCCACCCCCTGTTTTCAATCTCGATAATTTCTTGTGACCCTCATTCCACACCCCCACCCCCCTACCTGTGTGTCTATTCCACCATGTTCACTCTGCCATGCTGCACTGGAGCCTTGCTTTAAAAGAAAAGCTCCAAACTGGGCAGGACTTTGGAAAGATTTTTTAACAGCATGCACTGAGATGGATGGCAGTAATCACAGTGAGGGTGAGAAAAGGGAGGGTGAGGAGGCAGGGGGGGGTGTTGCAAGAGGCAGGGGAGCAGAAATGAGAGGAGCTGAAAAGACATAAGAAAAGGTAGTGGAAGTGGAAGAAGCCTTGTTAGGAGAAGCTCAAATGTGAGTGATAGGAATGGACTTGGTGTCAGTGTGTGCATGTCTGCCACCTCACCACAAACACACTGCTACAGTATCTATTTGAGGATAACAACAACGGTCAGGTTTGCCCTCAAACTATGATTACCAGTCCGGTTCTGTATGTGCACCAGCTGATGCTGCCAGTTTGGCTCATGGAGACACACACAACATGATTCTGTTGAAAGTCTAACAGCTGGGCTATTTACCCAAAGGAAGATAGGACAATAAAATCTTCTACAGGTTAACACAAATTTACATAATCCATCATACATTTATGGCTGGGTGCACTTTTATCGCTATTCTTGAGGATTAAATCTCCCCACAACGACAAACCACTTGCTGATATTCACTGGTTTGAAGTGATTATTTTATTCTGCAGGTTTGAAATTTGCATTTCTTATTTGTATTAAATCATTAAATCCATTGATGCTGCTGTTGTGTGTGCTATGGTGATGTTATAAGGGCATTCAGCACGCTGGGTGCTCTTGTAGGTTACAATATAAGCTAACTTCGCAAGAAAAAGCTTCACAGAACGAATATTTGAAATAAAATATTCCACCACAAAAGTGAACAGGTCTGATATATTTTTAGTTTTCTTTTAACGATGCTGTATGTGTGCATTGTAGATAATAGTATTTATGAAACAAGTTGTTGTTCGGTCTTTTCAAGTCCTTCAATCAATGGTTACATTTAAAGTTTTGTTGTTGACATTTGTGATTTTTCTTTTCAGTTTTGTTTTTACAAAATACATTCGAGCTGTGGGGAGAGTGAATGTGGAAACTGCTGAATCATGGGAAACATTGCAGTATGTTTGAAAGAACAAGATACTATGTTGAGCCTACTGTTCTGCAGAGCTTACTGTTCTGAAAATGAATTTCACACCATATTTTTTCTGTCACTCATATATAAATTTTGAAAAAGTGGGTAAGGCTGATCAGATTATATTGTGTGTGAGATCATCCATTTCTATCACACACTGATTAAGATTGTGAATGACATAATCTTTTCCATTCCAAGCATTATCCACTTCAAACCACTACGAAGAGACAAGATAATAAAGTCATCAAAACTCAATTCAAAAGAAAACATTGCATTAATGCAACACAAAATTGTTTAAAATCTTAAGTTTGTTGAGAAAATAACTTGTATTCGACCTATCAAACTATCTAACAATTACTTAAGCTTAGTTGATGGTAAAAGTTGTTCATTAAGGGATAAAATGTCTTGTTACAGTCATAACAAATTGTTTTAATATCGCTCAATAAATTAATTGTGGTTGTTGCTATCACAGGCGTGTCATTAATAAATAGTAATGATGCAATAATGGGAAAGAACATGCAGCCAAAAGCAGACTTCTAAAATGTCAGTGAGGCAACATTTATTATCTTCATTAAGATACTGAGGATTTACGTTAGAATTTTTCACATGAGACTGAAATATTGAGTCCTTGGATGCGATAATGACAACAATGTGCTTCACTTTCCTAGCTTTGGTAAAGTTAGTTTTAAAGTGGATATGGATGAAATGAACTTGACTGCGGTTCCTGAGCAGCAATCCCAACGACAACAACTAACTCAAATGCACAAACACACCCCCACAGCAGCACACCTTGACCCCTGCAGCTCAAAATGAATGACAGATCGTAGGTCAGTAGTGGAAACAGTTACTACCAAGATAAATCCCTTCACAGTGAATAGAAACTGTGGCCTTGAGTTGTATATTTCTGTATTTACTGGGCTAAAAAGACTAAGAGAGCTTAATGCAAGTGCTGAAATCCACTCACACGTGTACCCCAGCTGCCGGGCGGGGCTGTTTGATACTCTCTAAATCAAGCTTCTTGTCCTTGTTTGTCCAATTTATCAAACCTCGGCTTCAGTAAATAATTTAGTAATCAGTTGAAGATTGGGAACAAGCCATTAATATGAGTGAGATTTGTTTTTATTAGGTAATAACGTAATTAAAATGCAAATGCTCATAATCCCTTAAAATACTTGTGTGTTCAACATTTGCTGATAAGACTTTAAGTTTATTGAACTGTAAAAAATATATGATTCATAAATGAAATGCTTGAGAGATGATTTTTTTTCTTTGAAAAATCAAATAACTAAAAAGACAAAAAGAAGATGTTCACAAAACAATGTTCTCATTAATGGCTTATAGCTGATCTATAAAGCACGATGTGGTAATTTAACTATTGATAAAGCCATTACTTAGTGCTTGAAAACCCCCTTCATACAGAATGCATAATTTAGAAATTGCTAACAAGAATCCTCATATTGACAAAATGTAGCGCTCATGATGAATTTCCTTCCTTTGGGGAGGAGCGGTCTTTTGATCCCACCGGGAATTGAGCTATGCTAGAATAACCTCCCACGCTTCTCACGGTACCAACAACACAACAACAAGACCTTGTGAAGATGATACCAGCGGGTAAGAAGGACCTCTTTACAAAATTGTTCATATTTAATCAGAATGAAGGGAAATAGGAAATTCAGGCTTTACAGAATGAAATAAACAGAGAAGGTCGATTCATGTATGGTGATACTCAATTACACTTAATCACAGATTACACACACATCATCATAGGTCTCTGGGACGCCCTAATGGTTGAGGAGTCCTCTCATTTTGGAAGGAGAAATATGAGCGCTCCCCTCTGGAATGGAGGCTCGACTCTCTGGGAAGCGAAATAAAACCATATTCACCTGAACCTTCTGCGCCCGCCGCTTGTCTGCCCTCTGGTTCTGGTGATAGATGCGGCTAAAGTTGGACACGATGACAGGCACAGGCAGGGCTATTACCAGCACCCCACTCAGAGAGCAGATGGAGCCAAAGATCTTCCCTGCAATCGTTTTAGGAACCATGTCTCCATACCTGCGAGGTGACAGGGAGAAAGATAGAACACATTTAATAAAATATCTTATTATGCAGGAAATAAAATCTGTCGGCAGTTACTCAACCTTCCAGGTTTGCACAGTCAACGGGAAGATATTCACAACTGACACACACACACACACGCACACATAAAGTACAACTCGCTTTCACTTTATCGTTGCTTTCATCTTCATTTTTTTGGCTTCTCCATACTGTATGTGTCCATTCCTACTAGAATAAAGGTTGACCTGCTGACTCTAATCCAACCCTAACAATGAAAGACCCGACAAAATCTCCTCTCCTGCTGAATGGCACAGTAAAATCCACTGACTCATTCACTAGGAGCAAATATTATTAACCTTTACAGAAGAGGAAGAGGAGGACACGTGAATGCCAGACATTTCCCAAAAGTCATTTAGCCAAATTGAATCTGAAATATTTGCAAGTCAAAAGCAATCTCATCTTCAGTTCAAAGACCAACAACCCAATTACAATAACCGCATTAAATTCCCATTTTTTCCCCCCAAAGGAAGAATCAACACTGTAGAAATAAACAGTGGAAGGAAACGACGACACATGAAAAGAAATTTAGAAGCTAAAGGAGAAGAACGTAAGAAGTATAGGAAAAGCAAGTGTTATTTCTAATTGTGCTCTTTTCTTATTCATGAGTAAAAAGTGAAGGTAATTCTTTTACATTTTCCAACTGAATAAAGATTTCTACCGGTGCAACTAAAACTACCTCTGAGTCAACAAACAAACATGAAACCAAAAGCAGCAGGAAACCCTGCATTACATAATTACGTTTAAGGAGATTATGTGAGAAGGGAATATTATGAACACAAATCCTGCCTTTCAAGTGGGGTGTTTATCATGCAAAATAATCTGATCTTAAGTACTAACTCATCACACTCAAAAATGCATTTTCACTTGTCTTAAATGCAATAATTTCACACACAACGACCTCAATATGGGCAGCAGACTTGGCCCTCAGGGATTTTTATATGTTTTTTTTTTGTTGTAAATTGTTCTCACTGAGTTTTACATCACTTCTCTTGAGCTAGACAAATAAATTAGATAGTAGCTCATTCTATAAACCATATCAAACCAACCATACCAACAACACCACGTAGAAGGGAGGGTAAATAATTACTTTTGCCACGTTAACTCACACTTGACAAATACTACATTTTACTATATACGCATGAGCAAAATGTCACAGTAGATGCCAAACCTGCCATGTTATAGATCACACCTCTTTTGCTTGCTGAATAGAAGCTTAGTATTTAAAAAGATGCACTAGAGCAGCAACATTCAGTCATTAATTTGTTCGCTGTAAAAAAACAGAGATGCCATAAACAAGGAGCCTCTTGTGCTGTTGTGTAATCGCTGCATAAAAAGGGCAAATGATTGATGGACACAATCATCTACAAAGAAAATACACAATTTTTTTAAATTTGCGGTTTCACAGAAACACATAAATTGGATGTTGCAGTTGAGGCAAAGCCAGAAATTTTAAAAATAAAAATGCCAAAGATGAGGCAAATGCAGTGACGTCAAAAACTGTGGTGCAATAAACTATTAATGGGACATTGTATGAACAACAAAGGTTATGACACAGTTTTAACATTTGACATGCAGTCATATTTATTGGTTAGAGGAACATTATAAATCTATAAAGGAGTCTAAACATGAAGTGAATTAAAACCAATCTAATGGGAAAAACATAGAATTGAAAATGAGAGAGAACTGAATTTTTTTCCTACCTGTAACTTCATGTCGCTGATAAATGCTGTTAAATGAATCCCTCGTAAATTAGGATTAAATTTTCAATTTTTATGGAAACGGTTTCATAAATTTAAATTGACACTTTTTTTGGAGGATGTAGTTTGCATTGCTGTTGACTTGTATTACAATGGGTTGCGTGTATTTGGTGCGCTGTCGTTGCTCATGATGACAAGGGACAAAATATGAGATGCTCTTCAGTACAACAATATAATATAAAAACCCAACAGAACTTAAGATTGCATCCTACAACATACTGTAGGGCTACATTGCAGTTTAATCGGCCCATTATCTATTAAGTTGTTAATATTGTAGTTCAATAATAACATTTCTACAACTTCTACAGCTGTTTCTGCTTCTTATCATCTATTGTTTTATTGTGGCAAAGCCCCTGTTAATTAAATATATTTCTGTCTCATCTTATCTCTGCCTTATTTTTGTCTCTCTCTCTTTTTTTAAAAAAAAGTTTTCATATCATTCCCATTTTTAGTTTTTTTCAATTTCTGGGTCTCTTTTACGTTCCTTCAGTGCAACTGCAATGCCACAGTTACACTGCAGGGATCCGGTAGTCTGTCTCTGATTCTGACTGATGACATTCCATGTTGGCATGATTTTAGATAAGTGAGTACAAAACAAGAAAACTACTTTCCAACTTAACTTTCATCAGCGCCTGACAAATAGCCATGACCCTGATACCTGTAAAATGTCTATATCACAGTACCTTATATATTATTATGCTACTACTCTGTTATGCCTGAACATTTTCAGCTCTAATGAAATATTTAAAAACAGAAACATCCAAAAGTGTGTGCTGCTGCGTTACCCAGTGTCTTTTCCAGCAACGTGCTTCAGTGCAATCTAATGAAAAGCGTTATGATGACGTTTGTGCTGTAATGACTTCAGACAGATAGAAAGACTAAATTTTTTTAAAGTTCTCTCAACTCCTAGATATACACTGAAACATGCTTCCAACTAGCACTCATCAAATTCATTCACTTTGACGAATCACTAAGAATAAAGCTGGTTGTTATTTGAGGACTTGGGGAAACAGAACCCCAGAGGCTCTCGAGAAAATGAACGATAATCTGCTTGTTGTGCTCATCGTAGTCATTTTATAATTTAATGAAGCACTTCTGTCACAGTCAGTTAGAGATGGCAAAAATGCAAAATGGTAACGCAAACACACACACACACACACACACACACACACACACACACACACACACACACACACACACACACACACACACACACACACACACACACACACACACACACACACACACACACAAACCAAAAAATACACAAAACAACCCAATTCAGTTCAATTTTTGTGGAAGAGATGAAACAAGAGATCAAACCTCGCACTCATTAGTCACAAATTTCAAAAAACAAAAAAAACAAACTCAATATGAAGCCATTTAAGTGGAGGGTGGTTTTCCACATCAACAAAGCAAAGTACTGCCCACACAGAGAGCGACTGGTCTGCAGCCATACTGAGAGTATACTTACAGAGAACATTCATCGTCCCTTCCAAGAGCTTTAATGGACTTTCTACCCAAATTAGGCAATAACAATCCCATCAGCCGTACAGAGGCCCTATCACTGAACATTTCATCTCCTCCCTTCTTCTGAAGATGTTTCCATTAGGAGGAATGAAAAGCTAATCATATTCATCTGGAAACCTTCTTTAATGGCATCCTATCAGATTCCCTGATAGAGGCCCATTCTCTCCTAATACTACAGTCAATTTGCCACTCTCATTTAGTCAAGACGGCCTGTCTCTGATGATACCATCGCTGCAGCATGATACGTGGCACAGAGATAAGACTGGGCTGGTGCACATGAAAGAAACAGAAAGATGTGGTGTAGCGGTATAAGGGTGAGTGCATGTGTGTGTGTGTCTGTGTGTGTGCATGTGATAAGTGAGGTTGGATGTACATTCTTCCCCTCCTGCCTGGATGAGTGCTGGGGCCATTTCTAACTCTGCAAGAGATCAGCAACGATGGGGATGGAGGTATGTGCCTCAAAAAGGCAGATGAAGGATAAGCACTGAAAGATGGTAAATCAGGCGGTAGAAAGAATTTCTCAGCAGATGCAATAGGCCCAGGAGGTGTTTTTTTCTTTATTCCCATCAGCCCTCATAACCCTTCTCACATTCATAAGCACACACACACATACACACACAGCAAACAAGAAGTGTATACACGTGTATATTATATGCTCGTTTTCCAACACACAAACACACACAGGTCAGGTGTGCAGGTCAATCCTCGGTCAAGGTTTTTCACATTCCATCATAGCAGAGGCCGGGTCTCTGCGGGCCACATTAATAAAGTCTAGGAAGGATAGGAAGAGGTTTATTGAGTGGGACTGAGGATTCTTGTGAAGGTGTGTGATGGATGGAGCCATCAGATGTGGCCTGTGGGATGATAGACACACACATCTGTGATCATGGCAGGTCATGTCAAAAATACGGCTCATCCCCTCAAATATCGGCTGAGGAAACGTAAGCAGCACACGAGCATCTGGTATCAAGAGATGGCAAACACAAAGGATGATACAATTACATTACTATATGTTTGATGGAACGTAGAACTCCCATTGTTATGTTTCTGTAAAGGCACTTTACTGCACAATGAGTCACAGAGTGAGCAATTATTGTGGAATTTCGGAACCTATACTCAGGATAAGACATTTCTTTTTGAAAGAGAGAGGGAGAGAAAGAGCGAGAGGTTAGGTGTTGAGGGTTGGGTTTCTATTTACAGACCAAATCCCATGTGATTCTTCTGCAATTTTCCTCGGCTCCCTTAAGATATAGGCTAAGTGATTTTGTTTGGACCACAAGCCCTTGCAGTGGATTGACCCCTGGAGGAATGAAATCACCTACTGGAACAGGCGGTGCATTCAGTGTGGTGTGCAGGTCTGTGTGCTGACAGTAAGTTTATGACATATATGTTTGATTTGCATGTGTGTGTGTGTGTGTGTGTGTGTGTGTGTGTGTCAGTGGGATAAACACAGAGTTGCAGACTTAAGACAGGAGACTGTTTAAAACCAACCCACATGTTGAGACAATAAAACCCGACTCACAATTAACAACCTTAATCAAAAGCAGAGCCAACAGAATGGTGTGCCACGTTATAATAAAGGATATAAAGATACTCATTAAAATACATCCTTTGAAAATATTAGTCATCAATTAATATAATGAGAACATGACACAATTAAAAAAAAAAAAACAGAAGAAGAAAAAACTGTTTTGGATCACAACACATGAAGTGAATTAACTGCAAACCCTTCAGCACCACGGACAGCGACTGCATGTTCTGTCTATGGCACCAAATTTAACTAACATCAATGTGTGGACCAGTCTTAAGCTATTTATACATAATAAATGACGTTAGTAGGACCTGTCTTTTTAGGAACTCTATAGGTCATGATACAGAAATAGGGTTGGCCACAATTTATTTACACTTAACTCTGTAGTTCATTAAATCCCTAAAGGTCCTAAAGATGTAGAATTACCGTTTGTTTCCTACTGTGAGTGATGAGAAACCCATCAAACAAAGTATTTTCCACCAAGGTTAGATCAATAATAGTGACTCTAAAAGAGAGATTTATGTCTTCCTGAGTTTTAAAAATTTAATAAGGTGGCTTATTAAATGTTGTAGAGAAACGTCTAAAAAGCCAAGTTTAAACCCAAACAAGAGCATAAAACCAATGGTTTTCTAAATAAAGAAAGACACATAAAAGGATCATCTAGTCCTGCTAAAGCTATAATATAGAATATTTTTTGCAGAGATTACTAAAATATGGAACATAAAGTCATTTCACCATATTTATAAAGTCACGCTCTCAGTCAAGTTCTGCAATGAAAAATACAGGAGGTCATAAACGATGACACCTCATAAAACTATCCATAAGCGGCAGCAGAGTTCCATTTTCATTCAACCTGTCACAAGCCAACGAAGCTTCACTCTTTTGGGTTCAGTAGCGTGAAAGATTGTCTTTTCAGGCCTCTAACCCTTAACTACCCATCCATCTATTCTCTCTTCTTACATTTCATGGCCACTCACTCAGATGGAAGTAACTCAGATGACACATGGCTCTCCAGGGATGCGACAACCATCTATAATCAGGTCCACAAATGTCATTGCAGGAAAGCATCAAATAACGAGGTGGAGCCACAACAGGTGAGAGAGATAAAGAGGAAGAGAGATTAAAGGAAAAGAACAGATTAAGATTGTGATGTAGTCTGCTAATATGCAGAAGGTCACTTATAAGTGCTTTAATGTGGATTAAACCACATACAGTAGAGCTGTAATGAACTTTGGAGTCCCTCAACACAGACACCACCTATAATTGCTACTCTCATTTGTTGATCTCTACTCAGATGTGACTCAGAGAACTAATTGCTTAACCAGTTAATGTAGGTTCAATATATTCACAATTCAAATATGATCTTTTCAAACTACGTAGATGTTATCAGACAGCAAAAACCCAGAGGGCTTCCTACCATCACCAATTATGACTGACGAGTTTTCAAATGGATAACACATGAGTTTTATTTCTGGAGACCTCCGCTCACATAGTATGGAAAGAGAGTGCAGAAGACAAAATGCAATCAAGTATTTGCATAAATAAAAATATTATTACGACAATTTTTACAAATATCTACCATTTGATGTTTGTTTGATGGAAACAAACATTAAAAAAAATGTAAATAACTGTACATTAGTGTTAACTAATTACAATAAGGTCCTGGCTTTTACAAATAACTTGGGGCCAAATGCAAACCAATCTATTTACACCAAAGTTTTCTGGCTCAGTGTTGACTGTTATTGGAAATAAATGTGCAAATCAAAACATGTTCCACATTGGGATGCATAACTTAAATTGACATTATGAAGAGAGACACTTTCGTAAAACTTACAACTCCAATGTGTTTTTCATTAGTAAAATGAAAAAAACAACAACAAACAAACCACAAACCTGTAGGTTTTGTTTTCTCTATAAGGAAGACCAGACTGACCAAAATGGTAAAGACGACCTCATAACTAAGAATTACTGTAACTTTTATTTTACTGACTGAATCTAAGACGACTAAGACAACACTTCCACACAATACCCAGCCTTGCACCAATCAAACAACCCAATCATAAGCCAATGCTAATGAATACAAAAATACCCAACAAATATGAACGTTGTTTTGTCAGCAGGAATGTTATTCACTGCTGTACAGTACACGACTCGGATATGAATAAATGCTGTTTGATACCATATTAACAACCTTGTTTTCAAAGGCTGTAAAAATAAGAACCTTGGCATTGTGAGAGGTGGGAACAATGCCAACAGCTGATATTCAACGCTTTCTGTCTTACATTTACTGGCATTCACTTCCACATAATGCTTCCATTAAATGCCTCTTATCACATAGAGTAGGAAGCAGACAAAGTCATCCACCGTGTTCATTACACTGTAGGCGGGTTCATAACAGCCTAAAAGGCTTAAATTAACCATTGCATTACTGTAAGATTTACAGGTCTGCATTGATTCTGTGAAAATGCATACATTATTAAAATGCTATGGCAGCATACTTTCATATGCAGGACATAAAAACCTGCAACTACAATATTAGCATTATAATAGTTGAAATGGAACCACGGAACTGTTTCACCTTAGAAAGGTGCTTTTGTTGATCTGCTGTTGTTTGCTGCTGGAGCACTGCTGTGTGTTTTTTTCTAGAGAATGGAACAAATTACCATCGGCCCCTGACAGTAATAGAATTATTGCAACAAAATATCACTTTAGCTAGATTGCCCTGTTAAATCATATTCATAATCTTCTTTTTCATTCTCACACACACACAAAAAAAAGGACCCGAGAAAAATCCAGTTCTTTAGACTTCTAGGGTACGCTGAGAGGGAGGGATATAAGCTTTTCGTGTACATTTGTCAAATGATGAGAGGGGAGTGGGAGTAAGAAACACACAGATAAGTTGATAAAGGGAAGGGCATTACTCTCACACTGTACTGCACATGGAGAAAAGGTCATTACCATCAGTCACTTCACTACCAATTGTACACTGAATCATGCTGAGCGATAGCCACAATGTCTCCGTAACAGACACTCAATTTGCTATATTGTCACTTGAAATAGCACTAACTTGACTCTTGACTTTTCAGTTTCATATACTTTCTATTCCTCTTCACCATAATCAAAAGCGATGCTTGATTTGAAGTGTTTTCATTATGAGTAGAGCTCTGCTGTTAAGTCACCATCAATGTGTAAAAAATCAGATGGGACTTTGGCCATGATTCTATGATCTGTTATGAATTCTGCACAAATTTATTTTGATGTTTTTACTCCAGAGGTGGGTGGAAATTTCAGAATATTTTAATATTTGTCAAGCTGTCATGACAACAGCAGAATGAAGGACACAACATCCTTGCTGTTCCTACTTATATACTAATTATAAATTTGGTAAAAGGTTATTACCTTTATAGTCAGCATTGCATTCTCTTTGCCAACATATTTACAGAGCATGCAGAAATCATCCCAATACTTTACATGATGATTACATTTGCCACAGAAGTTCTTTTTTCACTTGTGTCCATTAACAAAGCAACTTAACCATATAACAGATGAAGAGAAACATTTTACCCCCAGAAATACGTGAAGGCAGCAAGAGCCCTAAAAGGTCACTGAATCTATGATCTAAAAATATCAGAAATATGAGTCCATGTTAGCTTAAACTTTGCATTCACAGCAATACAGGGCCTTAAACTTAAAGATGTGTATAATTTGCCGTTATGGACTTTGATTAATAGGCCATTAAGACACTCAATTTAGACATCATTACTTCTTCATTCCACTAGTGCTCTATCCAGGCATTAAATAGTTAATATTTAGCTTTTTTCATGCCCCAGTGACGAAAAGCAGCGAGTGAAAATTTTGAGCAGTGTGAGTATAACTGTGAAAGAAGTTTGTGACTATAATAACCAGACACCCTACTGCAAACTTTGCTCATTTGTGCCAGAGCATTTGAGTGTGGATGAGTGTGTTTACTTGTGTCTGTGTCTGTCTTTGTAATTAGTGATTACCAGGCTGCTATCAAGCGAATGCTTCAGTGAAACCACTTCCAAGAGTAACTGGGAAGTGCAAATACAATTACCAGAAGAGAGGGAGCATATCAGCATATGAATTATATCTGAGAAAGGAGCATTCCCCAAAGCTTGCACAACTGACTAATGGCGTATTACCTTATTCACACAAAATAGCAGCTCCACTTACACATTTATGCGTCTGTTGTCATGCATATCAATGTGCATATGGTAATTTTTTAATAGATGTCAATCTGTTTATATACACACACGCCAGATAATGGGAAAATCTTTACAAAAGCTGAAATATAATCAAGCCTCAGATGCCTGATGTGGAGTGAATGTATGGATAAAATCCAGCAATGGCTACTGGAAAGTGAAAGTTGGATGGACTAAACGGTGTGTCAGAGGTGAATGGGTGGGTGAGGAGCTGGGGCACAATAATCTTGATATGTGGTTCAATTAGGTTACCAACTGAGTTCAGTTTGAAACAAACATTTGGAGAAAAGTCAGGAGAGTTGGTGTGTGGAGAAGCAAAAAGGGATTTCATTTCCATTACGATATCAGCTACAGAAATAAAGAACCAGTTTGGATGTTAGATAATTACAGATGTCTACTTGCGTCAATGTTGGCAGGTAAGACATTTTATTTATATGCACCATAAAGTAAAATCACTTTGTTGATTGGTCCACCACCACATTGTTCCAGATATGAGTATCTAAGCAACTTTGATTGACAGGCGTTGAGTTTTATTCAGACAGATATGTTCAGCAGCAAATGAACCCTAAGAAGACAGGTTGTGAATTCTTTCCAGACCGCCTCCCACGTCTGAGCTGGCGTGCTGCGAGCTGCGACTGGAGATAGAGAACGCACGCACTGTCTCTAGCAAACGTTTTGCCTCCGTGGAATTGACCGAGAACACTGTTGCTTGTTCTAATCCCAGAGGAGGGACGCATCTCTCCTTTATGCAGACACCTTTGCCCGTCGGTGGCCCCACGACTTTCTGCATGCATTTCTCCATATTGTTGTCCTGTCATGCAGAAGGTTCAGATCTGTGAGCCCCCAGCAAAGTGTGCCTTATAGAAATCCCAGCACATGTGGAATATGTAGATGTTTAGAGAGGCAGTTGAGATACCAGTAGGGCATTTGATGCCCCTCTGTGGACCGTAATACAGTGGCTTTTCCGCTTTACCGGTCACGGGGGTTGCTGGAGCGTATCCCAGCTGGCTACTGGCAAGAGGCGGGGTAAGCTCTAGATGCGTTGCCAGTGCATCATGGGGTCACACAACAGACAAACAGCCCCTCACGTCCATACTCACACCTACAGTCAAAAGGGATTAAAATCAGTTCACATAAACTGCATGTTTTGGACGTGGGAGGGCTGGAGAACCTAAAGAGAACCCACACAGATCCCATTCTGCCGAGAAAGGAATCGAGCCCGGAACCTTCTCGTTGCGAGGCGACAGCGCTGCCCGCTGTGCCCGGCAGCTGATGTGTTGTACAAAATTATTCGCATCATCTCTCAGCTGGAAAGGAATCTCCAAACTCATCTCTCCTCACCACCAAAATACATATTTTTATTTTTATACTTAGAAAACAGTGGTTACAATGTAACCTGCAGTCAATTCAAGCTCTTTGACCGGATTTGTCATCAGCAGTTCTACTTAATGACGTGGCACGGTGACATACTGGTTTGCACTGTTGCTTCACAGCAAGACAGCTATGGATTCAATCCCCAGCATTCCCAACATGGCCTTTCTGTGTAGAGTTTGTATGTTGTTTGCATGTTTGCACTTTCTCCAGGTACTCATCTGGAAAAAACATGCACCTCAGGAACATTTCGTTTTGTTGGGCCGTAGAACCAACTCTCCACACTAAGCCTGTAATTTTGTTGTATTATTGTATAATGACCGATAATAGCTTCTTAATGTATACGTACTGCCACGGTCGGGCGTGGCAGTGCTGGTGTGTGGCAGGGGGAGGCCAAGCTTGTGGGTGGAGCCACGGCTCCACACCTGTTGGTCCTCTCCACACCTGAGACTCATCCACACAGCCTGTCTGATTACCACACCTGAACTTGCTTTGGTGCGAATGACCCCGAGGCTTTTTAAAGCCTGGCTCCAGGAGAGCTCGATGCTGGTTCATTTGCTCATGTTTGGTTCCTGGTAGTCTGTCCTGATTTTTAGTTTCTTGTCTGTCTGGAGAATTTTTACGTTTGTTAATAAATCATGGAGGGAAGATTTGCTTTTGGTGTCCTGCACTTGGGTCCATACCCTGCTGCACGTGACAACGTACTGCGTAAAAGGGAATACACCAGTAGTAAGTTCTAATTTGTAGTAATTCTAATTTGTGCTTCTATGATCCCTTTTATTTATTCATCTATATAATTTATTTATACAACACATGTACCCTCTTCAATCCACCCCCCCCCCCCCTTTCTCTGCTTGACCTCTGCTGGAGCTGTTGCTCTGAGATGAAAAGAAGCGAGGCTGTGTGGAAAGATAAGCCTGGAGTCGAGAGAGAAGAGAAAGAGAAAGGTCAGTGCCTAGAAGTTCAGGGGTCATCTTCACTCGACAGCAAGCCCGTGGTCAGAACAGCAAGGTGACTGTACGCCCCATCCCAGCACGGATTTCACACGGCGATCAAAGAAAATGGGACACACACAGAAGATTAAAAAAAAAAAAAAAAAACATTAAAGGAAGGGAGAGAGGGGGAAATGCAAATGTAAGGAAGGGACTGTAGGGAAGAGGAGAAAAAAGAAAGGGACACTTCTGTGGGGTTCAAGGGTAACCCCAGCAGGAACGGACGAGAGATGAATCGACAGGAAAGATGGGAGAGAATAGAAAAGCAGAATTTTTTTCCTTTCAAAAGCAAAATGATTGCATTTGTTTAACCATTTTATTTCGTATGGATTGCATGTTTTTGTGCATCAGTGAAGCTACAATCTCCATATTTGGCTGCTTTATCTTTGTGTTATTATTTCTCTACATGGTTGTCTTCGCTTCCTGGTCGATTCCTTCCACCAGTGATTTACTTCCCGATTGTCATAGCTCAAGTTTACGACTTACATTGCCAAATCTGGAAAGAAATTCAATATGAGACACCCGTTCAAAGGCCCAGGTGGTGCGGTTTTTCTTCAGTGATTGACTTGACTAAAATATTGAGCTTTCTAAACTTTTTCCCTGAAGGATATGGAAATTAATTAATCTCTCACTCACCATTTCTGTCTGAACTCCCATGTGACTCCACAGGTGATGCCATTTTCTATGCTACACATCCTGTAACTCATCAACTTTACTGATTAAATTGTTGCCTATCTAATTAATTAAAATAGCTCTGTGAAGAAAGAAAAAATATGAGCCTAAATGGTGTGAGAGGAAGGGAAATCAGTTAATTGTGCACATGTATTTCTTGCTGTGCACGTCTCAGAGAAAAATTTGATAGTGTCACATATTCATCAAACATTTTGGTGTGCCTTGCTGAAAAAAAAATTTTTTCATCAATGTTCAATTTCACCACCAAAGCAGACTCTTGCTGTCGATTCTTTGATGTTGCCTGTTGTCATGGGAAACTTGGAGAGCTGCAACGCCGATCAGCATACAGAGTACTGTGTCACTGCAGTTAAAAGGGTTACATTTACATCAGCGCCAGGTTACATTAGAGCAGGGCTACATTACCCATTAGTGGTTGCAAAACACATTTGTGGTAGCAGGGCCACAATGGTTAGCATTTAGAGCTAATCTATCATGAAAGGGGTGAACACTCAGCCCATTTAGTTTAAGTGTAATTCACGATGAACTCGTTTTTGGAGAGCCACAACATTTGAAAACGCATGATTCACGGTAAAAATTAGGATAAAAATGCGTTTTTTATTCAGAAAATAAAAAAATAATAATCCAGCAACAGATCAATGTCGCTCCATCGCTGAGAGTGAAATCAGGTGAGAGCAGCCGTTGATACACACAATTTGCTGCTCACTCCTCCTTGAATCAAAGATGTCTCTGTCAGACTGTTTATCTCTGGACACATGTATTGGCTCACTGCAAACTCTGCTTATCACACACTGCTTTACGCTGCCTGACTTATTGACTGTGAACATGACAAACATGGCTCTTCTCATTTGTGTCTGGCACGGCGGAGCATTGACTGTACTGATCTATGACCGACACTGCCGGAGAGGCAGTCGATGCAGCTAACTAGGAGCCGGCTTTAGCCGCCTCTAAATCTGCTTTGGACCAGTCAATGTGCTGTCTGGGTCAGCGTCTGAGATAACAACATGTCATTTCAACTTGACAGGTGCATCCGTGAAAAGTTAACATAACAACACCGATAACTGAATAAGTGAAAATAGCGGATCTAATTCTGCTGTACATATTAAATGTGAGAATCGTGGCAACAGTTTGTGTGGTTTTTTTTCCGTTTTTTTTCACGCCATCGTTCAATCTGTCAGCGCGGGTCAGTGTTTGTGGATGAAGGTAGCTGTCTGGATGAGTGTGGTAGTAGAGAAAAGTAGGCTGCAGGAGAAACTGGGGCACCACTTAGGCTCAGGAGAGGTGTCTTCAAGCCCAGCCTTCCTGTCCTATTTCACTGCCTGACGAGACTGGCATGTGTGTTTTCTGCATGTGGGCATATGTGTGTGTATGTATGTGCATATGTGTGTGTGATTCAACAGAGGGCGAATACATGGGCAGCCATGGGAATGTTTCAGACACAAAAGACAGTAAGATAAGAGGTGAGATCAGGAGCGGCTACCTATGAAGGAGAGTGTCCCTGAGACGGGTCTGCATTATGCATGTGAAGAAGCCCCCCGGGGGCATTGACTAAGTATCAGACAGTCTGCGCAATACTGGAAAACTGCACGGAGCTTTATTGGAATTTGTCACCTGTGTGTGTGTGAAAGTTTGTGTATGTGTGTGTGTGTGTGTGTGCCTTCCCCAACTGGGGACATAACTCAAACCTGGACAGAGAGCCAGAAAAAGACAGGCTGGTTTAGAATACATCTGAGGTCACCGGTAGAATCAATTTGCCGGATTAATCAACACCAATAGGACGTCTTCCAAACAATTTTTTCCAGCAACTTGGCACCTGTAGTGGAAAATGTCTCCTAAAAGCCTCACCGTTAAACACTGGGACCTTATGCTGTGCAGATGATGATATAATATACATATGGAGATGTTAACTGTATCAAGGATGGTGTCCAAAACTTTAGCATAAAACTAAATTCACAAGCAGCAGGTTGCATTTAAAAACACACAAACAAGAAAAATGTTATGCCCAGTGTGTTTGTTTCAGCTACACTTCATTTCCTTGCTAACATTCTGACAAATTCATGTCTATAAGAGTCATATCAAATCAGGATATATAACAGCTTAGCTCTGAATTAAATGAACAGACCGCAGTGGACAGACAGTTAATTATACCCAAGTAGAACTGGAATTCCGGTTGACAATGAAGCTCCTTCAGTCGAACCAGTTCAATTTATGTCACCTACAATCCTTGAGTTCATTGAATTAAAAGTATTTCTGGCTCTTGTGCGAGGCAAATGCTGTGGAATGTGAAATATTCAGCTTCTTCCCTTTTTCCTGCTTCAAACTGTCATATCATATTGACTTTTAAGAATTCACTATTGGCTGACCTCAAGTAGGTAGGTGTTTTTTGTTTGGCTGTGTGGGTGAAGAAATAAGCTGTCTAGTGTTCCTGTAAATATGAGGCTGTATACAGCACCCACATACTGTGCTCCCACAAGCTCACATAAACCCACACGCACGCACGCACACATACACACACGCACACATACACGCACGCACACATACACGCACGCACACATACACACACGCACACATACACGCACACACACAATGTTTACTGTACTATGACACATATTATTTATGTATCAGTCCTTGCTCTCTACTCCTCTGGAGCCTTCCAACACATCACTAAATCATGCCTGGCATTTCCCCCCGCTAAATAAGGGCAGCCTTTGGACTGACATGCTGGCCCTGTAGTGCTGGACCAAGTTACCTCTCAGCTCCTTCTGTAAACCTATATCCCCGGTAGTTCCCTTCCCGCCTCTGCAACTTTACCCTTCAATGACCCGCAATTACTATCTTATATAAGAATGAAGATGTGGGTTAATGGGTGAATCGTGCGCAGATATCTGATCTTTGACCCCGCCGGTTGCAGCGTTGTCATTGGCAACACACAGTCAGGTGGGTTAGAGTGTAGTGTCGGGTTGCCAGGTTAGGCTTTAATGGGAGAATTAGTTAGGTTTACATATCCTGACATGTAATGAGCAGCTGGTTTGTGTTACAGGAACTGTGTAGCAGCAATTATGGAGACTACGGCTGACTGAACTAAAGCAGAGCAGGAACTACCGGGTAGGAGTAAGAGACTACTTGATAAGATACTTGTATATGTTAAAAAGTGACCAGTGGCCAGACATAATAGTCTGCTTAAAGTGACAGTTTATTAGGTGAAGTCTTTAATTGTATTGCAATTGTACACTGACCTACTCTTATATTACGGTTTGAACCATCTGGTTGCGTCTTGCCTGATCTGGGAGTGAGAGAGACAGCAGCAGGCTGGTGCATGAGGGAGGACAGGCTACAGGGAGGCATTATTAAAATTTCATTTCAGAGGGGTCAGTTTTTCCTCAGGGTCAATCATAAAAATAACCTTTGAAAGAAGTGTGACCGTGAAAAACAGGGCATCTCTCTCAGAATGCTGGGGGATTAACCCTAAACACAGAAAAAGTCACAGAAGGATTCCACATGAAATGTTGATAAGCGTGTATTATAAACCAATTAGCATTCAGAGAGATAAATGAACAGACAGGTAAACATGTATGACAATTTGTGTGCATTACATAAGCACACATGATAAATATGACGGAAGCATGCTTGCACATAGTAAGAGCCCGAGGATGATTAAAGCCTCTGAGTTATAATGGGATCAGCTGAGAGGGATGGAAGATTGGGGAATCCAGGCATCATAAATCATCTCCATCACACATCAGTGCTAATGCCACTCATACTAATCCATCAGACATTCATCTCAGCCGATGCAGATGGTTAATCTATCAGGTTGCATGCAACTGCCCTCCCCCCTTTGTTTCCTTCTACATTCCTGTGGCAATATACAATCCACATTCACCAATGAGAGACAGCATCCAGAGAGTCGGCCAATGAGGGAACATTAAAACCATGAAGTCTTTCATGCCAACCAAATGTGGTGAAGATCTAGAATATCAGGAGGCTGAATCACAGCATTCAACAGAATTTTATCTCTAGTTAAAAAGCTGAAAAGAGAGGCATAAATATTCATTACATTATCTCAGACATCAAACCTGTCGGAGAACTTCACAATCTCTCTTCATACCTACAAGTGAGGACATCATTTCCACCGGGGGGTTTCATTGATGATGCATTTAGTCATCTGGTCTCTTGATCACCTCTTATCCGGATCAATGTCCACTTAAATGGACTGCATTAACCCCTGACACTGTCCTTCCTGCAGAGAGTGGCAGACCCTCCCTTTAAGACATGATCTGTATTAAACTCCTCTTTGGCTGGGATCCCTGTTTGGCTCTTGTCCATGACAAACACACACACATGCACACACACATACACATATACATACGCTCACACACTTAACACACTTAGAAAACCAGTCAGATCCCAATGTGTCGTTGAATGGCACATCACTATGTAATAACGTTAATTTTAAAAAATTTATTCTGACCTTTGCTTTTGCGGCGATGTTTTTTACATTTTCATATTTAGTCAATTCTAACCAATTTCTTTCTTTTTAGTCAATGAAAGTCAGACAGGTTTCAGTCTAATTCATTCATGTCATAAGATTCGTCAGATGATTTCCAGATGGAAAAATTTTTCAATGATTAAGAAGGAAAATCTGTGGAGCTGAGGACATAAAGGCTTTTTAAGTTTAACCCAGTACGTATATTTAAATCGGTAGATGTATCATCACCACTTACACCTCTGACTTCCAAACCTGCAATAATTCTGCAGGCGTGACAGACGCTGATGAAGACGTGTGTGAACACACCCAGCTTCTTTTCGTTTCTTCACACGTCTCTCTGGTATTCTCTCATTACTAGTTCAAAAAACGCTCCCAAAAGAATTTACATCACTTAGCCCACCTGCATCTGAAGCCTGTTCTGACTGCCTGACAGCTGGTGTCCCCGGCCCTCCTACCCACTTCCCACCTACTCTACCCCCACTCTTTGCCCCCTCTGGCTGGCTGCTCTGGCCTTCTGCTTCTCACAATGCCATCTCTGCACCCAAGCAGCTGTCATGCCAGCCCACTCTCCCCCCTTTACCCACTTTAAATCAATATATCTCCTTCCTCTAAGTCTGGTTCCACTGTTGCTTCCATCACCTTACCTTCCATTTATTTATCTACCTGTAGAATTGATTTATTTTGTGCAAGAGTATCTGAAATGGCCCGGGAGGAGCAACAGAATCAGTGCAAATGGATTGCCTGAATGTAAATGTGGGCAGAGAGGACGTAAGAGTAAATATGAAGACAACATGCGGGACAAGAACATTCATAACAAGAAAAAACTCAGATACAGGTCTCCAATTTGTTTCTTAATCTAACAGATTCCCACACCTCCCTGACTCCCCCCAACACACACACAGATGAGGAGAGATCCAGCATCCTGCACAAATGAAACCCTCATTAACACAAATATGGAAAGCAGAAGCTGGCCCGTCTGTGTTAGCAGATACACAGTAGCAAAGAGAAATATGCTAAAATAGAAAAATCCACACTCTTGAGAATATGTGGCAGTGACACACACATTTGATGCTTACATAAACATATTTACAGATTCAAGCACTCTCTCTCTCTCTCTCACACACACACACACACACACACACGCGGCGCTACCTACAGTAGAGTTGAGCCTCATGGTCTGACATTTCTTCCACTGAGCTGTGTATGTTGCGTCCAACCGTTCTGTCAAAACATTTCAACACGGCTCGGAATGGAATATACAACTCCAAAGATGTGACTGTGCATGGTCTACCCCGCGTACGCACAAACATAAAACACACCTCCAGCCACATGGAAAACCTCAGACAGACATCAACACTGTCGTCCTCTGGAAACGTGTCTGTCTGAAGACGAAAGTCTAAGAAGTACACAAAAACTGCTGCGGCTGTAAATTTGTGTGTTTGTCGAGGGAAAGAAGCCTCACAGTGAACCACTGAATCAATACTTATAAACTCCACTGCATTCTACTCTATACTCTGTTTGTTCATACTGGTCAATTTTTTTTTTTACTGAGCAGGGATTGCTAAGGGGCAACTTTATGAACCTTGAGAGAAAAATTATGACGAGATTTTCAGCTAACCTATTGGGGCCCTTATCAAATAAATTATTTCTCACTTTCCACTTGGTGAATGTTCTGCTAACTAATTGGTGTCAACGGAGCACAAAATATTCATTTAAAATCCCGTTTTTAGTGCACTCTACTGAGCGAGTAAAAATTGCTTAAGACACATTTACTTTAGTTGAGTAAGCAGTCCTGCCACGGACAGGAAAGAGCTTTCTGCTTCATATTTAGCTGAAGATATTATTCTCTTTTGGGGGAAATTGGGAACTGAAACAGTGACCTATGCCCGACAAATCCACTGGCGATTGTAATGATGTGCAGTGCAAACTCTTAATTTGGTCACCAGCTTGAAAACAAGCAACTAACAGCTTTGCAGAAAGAATACAGATGAACACTCCTATCTCCTCGGTAAACATTTGGAGTTCAGCTGAGAGCTTTTCCATTTCAGCGACTGTGACTCTGCGAGACGGCAGTGTGAACATGTGACTGAGTTACTCTGCGTGACTGTTATCCCATTTCCATTTCAGTCTGCCTTATTATTTGATGAAATTGAAGCGGAATGCTCCAACTTCTGCCATATCTGTGTATTTCAAGCATGTGTACACATGTGTGTGTTTGTGTGTACTGCCTTCATAACAGCATTATGCGCAAAGATGTTTGTGTGCAAATACACAGGGCACAGAAACAGCCGATAGCCAAATGCTCACACCAATTTAGCCCCTTGTTGTTGGTTGGAGGCTGATCTGGGAGGGTTGCCTGATGTTTACACGCAAACTGACTGAACTAAATTTTCACCACACAGAAAAGTGGCTTTCACTCAGATGGCGAAGCATTGGCGCCAAAAGAACAGCACACACAGCAAAGATGGTCAAAAGTTTGTGATGAGACGAAATCTGTGCAATGGCTCAATTATTTGTAACAAGCCATTTAATTCAAAACTTTAATCCAAAAAAAAAAAAAGGAGCTAATTCATTCAGGATTTAGTCTACAGATGAGCGCGGGTCTTCCTGACTCACTTGTAATCTGATTACCACATGAACAACTGAGTTGCTTTACTGAAAGGCAGACATGTACGTGCGAACAAAACCTGCCATACAAGCACACACACCCAAACACACACACATCAATGAGCCTGTCTGTGTGGCTAACGCTCCACTGCTTAGTTCCACACAATTACATTCACAATAACCCAAAGCCCCTCAGGTCTCCACCAGCCCGAAGCTGTGCTCCCTTACATAACACTCAAGCCCTGTTCCAAAACTCCCATAATTGGCTGAAATGTAATCAACTTACTGAGACCATTAAGGTTTATTTTAAATTAATCGTTAAATCAACAGGCGGTGCAAACTTAAGATTTCTTAAAACTTACCAACCCCAGAGACAGCTGCTGGGACACGACCGGAAGCAAAAAAAAACTCAGCAGATGTCTGGAAGGTGATGGTACTAGTGAGCCATAGCAAACCTTTCTGTCCTCTCTTTACCGCCAGTAAGGGGACCTTGGATTTTCACACTCTGACAAACACAATTAATTGGGGCAAAATGTGGTGCCCTTGGGGCTCCAATGACTCCTGGCTCATTTATTCCGCTCTGCCTTCAACCTGTGTCTGCCTCCAGCATGGTTGGAGGCGATGGCTAGCTTTGGGGCTGCGGTGACTACTGTATATCTTCTTCTGTAAAGTCTATTGTAGAGTGAGAAAATACAGAAAGAAGAGATTTATTAGTCAGTCAGTCATCTTCAGATTACCACTGCTATATCTGCCGCAGCCGGTCACGGGGAGCCGGAGCCTATCTCGGCGGCATAGGGCGTGAGGCAGGGGACACTCTGGGCACGACGCCAGTGCACCGGAGAGCCACACACAAAGACACACAGCCATGCACACACACACTCATTCCTACGGGCAATTTGGAACGGCCAATCAACCTGAAGCGCATGCTTTTGGAGGTGGGAGGAAGCCGGAGAACCTGGAGAGAACCCACGCAGACACGGGGAGAGCATGCGAACTTCGCACAGAGCGGGACTCGAACCTGATTTATTATTCACTTTTAAAGAGATATTGAAGAAGGCAATCTTTTTTTTTTTTTTAGACACAAGAGAAATAAATTTGACTTGCAAAAGAAAGACAAATGTTATCAAAGAACTTGAAAACCGGACACTTGATAACCACGCATTAGTCTAGATTAGATTAAGTAATCATCGCCAAATGAAAGCGACAAAGAGAGGGGCAAACAAGGATAAAGAAGTAATTCAAGAAAGAAATATGTTAAGTATAAGAGGAAAATATAAAGTGAAGTGACATGGGAAGCATGAATGTAAGCAAAACTGACAAATCCAACACAGCAAGAAAAGGAGCAGTTATGCAGTGAAAAGGCACTAAAAGACAGAGATGGGGAACTAAATTTAGCATGCAGGGCGAGCTCCAGTGAGCCAGAGAGAGTGAGTGTTTAAACAAGTGTTGTGACTCCTACGCGGCCCACGCTGCTATCGAACCGCATCAGTATACCTCGGAACAGGTCTAGCGGGTCATCAGCAGGAACAGCAGTGGCAGCTGAGAATAGCCTTGTAAGGCTTTGCCGACTGTCAGCCTGCTGCTCGGACTCCAAAGCAGCAGGTGCTCATTGGCCGCAAAGCAACAGTATGGTATTTCATGCAGAGCTGAAGAGGCTGATGGGAGGTGGGTGTGGGGGGAATGCATGCAGACGACGAAGGAGTTAAGGAGGAGGAAAGACAATATGTGTATATGTGTAATGATATTAAAAGAAGGCAATGCAAGGTGGTTTAAAAGTATCAGGGAAATGATTGCACACAGAACAATTAATTTACAGTATTACCAAGACAATGTTTGCTTTTCATGCACAGAGAATCTGCCACATAGAAACGTCTTCATCACCAGTAATTGTGAAGATACTGTTACAAATGAAAGGAAAAGAAAAGAAAAAAGTCTGACATTGTGTCTGGATGAGAAAAGCTTCTAAAAATAAAGCATTATTTTATTTGAGATCAGTGTTGAGTGGAGTGTGTGGGAGCGGAGCATGCGTCTTAATGAGGATGACATCACCTGTGAGTACTACATTTGGAGGAAGGAAGCCCAAGGGGACATTTGCACATATACTGCACAAACACATGCACACATAAATACGGTGCTATTTAATAATTATGTGGTTGAGATTTTGACTTCCCATTCTCAGATTTCTTAGTAAGAAAATAATAATTCAGATTTCATTTTCTACTGTTTAATATCTTTAGACTAAAAACGATGCAAAGCCAGAGCTATTAGAGGATCAGAATCTCACCCCACCCTTTCACATATGCACAAGGAATAGTGATATTATCTACCTGGTTTCCAGCCATAGGTCATGTTCCTATAGTGATAACGGGCCAGTGTAATTTATAAACCCATTTGTCATAAATGTCTGCGCAGGACAAAAAGTCATCCTCAATACAAGAAACTACACAACAATAAAAGAGAGAGTCTAAAGTGCATAATGCACTACTGCAGTGTTAGGTCACAAGGATTCAAAAATACATTGTTTAAGAATGTATTTCTGTTTTTACAGAGCTTGTCAAATTTATTTTCTAAGGATTAATTTACAAATCACAAGAACCACAAAGGTTTGTGTGAAGACACCCACATCTTAGATTATAGCCAAACTGGTCTGCCAGTTTAGTATAATAATATATTACATTCTAGTTATATGGATAGGCATATGAGAGATATATGTGCCAGATTTGAAAAAAAAATCAACATTAAATTTTGAGAATTCCTAAGTCTTATACAGTCTTATAAAATATGTTTATCCAATCCCGGACAAAGAATTTCAATAATGAAGCCTTCCACAAAAAAAAAAAACACACCCGAAATATTAATGTAAGCGTTAAATCCAGAAAACTCTCTGGCTGCTCTCTATAATATTGTAATAAATGAGAAAGTTATTCCTTGTCCTCCAAACACTCTTTTTTGGTGAATCTATCTTGTCCATATACCATTAAATAGAACTGATGTGACGCAGTTGCCTTCGCTTAAACATTTAGAGAACAATTTGTTGCACCTGAAGTGCCACAGAAAATGAAATGCAGTGAATAATTCATCCTAGTTTTTCTTCCCCCTTAGTGAGAGAGTGAAGCAGTTCCCCATCATGGCCCGAGGCCTTCTCTTCTCTCTGTTGGTACAGCTAAACTTCTGTGTGTTGCTGTAATGGCAAAACATGAAATGCACCGTATAAAGCACAAGCATCAACATAAAGACATGAGTGTCTTCAATTTATGGCATACGTATATGTGAAAATAGATACTTAGAAATGCAAATTTGTTTGATATACTGTAGTGCTGCAGTGGAACGCAGACTCCGATTCATTTTATCTCATTAGATCAGAGCTCATGCTTACAGTTAAATCAAAGGGATCTTCTCCTGATGTCTCACAGCTTCTAAAGGCAAAGGCTTGAATGTGACATCTACTTTTTGGTCAAAGCTATACTCCAAATAGTTTCCGAGGGCTTGTCCTTTGAGTCTGAACTAAAAGAAAAGAATTTGAAAAAGTTTTAAGATACTGTATTTCACTTCTAATGTGTGGACATCAACCAGACCTTTCGGACTGGCAGTTAATGTTAGGCTTATACAGGCAACCTTTCTGTGAGGTTACTCTACCACGATTCTACTTTTCTTTCATATGAGAATTTAAGATAAATGCAACATCAAGTTGAATATGAGGATCTGACTGTGAGAAAAGACAATTGCAAGCCACAAGAACAAAAACGATTCAAACGGTTGTAATTTAGTCTGATGGTACAATTAGAGATGTCTGTGTGTGGATAATTGAACAAAAAATGCAGTTTGTCGCCTGTAGGTATCTTTTGGCTAAAACTCTGCTGTCTCCTGGTCATGCAAAAGGCACAAAGCAAGCAAGCAACCAAAGAAACAAACAAACAAAAAAACCCCCAACCAAATAAACCAACTAAGAAAAAAGCACCATGTGGAAACAGTCAAATGACTATCAGTGCCCAGAGAAGTGAGGAGAAGGTTCTGCGCAATTGAGATAACGCATGAACCTCAGGGATTCTACCTGCAGGTACCTTCTTTTGTGTGAAGAATGGAGGAATTACAACCCCTAAGGGATGGCTCCGCTCCCAAAAGGTCTGTCGCTTGGAACTATTTCGTGTTTCATTACTACAATTTCATGCACACAAGCACAGACACACACACACACACACACACACACACACACACACACACACACACACACACACACACACACACACACACACACACACACACACACACACACACACACTCCCCCACTATGACACTTTCTACGTTTTGCAGAAGGCTTAAAAATAAGATGCCTGCTTTATTCCATCATTTGCATCTTCAGTTCTCACTGCCTTCACATCTTCTGTCACAAGCCAGCTTCTCCACAACACCCAAAATTCATAGAGCAAAGTCATGCTTTTCTTATTCATGCGTGATATTGCAAATGAGCCCTGACTGAAGGGTGCTGGGTGCCTTTGAAGTAGGAACAAAAAGAATTCCAGCTCTTCTCCTTATTGGCACCTTTCTTTCCATCTTTCCTTCTTTCTTGTTCTTTCGTCGTTTCTTTCCTTCCTTAAATAGAACACCTGTAATCACATATTCCTTTCAAGCCTGTGAGGGAAAAAAAAGCACTGTGGTGGTGATTCATATCTCATCACCTTGATCTTCCCCCCAACTGTTGGATAAAGTACAGGGAGTGTCAAAAACTGTGAAGTACAGGTAATCTTATGGCAAAGAAAAGGCCTCTGGTCTTACTTCAGGCACACTACCATTGAGCCAAAGGTGTATTTACAAGTGCCTCTATTGATTAGGGCATATCTACTTGGAAAATCTCACAAAGTATCAGTATAAGAGGAAAAGACTGGCTGGATTTTGGGTCTTCTTTGCAGCATGACCAGAAAAAGCAAGGACATTTTTTCCTGTGCTGCTTCTCTATATAGTCTCTGTTTTGAAAGACTGAGATTTGATTCAGGGAGACAGCAAGGTCATACATTCTCTCTATGTTACAAATTATACAATACAGATGCAAAGCTGAAAACACACACGAAGGACAACACACTGTGGAGGGACATTATTACAACCATGTGTGTATGGAAGAGGCCATAACATAGCCTCAGAGCTACATGATGCTCACACCAGGAGAGGTACAAACATGCTGACCTCTTTTCAAGCCTGTAGAATCACACCTGTGTGCTGTGTGCTATTTTTAGCCTTTTCTGTCCTCAGACAGTTAACCCACAATGCCCTTGCGTCTCGCAAAATATATGCCCCCTTAGTGCGACTGCTTCACTGTGAGAAAAGCAATAATCCAAGGGTCTGCACAGCTTATTTAGGCTCTGTGCTCAAAACATGAAATATAAATGCAGTCCTGAGGTTCACTCATAGACATGGGGGTTCTATTCTATATAATGTGTTTCCAGCATAGAATCAATGAATCTATGTGTGTGTGTGGAGGTGTGTGAGTCTCTTCAGAATTACATGACATGGCCATAATATGCACGGAGCATGTTAAAATGCTAAACATTCCACATGTGTATGATTTTTTAAACGCTTTCCAGAGCCATGTGCATTAATAAGCTGCAGTAACGGTATCCATCTCTCTGGTTTCTTTGGATCTACATGAGAACTCGGAACCTGGCTGGAGGGATTTGCTCCCATGTTGCCACACGTAGGAAGGTAAGGCACTGCTGCCAGATGATAAGGTCTGGTTCACCGTGTTCTAGTTCATCCTGTGGTTGTTTGATGTGTCTGAGGATATGGTTCTCTGCAGGGCAGTCAGGAATTCTATTAACTAGAGCCTTTATGTTTTCTACTTGGTGCACCAGGGTATTTTATTGTTGAAACAGAAAGGGTTTCCCCGCAAATTGTTGCATTAAGCATGATCCGAAACAGCATTCAGGAAATTCAGTTTATAAATAAGTAAATGTGATTGGATCTGTTGATTTGGGACAACCTCCTCGGAGAAATCAGCATCAACTCTGCTTTAATGGACAGAACGGTGAGGTTTGGAGGAAGAAGTGAAGTAAAAAACACACAAGGAAACCCTCCTGCTACACTTATATAGTCTTTGTTCATTATGATTGGATTTAGAACAAAGTAAGACATCTGTCCTCCCTCCTCTTTGTTTATTATCTCAACAGCGTGGATTTATCGTCATGGATGTATATTTTCTATGCCTGCAACTGTCACATGAACACTTTAAGCCTTGTTTTGTTTAATCCTTCTGTCTGTTGTTTCTTTCTGATTGCAAAGATGTGTTATTAACTCTCTGGGATTCATGCCACAACAGAAACTGTTAGCCATTTGTGGAAAACAGTAGACAGATAGAGATTTAAACATTGTCAAAACTGAAAAAAAACTAAAACAATGACTGTAAGCTTCAAAACAAGCTGTCCAATGAGCAGGATAAATCACATGGTTTGTCAAGCTCTTTGTCGGACAAGCGAGCACAGACCATCAAAAAAGGGCACAACCCTTAACAAAATCGTTCCATTGGTGGACTAATGTTGATCACAGTACATTGAAGTTTAATGTAAAAGCTGCTTTTGTATAATTTATGGCGAATGTCCATCAGGAAAAATATTCTTATGCAGTGCAGCCTTACCACATTCACTTCACATGTCCGCCATCCCCTGTCGGTGAAGCTGCAAAAAACCAATTAGCACTCTACTATTAGTGCTGTTGTCAGTGAGTGCTCTGACCGTTATAATTTCAAATGAATTAGATTGGCTTTTGCCACTACACTGGAATTCAGGGTTCTCCTACCTGCAAGGTCCTAATTTTAATTCCCGGCCATAAGTATAATTGTGCGCTGTAGCATCAATGTTTCACAAAGGTCAGAAGTAAAGGATGTCACCTTAACCCGGGAAGATATCGCATGAGAAAATGTAGACCCAACTTTATGAACAGGGTTGTCTACTTTGACCTTGAGGCAACTGGACAGCATCGAGTACCGTTTGGCACATTCTTGGTGTTTGAAATGGAATATAAAACTACTATTTACACACACTGTTAATATCAGAGTTTATAACGCTATGTTGACTGATACCGTTGTTGTGCTAACAAAACACATTGATGGTAATGAATTCATAAGCGGCTTGTCATGCAGCATGTAGCTCTATGTCAAAGCCCGTACTGCTGTCAAAATTTAGTTTAATAATGCATTCAGCTTTCCTCCCTCGACTGCTGCAAACCTGCCTTTATCCTCCATTCATCCCGCCCTGTGTGAGGGAAGAGCCTGCGGCCACACACTGCTCTCTCTGCTCAGTGTCCCACATTGCTACCCAACTGTCTTTGTCTGTGTTTCTCTGAGTGAGCGTCAGTCCCTCCATCTTTCCTTGCATCAGTCGCTATTTATGTTTTTCCAACTGCACCGACAAGATGGGAGAGAGCAGCGCTGACCTTGGTTTGTGCGAGGAATGTCGGAAGCCATACATGCATGCTTGCACTGCAAGTGGGTGCGTACTGCTTGAAAGCCTGGCATGTCATCATATAGGAAACAGCATAGGCTGTCAAATCACATTCTCTCAAAGCCTGAGCCTTTCCCCCACCCAAAGGTGTCCCTGATTTTATAATGATGGGGGAGAATGTGAAACAATAATATGACTAATATCAAACACAGCATAGAAGAAAAACCCCAGCAATGTTTGCTCAAAAAGGCCTGGATCTTTTCCATTATTTATATGTTTTTACTGTTTGCCTACACTCCTGGAGTCAGGGATGTTTTTCTATGCTCAAAGATATCATAGGTTTATTCGTCTTCATATATGTGGACTTAACAAATGTAGGCAGATATAGTACATAGTTCTTTTTACAAAACTTTGTGGTATTTAAAATAAGTCACAACTTGTATTTCATATAAAGTTGGAGTCAACCACATACTCACAACCCAGAGAGGCTATACCACAGGTGTTGAGGAAAATTATTACATTTAACAAGCTAACATTTGCAAATAAAATATTATTATTGATGGTAATAAAAACATCATTCCAAGGAGCAAAGCAGAAGGAAAGATATTTTTTGCTGTTCACACAAGAGGCCTCAGTTGGTCCCAGTTGGGTTTGCACTTAGATATTTCATGGGTCACATCCCAATAATGTGATTACACGTTCTACATTGAACTCACTTAATAGTGATGCCTTTGAACAGCAAGGCGACTATATATCACCATAAAAAACCGTAACTGTCATTAAAGTGCCACTTGCTGCATCACTATAGTGTATTCACAGTCATGTCGGGTTTATTAGTGTCGCACATGAATCACCAGCACATCTCCTCGAGTGACCTTTGCCTTTCTAAAAACTAATAGTGCTGTTGAATTTCCATAAATCTCATTGTCTTTATCAGGGATGCCAATTCAGCCGGTCTCCATTTGTCTCGCTCCACATCCCCACCAGTTTTTTTTTTTTCTTCCAATATGCCATTTAATGAATCCTAAGTATTGACATACACCATATCAGTCTTAAATCTTTCATCATGTACCCTCTGTGGCTCCACATATACGGCATCCATAAATCAATATTTGAAACATGCACATTATTTCATCACGCCCTCTTCTTTAATAGAGGTGGACTAAGAAGCAAAAAAAAAAAAAAAAAAGAATTCATAAATACTTCAACATTGTTCGTATTGTTGTTGAACTTGGAGCTCAGAGAGAGAGAGACATGATGAGACAGTAATGCATATTCAAAATTCCAACAAAAAGAACTTTCTTCCAACATGAATTATCGTTGCCAGTTGTTTGAAACTGAAGTGTTAATTAGGGCTGTGACAGTGTGGATTTTGTTACTGTGGCTTCTCAACAACAAGGAAAGTCTGCTCTGTTAATTCTCAACTTCTAGAAGCATAAATTATGAAAGCAAAAAGGGAAAGTCTAACAATTCTCTTGTGTCATTTATGCTTGTTCCTGTGCAAATATATCCTTTCATAAAGTTTTTAAAGATTAAACTATTAACTAACAATTTGGAGAATTTGTAAAATAAATGCATAACGCTAAATCTGATCCTGGATGTCCTGTCTAATTACTTATCCATTGTTCCATATTGCAAAGTTATCTTTTTAACCACCCACTGCAATTCCCATGATTGCTTATTCCGAGTCTGTGCTACTGAAATGTCGACCAATTAAAATCTGTTCTCCTGACAGGAAATGTGTGACAAGTCTGATCTCGAATGTATGCAGTGATAATGGTAATGAACTCAACCCCCCCCAGGGGGCATGATATGAATGCAATAACATGATTATGCTACCCATCACTGTAGGGACATTTCTTATACATTAAGCAGGTGTTAGAATGAGCCAGAACAGTGTATAAAGGCTGCCATATGCTAACATATGAATAAAACTACACTTTTAATAAAAGACCATTTAGGATTAGTGCAGAACATTTTGCCCCTCAGCGAAAAAAGTAATCACTTTTCACATCCTCATTTCCATTTCTTCCATATTTTCTCACAACCACCCTACTTTTCAAAAAAAGCCAAGGTGGCATTGGCAAATAGTGTCCGTTAATGGTACAGATCCTCTCTGCCTACTGATTGCTAATACCTGCTAGTGGGTGTGTAAAATTCCCAAGACTCTTTTAGAATTACTGATTCACCAATCCTTTTATCTGCTCTGACTCTGAATGTGAAACAACCTCCAAGCCAAAGCAACTGTCAACACCCGAAGAGGTGGCTTAGAGATGACGACGCTCAAGTCTGTGATGGTGTGATGCTACAATGCAATTCTCAAAGACAGAATCCTTCTCTGGCTTTGCTCTGAACGCCACTAATGAGCCCCCGCGCATGATGAGAAGCTAGTTTTGGACAGGAAGCAGGTTGTAGAAAGCATTAACAGCCTGCCATAAAAAGCTAAGTGATAACAGCAATGGAGTCAGGCTATTTCCTGCCTCCACTCGGGTGTTATTGTGGATGCAAGGAGCACCGCTGTTCCCTCTGGATTGGGCTAATTGCAGTATTTGTCAGTGGTTCCATTAGAGAACATTTCATTTCCACACAAGTTATTGTAATGTGCAGGCAAGGCACAAAGAACCCATGAGTGGAAAGATACTCCACAGATTTCATGGTAAACAAGGCCGAGTTGCTCAGAAAAGAAAATCACAAGCTCCCCTTGATGTGCAAGTATCACTGCAAAAAGGTTTTAATTGGTCTGAGGGGCCAGAGCACATGCGAGACACAGGAAATGGTCCTTCCCTGTCTCATCACAACACTCTCAAATGCATACATGTGCACACAGAAGGCCTGGTGCTCGTCTTCCACCAGTAGGAGACGTTCCCGTCAGCAGTTCTATTTTTACACCACGCTTCCTAATTACAACATTTCTTGTCCATTCACAGGGAGAACATGAATCATGCATGGGACGAGGAAGTATATAAATAGAAGCAGACATATATACACACACACACGTACGCACGCCTAAGCAATAAGAAAATTTAGCATTGTGGACAGGATGGAAAAAACTGTTTTGCTTATCTCAACCACCTACTTGTGTTGTCGTAGCCTCTTTTCAGGATGGGTGCATGATTTAGGTAGAGTAAGTAGCACTAAATCTTATGAATCTCTGCCAAGGACATTATGTTATTACCGATGTCTGTTGGTTTGTTTGTCAGACTGTAAACCCATTACAGTTTGAACCAGATCCAGAAAACAGGATGGATCCATACTCTTTTTAAGTACTGATGTCAGCGTGTTTTATTACTACCGCATATCAAGATATGAAATCGGTTGCAGTGATGGTTCTACTCTTCACTTTATCCATGCATCCCTTACTTATGATATTTATCTTGTATTTTACTTGGTCAGCTACTTATGATATGGCTGGACTTTAAGTTAGATATATATTTTCGGATAAGGGCGTAATTCATTTAAAAATGGACTTTTGACCTTCATGAAGGTACGTGCTCCACTTAGTGAACTTCTAGTTCAACAGTGCAATGCTAGTGTGAAATATGAGTGTCAAAACATGTCAAATCCAAAGATATTTTTAGAGCATGAAGTCAATCTCTGTGAAACCACTACTTCTGAACGACTTTCTTTTATCAGATTGCAGGAGCTTGTAGAGATTTAGCTGTGTAGCTGCAGGCATGTGCCATCTACAACATGATGCGTTGGAGTAAATACCAAATGTGGGTCTTTGTTACTATAAATCTGGTGTAACTGTAGTTAATACATTCTACCCGTGATAGTTCTGATCTGACGCAAAAGAAAAATGGACTTCATTACAGGATATCTAAACCAGGGCAAGGGGGTATTAGAAATCTAATATTGCCTTCTTTTATTTTGTTTGTTGTGGAAATTCATATAGCACTGTAACCATAAAATGTGACACATTTGCTGAAGATAAAGAGATAAACCAGTGAGAACAGGGAGACCAGTGTTATTTTATTTTATTTTTTTGCAATTTATATGGAGGGAAATGGGGTGAAACAGGATGGGTGAGGTCACCTGACCTCAGCAGCAGGCTGGTGCTCAGTATTAACATTCCAAGGTAGATGAAGGCAAATGCATAATCATAGCTGGGGAGCATCACACACTTCCACACACTGTACGCATCATGCAGACAAATGTAAATGAGAACAATATTTGGAAAATGATCTCCATGCTTTAAGTTTCCCACAAACCTTATTGATTACCCAGAGACATAATACATGTCTTGTATAAATGACTGACTTCCAGACAGGATGTGGATGAGTATAATTATACATCTACTAAATGTAATGGAAGCATAATATGGGTAAAGGCCCTCTCTGTGTGATAGCACTGTGTTGCATAGATGGACTAGAACGTCCTCCAGGAAAGAAACACAGAACTGGAACTAAACAGCAACAAGACCCTGACATGCTACATCTGGAGTTGCCATAGCAACCCTTTCCCTTGAGTAAGCCAGCTGACAATCAAGTCTTGTTAAAATGACATGTGTGTGATTACGTGTTTGTGTATGTTTTGTGTGTGTGTTCCTGTCACGAGGCTGATGGGGCGAGACAGAGTTTAATTTCAGCAGATTAAGTGTCTGTGTTTATCATAAGACTTTGATAAAAGACAGCGTAGGATCACAATCAAACAGGATTTATAGGATTTCCACACTAATGACTGGCCTGTGGAGGATGGCGCAGCAGAGGACTATAAAGCGAGAGTTGCAAAAGAAAGAGGAGAGGGTGGGAAAGGAAAAGAGTTAGTGTGAGGGAGAAGGAGGAAAAGAGAAACAAAGGGGAGAAAGAGGGTCATGGCAGAATTAGAGAGACAAACGGAAAGAAAGACACCAGGAGAGAGGTTTAATTAGAGGGGCTATAAATAACCCGGGGCCTGACATCTGAACATAGAGACCTACTGAATACTTCTTCTTGATACTTCCTGCTCAACATACCTGGTGTTTTAACACATGCCACCAACGGATCTCTCCCTCCGCCTGTTCTCCCCTTCCTCTCTCGCTCTACAAGTCGTCAATGGTCTTGTCTCTTTTCACACATACAGACCCACATGCTCATCAGTCATGTCTCGATATAATCTGCTGCTATATGTGTGTACCAGGAGAAACAAATGTGACATATCAAAAAAAGGTTTTTCATTAGCTGTCAGAAAGACGAATGAAATTGGCAGCCAGTATGATGTCAGTATTCGGCCCCCTTCTCGCTCGCTCTGACAATCAATCTCTTACCCTGAAAACGTATCTGTCTCTTTCTGTTGACACAGAAGTGCAAATTCTTCAAGATGTTTGAAAACAGGTCTATTACAAACAGCACCAGCAGGGCCTTTTGTGTAATGCCAGCAAAACAGAAATATCTCATTTAGCCTCTGCAGTCTCTTATATTCCTATTTAGAATGTGATGACTGTAATGCTTTTATGTAATTTTGCTTGTCCTCCTGTCCCCTTAAAAACCCTCATCTATCTTTAGGAAAGTTGCTATGGGGAACACTTACTGCTGCAACATGAGGGATGGGCAAGAGATCTGAGTTGGAGAGCTGTGAAAGAACATTATATGGATGACTAAGGAATAGTTTTAGAGAAAAAGGAGCAAAAAAAAGAAGAAAAAAAAGTGGCATCTCTCCATTGAAAACAAAACAGAGGGGAAAGAAAAGTGTAGATTGAACACAGGAGAATGCTGGCGTAAAAGACGGGACGCAGAGGTTGTTCATCTCCGTCCCAGAAGGGCCTACCTGTCTTTGCAAGCAACGAGAGCAGACATTACTCACTAAAGCCCTGTGGTAATACTTCCTCTCTCATCCCCTCTCTCCACCTCTACTTGCACCCATCTATCGCTCACTCCCTTGAATATGTGCAAAGGGTGCTAAAACATGCAGAGGTGAAGGAGGGAAGTCAGGCCCAAACACATACAGATAGATATATATGTGACAGGGTAGTGAACAGCTAATCAATAGAGGAGGAGCAGCGGTGACCGGGTGAGATCATAGCGAGAAGGAACACATTGAGAGAAAAGAGGAAGGAGTCGCCTCCGAAAGGGAAATAAGCCTTTTGCGAGCCGTGGATGGTATTAGATTTGGTTTCCACAGATATTATCATGCATTTAAATGTGTGAAAAGAAAAAACTATTTTGCTGCCATACATCAACAGCTGCATTTTCATAACAGCATTTTTTCCACTTTGCTGCGTTAGAAATAAATAAAGAAATAAACAATAACAAATAATTACGACGGTATTCAGAATTAATGAGGTGGAACCTGCTTCAAACTTTTGACTAGCTCCGCTCAGACCACGGTTAGTTGTTATCATAGTTACCTTGTAGCGTGTGTTTGAAAAAAAGTGAGCTTTTGTTCTACGTCGCACAAATGTTTGCGTCCCTTCGTGAATCTGGCTCGCGAGAGCGTGACTGTGAGCTTGTTGAAAACCTCTTTTTCTCATTCAATAGGCTGCTAATAAGGTTTTATTCTGCCAATATGGTGCAGGCGATAAGCACAAAGGCCAATAATCCATACAAATATTAGCCCAGGTTTTAAAAAATGGCTCGGCTCAATGAGGGAATTTTTTTTTTTTTTGTTCGTGTGTGAGGATTTGTGATTGAATGTCTATTGTGGATATTTGCTTACACCCTTATTCAACCATGTAGAAAGTAATTTATAATCAAATTGGATAAACAACAACAACAACAACAACAGAAAAAGCTTTATTGAGTCTCTGGCAAAATTCTCTCCTTTTAACCAATGCGTGGTCACAGAGAATAAATAAACTGTAGTGTGTAACACATGTACTTGTGTGTGGTTGTGTGAATCAACGTGACAGCTGTGACCCCTAGAGTTGGATAAAATGGAGCAAAGCAGATCCAACTTACAGGTTTTAACAAATTCTAAATAATTTCTTCCAAAATTTTTTGCATGTGAAAACTTGTGCACACATTGCACACTTGTGAGCACATTTGTGTCATGAAGGTTTGCATTTTGTGTGTCTACGTGTCTCTTTCATTGCTCGGCACTAGTCCTTGGTTATTTATTTTATGTTTATGTGTAATAGTTTGTGTATACCTTTTGCAGAGTTTGGTAAAAATGTTCCTTTTCCCTTTTCATTTCAGAAACAAACCTCATTTCATCATCCTGTACACTTAAGCCATGACAATACTTCATTGCTTGTGACAGGGCTATGTGTAAGTTGCACTCTATCGTGAGGACGCATTGCACTTTGTCTCTAAACACTCCCTAAAACAAACATGCAGGTTTACACAAGGATAGAAAATCCAGTATTTTACTCCATTCCATTAACTTCTATAGCGAGGGCTAAACGGAGGAGCTGTCACAACCAAATAACCTTTGACATTTTGATATTTACTCTCCTTTTTTTTCCTTCACAACCCATCTCAGAGAACAGGAATGTACTGCAGTTGGCAGCCTCTTGCCTCAACATGTTAAAAAAAAAGATGTTTTCTATCTTGTGGTATGGACAGTTCAAACCTACAAATTTCATTATGGAGCTCCTGAGGAAAATCAATCATTGACCCTTCTGAGGTTTGCACCTATAGGATCAATAAGTCACGAACACGTGCAAGAACACATGTTGATTTTCCAATACTTTTGTGGTCACATATCTGGTAGCAGGAGGTTTCATTTTGTGAGGAGCAGGTGAATGAGGCAAATCTAATGAAATTAATTAGCAGATTCATTTCCATTGAGAAACGTGAAAATTAATTGTATAAAACACTGTATATAACACTGACAGCTTAATCTGAAATACAACAATAATTCTGAGAAACTCACAATCAGTAACACCAAAGTGGACCAGTAAGGAAACAGGTGACCTTTCTACCAATTGATATCCAGGGATAGACAGACGATGGTTGACATGTATCTTGGGGCTCAAATCTATAAAAAGACTGGGGTTGGGGGGGTGAGGGTGCAGCTCATAACACTTAAGCCATCCTCAGGAAAAGACAAACCGCACTGTTCTTCTTGAGATGACTGATCCTTTTCTTGTCAGCAACAGGTTCGTACAGATATTACCATTAGAATGATTAGAAAAGCCAATGGTTTCCTTAAGTGCCATTAAAAGGCATAACCGTAGGGCATATAAGGTGCTGGGAGACAACAGGAAACATGTTCAGGATAAGCACACCATTGATCACACACATTGTCAACAGCGCTGCTGTATAACCACGTTTTTAAGGTAGACAAACAAGATGCACAAAAGAATGAAATATGGTTACAGTCTTCAAGTTCTGCTGGTGACTTAAGGAATTGAATAATGGCCAGAAAAGCATTTCTGCTGAATATTATAGGTGGAGACTGATATTGGCCTTTGACCTTTTAGATATAAAATGCCATAACTTCCCAAGACTTTCAGTTTGCAACAATTGCAATATCACTTATTAGCTCTGGTAAGAAAATGTGTTTCATGATCTCATAGTGACCTTCAACTTTGTCTTCCGAAATCAATTCTAATTAGTTCCTTGACTCTGAGATGATGTTTCTGCCTAATTAGAAGAAATTGCCTTTTGGCATTTGCAAGAAAAAAAAAGAAAAAAAAGCGGCGGTCAAACTGACGAACTTTCAGATGGAAAACGAACAAGGTGAAAACATAATTGCTGCGGTCACGGCTTCCGATGCATATTGTAAAGCAGAGGACCCCAACCACTGGGCTGCAGACCGGTACCGGGCCGTGGACCATTTGGTACCTGGTAGCAAGGAAAGACGCAGACTGTGTAGAATTTTATGTAGGACAGCATGGTGGCATTGTTACTTCACAGCAAGAAGGTCCTTGGTTCGATCCCACTCGGGAAGGTTCTGTGCAGTTAGTATGTTCTCCTTGTGTGTGTCTGGGTTCTTTCTGGGTTCTCTGGCTTCCTCCCACCATCAGAAATATGCAATTTAGGTGAATTGGTCACTATAAATTTTCCGTAGGTATGAGTGTGAGTTGGTGTGTGACTTTCTGTTTGGATGTGCGATGACCTTATTCAGGGTGCACCCCGCCTCTCACCTTTAGTCAGCTGGGATAGGCTCAAGAGTAACCTGGACCCGATAAACAGTTGAAGACCAAATGAGAATTATATGCATTTTCACTGGTCAGCTGGGCATGTTATTTTGAACACTCATGACTTCTGCCCCTGCCTCACTTCTGCACTTTTCTCAGTTGCTAAAACAATCTGGAACAGATTTTGCTGGAGAGCTTCTTTGAAAAGGAAAAAGAGCCAACAAGGAGACACCAGAAGGTTCTCAAGGGTTTGCCAGCAAAAAAAAAAACTGTTTAATTTTTTTTTTTTAAAAACAGTTGACTGCTTCGTTGTAACAGGTGATTCACATATGTCCTTCATTCTGTAATGACTGGTTAGCTAATGAAGCCAGGAAACCTTCAAAACTACTCTGCTGCATAGAAACCAAGCACCATGCACTAAAAGACGCACCCTTGGAATTTTTTGAAAGGAAAAAATATGAATATGAAGGACAGAAGTCATTATTGAGCACCACAAGTTAAACAAATGTGTCTGCCCTGAAAGCATCTTTTAATGACTGACCGCACTGCTAAAGCCCTTCTCTATTGGCAAAGTGTCAATTTGGCCAGTTGCTAAGGTAAAAAGGTAGCAAATGTTCCCTTTCGGGTTACAACCATAATAATAATAATTCCCCAGATGGGGAAGTACTGGATGTGAAAACCATTAATGAACAAGCCAGGTGAATCAACCTTAACCTTGCTAGAAGCAGATCAGCTGGTTGAGAATCCAAATAATTTTGGCCTTAAAAGTATTTCAGAAAGAACTTCAAACTTTTTTCATTCTGGATTAAAGTAAAGGCGGAATATCCCGACATCTCCACAAAAGCACTGAAATCTCTGCTTCCTTTTCCAACATTGTGACACAGGTTTTTCTGCAGTGACAGCAATGAAGACAAAATTACAGAGTAGGCTGCACATAAGGAACATACTGAATAGTTATGAGTGTGTTCCTGAGTGGTAGTTTATGTGATAACCTGCGATGAGCTTGGCATATAATCTTGGGTGTACCCTGCTTGTCGCCCATAGTCAGGCTTAGACAGGCCCCAACACCTGCAAACCATACTTCAGCGAAGCGGCTGGAGATAATTACGATTGTGTCATCCTCAAGACTAAATGAGTGAATGGATTCAAAAGCTATTTCTGAACATTGGTCAGTGAAGAATCATATTGTTGGGTGAACAGTGACTGGATAGTGTATCACGTATATAGGTAGCCCTCTTCTTGGGAACATTCAACTTACAAACATTTGCCGATAAGAACAAACTGGTGCCGCCATATCGGACTATTGTCCTGCAGTTCCGCTTTCTGCCACAACCCCCACCGAGCACCACCGCTGTGTTCGCTCCAACACTCCCCGTTTTGTTATTGTCTTGTTTGCATGCAAATATACACACATATATATATATATATATATATATATATATATATATATATATAATATATTATACTATATTATATGTTCCGATGAAGGGACTCCACCATTGTGCACTGCAAACAACCTTTTTGCTGCCATGCGGACATTTATACTGATACTGCTGCTGGTCGATCTAACGTCACTTGGCAGGCCAAACACGCTTAGATCGCTTCATCTCCAGCTCTTTCTCACCACATTCACACTTTCCTGGTGGAACAGAATATAATAAAGCAAACCCCTCTCTCTCTCAAGTCATGCCAGGGCAGAGGAACAGCATTGTTGTACTGAAATGTGGCCTCCAGGTAACCGCTGTGCTACTGTATTCGCCAAGCCAGATCACTCTCTGAGCCTGGCGATGCGGGGGCACTCAGGAAGACTGGATTCCAAAGTAAGTCAGTGGAGCATAGAGGACACACACACACACACACACACACACACACACACACACACACACACACACACACACACACACACACACACACACTTTGGGCTGAGAGAATTTCTGGGTCAGAGTAATGCAGTTAATTTACCAAGGCTGTAAGGGAGAACATTGGTACTAGTGAGCAATACTCCCCACTCCAACACACACACACACACACACACACACACACACACACACACACACACACACACACACACACACACACACACACACACACACACGCATAATGTCATACACATTAGTATTCTGGTTGAATGATGTCACTTGCTGCTACTCCTACTACAATGAGCTATTTGAGGTGATGATTCTTTCCTACACAGAGCTCCTCTAACAACTGTTATTGATCCATCTATAGCCACAGCAGAATGTGTACGGGTCTCTTTGGCTGCCTAAGTAAATGTGGACGAACAACACAACACATAACATCGTGGCTGCATGCTGAAACAACAACAACTAACGGAAACAAAGGCCTAAAAATGCTTTTTGAGGACACTGGTGCTGGTTATTTAAGCTCAAAATCCTCTTTGACCAGAAATCCTCAAGAGGAAAAAACATAAGAACAAAAAGGGTGAACCAAAACAACAATCTGAGTTGGATTTGAGTAATTCTTTAAACATGTTTTTGAAAAGCGGAGGTCACTCAGTGTTAATTTTAGAGATGGAATGTCTCAATCATAAGCTTTTCTGTTCCCAAAAAAACCACCGTGCAATACAGAGTATTGTCCAACTTACGAGTGTGTGTCTGAGTGTATGTTCGTGTGTATTAACTGATTTTATTGCATCAGCATGTTGTGGTGGTCTCAAATGGGCTCAGCTGCCCATATGCAATTAGTGTGTAAGCAAAAACAGCAGGAATGCAGATCCCTCTGAGACGTGCGACAGTGTTTTCCGGGCAAGGAGGATGTTTGCATTTGCAAAAACACAGACACAGTCATGCAGAGAAACACTTGCGTGCACACACTCCAGACCTACACATGTCAATACCACATATATACAGACACAGCGGTCTCTGGGGAGGCATTACACTGTCGTGTGATGTGGGTAAACATTTTGATGAATTAGACCAAATTATAAGACTCCAGAGACGGATAATGAAGGCACGCGGCGGCAGCTAAATGTCGCAAAGCACCGTCAGATGAAGGGTAAAGCTATATTCCACATAACTGATGCTTTATTTTACCTGTAAATGTTATTTTTATGCCATTTTTGTAGACATTGAGTTAAGGGTTCTTTGGTGTCTTGTTATCTATTCAAAACAGGACTAGGGACTGGAAAACATCTGGCACCGGTCGCATCACGCTAACAGCACTGATCTTTGGGAAATCCCATTGGTTAGGTTAACACAGGTTAAATTATTAACATAACCAGGAAGGAAGGGTTGACTAATGGCTCGGTTGATGTGAGGAGGGGAACCTCCTCTTATGAATGAATAGGGGTCAAGCTGCAGCAAGATGATCCAATCCCTCATTAAACACTGTGTGTGTGTGTGTGTGTGTGTGTGTGTGTGTGTGTGTGTGTGTGTGTGTGTGTGTGTGTGTGTGTGTGTGCGCGCGTGCAAATAATGACTGACACTTCTACTTCACGGAAAAACTATAAAACTGTTAGTCCTTTTTTACTGATCATAAGAAGAGACATGATTGAATATTTATGTAAAAAAAAATCGCTTCCATTCCCAAAAATCACACACAAGGGAAGAGCGGCACAGATTAGAGAAGATGTAGCACTAAGTCCACACACACACACACACACACACACACACACACACACACACACACACACACACACACACACACACACACACACACACACACGCATGGGCTAACACAAACAAAATAGGTTACAACTTAATGTCTTTAATTCCATAATTTGATTCATCATTTTTTATCAGTTTTGAGTGTTTAATTCTCCAGCATTATTGATGACTGTATCTGGTGACATTTACGACCACAGCAGATGATTGCTTTTATTGATTAGATAATATTGACTGATAAATATGCACATTATGTTCTTGATTTGTGGAAAAAATAGCCTATTATGAGAACCCAATGTGATGATTTCATATACATTGTTGGTAAACATCAATTCATTGTTCAATTATCTAAATGGCTGTTTGACTAATTCATTTTTATTCATCTAATCAATTAACTGATTCTTATTCTTGTGGATATTACATCTGGGAAAGGTTTTAAAACTTCTTTTAGCTTGCTGAGCAACAAATCCTAATTCAGGCCAAATTACATTTTATCTTACACACACACACACACACACACACACACACACACACACACACACACACACACACACACACCCCGAGTGAGATGTGTGTGTTAATATAGCATCATAAAGTTCTACCCTAAAGTCTCATGCTAATGAATCCCTCTGAAACCTCAGTACTTGTAGTTAAACCTCATTGCCTTACACTGACACTGTTGTGAGCGCTGAAGGGCTCCCTTGTGAGACCCTCCCATCCCTGCACCCCCTTCTCCCCTCTCTGTTACTTCATTCTGTCCATCTCCATCTCTCTGAGTTATTGTCAATGCAGACAGGGAGCCACACAATTAGTCACTAAAGTCTACGTCCCAGATGCAGAAAACCTGATTTTCGGGTGCCAGCTGACGGACAGTTTAATGTTCTATTAATGGAACAACACCGCCTCGTTGCTCATTAAAAATGAATGGAAACAAGCTCTCTGCACTGATAATTACGTATACATACCTGGATGCAGTGACCCAGCGTAACACTGACATAAGTGAGCTCTTAAGGGGAAGAATGAAAGGAGTTGCAGGCAAAGAGCAACAGAAACATTGAATAACAAGTCACCAGCATACAGGTGAAGAAGAATAACAACAAAATTGAGCTTCCTGGAGTCTCTCGCAGTAGTGTGATCTCTCAGACAATTTTAATGAGACTTAATGAAGAAACTATGTGTTTTGCTGCAATCAAAGCAGCAGGATTTGCTCAAGAAAAAGTAAATATATACTGTAATTGAGAGAACCAAACAGAGTTAATAAAAACACAAAAGAAAACAAACATGTTGGTGCAGGAGGGGGAAATAAAATCAGTGTTATGAGACCACCTTCATTTTAAGTGAGATGCTGCTCTTTGACACACAGCGTGATTGAAGATATGAAAGATTAAACATTTAAAAAGTGAAATAAAAGCCAGCAGGAGTGTGTTCAACGGCATACTGAATGTGGTCTGAAGCGACGCAGACGGTCTAGGAGAGGAGAGACGGGATGTAGCGAGGAGAGCGAGGCTGACAACAGCTATCTGCGCTTCAGTGACCCAACCATATGGAGGTGCTTCCATTTTGCTAAAGTAAGCGGGTAATTAATTAGAATAGTTCATTAACTCTAAAGGTGATGCAAATGAGTGAGGCAGACATACAAAAAGTTTGAAACAGAGAGGGAGTGACAGTTAGGAGTGAGAGAGGATACTGTGGTTGAATCAATGCGACGCATATGCATTCACGGAATCACAGATGGTTCAGTAACAGTTAATTTATGTTTACACAGGAAAGCTGCAAGAAACCTAACCAAGCTAGAAAGCCTGGAGCCCGGGGCCAAAGCTATTAAAATGGCTTTTTTTCCCCTTTTTTTGTTCATCGATCAACTCGAATATTAAAAGTGCTGCTACCATCAAGACCTCCTGTTGCACTATGCTCACAATACACACAGTGACACACCGACTGAGGATGAAGGTGGACGCCTGTTCACAGAGCCGTGCCTTCTCGTCTCGTGACACACTTCCATATGAGACTGCTTCCCAGCTAAAAGTGCTGAGTTGAGTCTGCTGCTAAATCAGAATTAAACAGGCAATCTGCTCAGAAAGTGTGAATAAATCAGCTCGAGAGCAATACCAGCAAGTTAACACACTGCGTGCATCCATGATATTCATGCATTTTTTAATACATCTACAATCATGTTTTTTGTTGTTTACCCTGTGCTACGATGATCAAATATTTCAGAACAGTATAAAATGCGCTCCAACGGTGCAGTTAAATCAGAGCATTGGAGGGTTGATGTTGTTTGAGAGAAATTAAAATTGCTTCTTTCTGTGAGATAAAATAAGTTGACAGAGGTTCACAAAACAGACAAAAAGACTGAAAAGATTCCAGCATAGCATCAGTTCGACCTAACATGCTTCACTGGTTGGAGTATGGGAAATGTATTGACTGTATTTGAATATCTTTTATATGGGACAAAAACCTGCTTATAACATGAGAATTGACGACTCTTGATTCTGGGTCAACTTTTTGCATCTCCTAATTTTAAGTTCAGTATGTTAAATGGTAAATTCTGTGTTGGACTTTTAAATTCTGGGAGTTGAAAAATATATTTATTATAGTTACTATATTATATGTGATGTAATCCCTGAAATTTTTTTTAGCCTCAAGTCCAGTATTTCACTGAATATTTTAAGAGATTTAGGTCTCAAACATTAATATAAGGTAATCTTCCCCTTCATTAACATCAATACCCTAGACCTCATGACTTCCTGGCATTCCTATGGCAACACCTAACCCACAAATCGGTTAGAATGGTTACAACATGAACAAGTTTTACATTTGTGTGACTTTTTACTGTGGTCATTTAAAATCTGTCAGACCTAAGAACAGAAATGGTGATATAATAACTGCTAACAAGGCTGGCGTTATATTCAGCATGGACATGTGTGATATGGAAACCTTCAGCAATAGCGGTCTGTTGCATGAGTGGAACAGTTAGCCTTCACTTCCTCTGACACCTTGACAAAAAAAACTTTGCTGCTCCATTAAGCTAAGCTGTAGCTCTCTTCCTGCTTCCGATTTTCAGTATGCAAGGCGAATCCCATGCGCCTTCACACTTGATTTGACTGACTTGCCCTTCTTTATGACCTCATCAGATGTTATTTTTAAAACGTTGGCAGGCACATCCATTGCCTTGGTTTTAGTGTAAAAATTATTCAAGACAGTGTTGTTCATTGTGTGTTTGAGGAGGGTTGTAACACTTTTTGAAAATATGTTAAAAAACCCACCGCAACCCTGTTAGCCATAGTTTTGCTGGCTGTACTGGCATAATGGCATAACTAACATTTAATCAAATATAGGTAAGAACAAATTACTTTATCTGGAGCTGAATAATTAATAAAAGAAAATCTAACATGGTTGAAAATTTCGTTCACTTTACAATCTGTTTCTTTCTCCATAACATCTGCATGGATCTGTTTCCAGCCTTGACAGCCATCATGTTATATCTGGAAGGGAGTGGGTGGGTTGTGTAATGATCCTGATGGTGGTGATAACAACTCTTACCGTGTTCCAACATACCTGCCGTCTTACATCTATAGACTGTTGGCAAGTGGCCAATGTATAACAAAATCCTTGTTCACCAAATCATACATTATCCCATATCTACTACATTTGTGTTAATGTGTCACAGACATGTAAGTCACTCTAGGGAGTTAAATGTTGCTGTTGTGCTGTCATGTATTTAAAATGTTCTTCATTAGGATTTAGCATATGTTCAAAAGGTGTTGTTGTTGTTGTTCCCAAAACTTGATGTTACTCTCTGTTTGTGATCTGTTGTTTCTTGTTTTCTGCATGAAGGAAGTCATTTCATCTTTACAATGTTTTTATGACTCTAGTCTTGTTATTGTGTGAAATGTTTGACATTACCGACACAAATTCTTTCACAGATTTTTCACAGTTTTACAAGTGTTTCCAGAAGAAAAAGACTAAATCCTGCCTTCAATCTTTATTGGAAGTGTGTTAGTGAGCTACACAGCTGTGCCTTAAATCTAAATGTAAAGGGAGAGCAGACAAGAGCCAACCACTCTCTGTGGTTACGCACCTCTAAACCAAAATGAGACACTGCTAACTGGTCTTGTCATTCGTAGTACCAACTGCTATTGGACCTTTTTCCACAAATGCTGTGGGTCAGGAGGAATTTCTTTCTAAACCTGGCAACTCAAAAAAGAAGAGCTCCCAATACACACAGCATAAAATACACAGGGTACATGGACAGAACCCAATCCTGTATTACTATCCACACTTTTGCAACAGGAGGGCAAGAAGAAAAACGTTTCTCTTCCACAAGTCAGCTTCACCTTCCATTACTGGTGTGTACACTCCTGAATTGAAGTAATGGTTTGTTTGGATAGATACACGCACAAAGTTTTATCATGCAAAAGTTGAGCAAGAGTCAAGTTAGGTTGGGCTATAGACGTTCAGATGTGCAGCACAATATTTCAGGGGATATTTCAGGATATAGAAATTATTTGAAGAATACTAATGGCTTCTCTCCATAAGACTAACAACAAAACAACAGAAAAGATGAGATTTTCCAGTACAAAATGATGAAGTGCAAATTGCAGTATTAAACAAAAGGTTGTCATCTTATTGAATTGTAAAATACTGTGTTCAACATGACAGTCAGACGTCGTACGTCTTGTTATTTTCTGCCACTTTTGGTAGCAGAGGGTGAGGACAGGCAGAGCAAAAAAACTGGCTTTAATGCACATTTCTTTTCTTCACTTTAGCAAAACATCCCACAATGATGAGGCTCCAAGCACACCGAAATGTTTTTGTTTTTTTTATTTTCTGATTAAATTTGTAAAACAATAAAAATTCAAACTGTCGCAAAGCCCCTCCCTGGAAGCCGTCTTAGCTGCAGGCTTATTTTTTTAAAATGTGTTTTATGTGTGAACATTTTTTTTCATATTTGTGAATCTTGGAAAGAGAGAGCAACTTGGAGCAAATTGCTCTGTCCAGCTGCTGCTCTCCGACTGAAAACCACAGGCCGCAGATTTTGGATAATTCATCATATTCATTATTCCACAGACCATGAATACCAAAGAGGGAGAACAGAGGAAAAGCTGCAGCCGGCCTGCCAGCCACAACAAGGGGTATTTACCCTATCGCGCAACCTGTTAGCACTGACAGATTGCCCCTCATCAGCGTCAGACTTTGACAGTGCATGCCTCGAGTTGCTCCGCTCTCACTCCCTTCCTCCCTCTCTCCATCCTTTATGCCTCCATGGGAATCCAAACAGTTTCATATTTCCATCTGACAGAGATCTGGATGATTTAACATCATGTTTGACAGGGAACATAAGTAAACAGTTACTCAAGATGAAAGGGGGCATTGTGAATCACTGCCAGATGGAGGCAGAGGTCTTGACTTACACAATCTTTCCATCTCTGCTTTAGGCTGAAGAGTAAATAGGTAAACAAAACAACAGGTCTTTAAAGAAATCTTGGAATATATCCTCTTTATCAGCCTTCATAATAAAAGAAAATATGGAAATGAAGCATCACCTACTGCAGAGCAGAGCTACTGCTTTTTGCTTTTAAATTTTTCCCACATAGGCATCTAAGTGACACAGATATAAAAAGGCTTATTGACCAATGTTTGTCAAAAATAACGCCAGTTATTTTAGTGGCATGATGCTTGAACCATCTAATTCTTTCCATTACTCCGGTCCAACCTCCTCCACTTTCCCTTCCTCTTTGCTTCCTCAGGCCTATTGCACCTTCTGACATGAGTTACACGCACCTCCACCTGGTTCATTCTCCATCTTACTGTGAGAATAGCCCCTCCTGTTTTGCTCTGACTCCCACCTGGGGTGATCCAATCCTTCCCTCTCCTGAACCCCGCAGCTAAAAGTCAGTGGTTCAGGCCTCCCAAGACAATATCAGGTCTGTTGTCCATCTGGCATGGCCAAGCCTGCCAGGAGCACAAAGTACAGATCCCTGAGCCTGGAGATGTAACTGAAGTGATCAAGTTGACTAAGCGTATAAGGATGATTCTATGACATCAACAGGTTCATTAAGACTCTAAAGCTGCATGTATAAGAGACAATTTTCTCAACAATCCTAGACGTAAGATAAATGGATCCATAAAAATAACAGACTGAAAAGATGTTGGGATTGAAATGAGCTTCTAAAACACACAGCAACACTAACATTGCTCTAAAGAATATATAATAATGCAAAATTGTAAATGTAACTGTACGATTTTTGCTTTAATAACAGTTATTGTATTTTGGCCATATTTAAATGGAAGTAAAGGGAATGTGTGAGTCCCATCAGGGGGGCTTACAAGCATGTGAGGAGTGCTGTGCTATGCCACTGTGAGAACTCAGCAGTTTAATCTAAGATCAAGCATCCTTGGATGCCTCCTCTCTGGTTTCCACTGGGAACAGGATGGAAGGCCGGACTTAAAATCCATCCATCCACATCACTTCTTATTCACTCCCTCCCCATTACACATACAGAATCTCCCAAATGTACTCCTAACATATCTTACTTTTTCTTTTCTGTTGACATTCCATTTGTACAAATGTGCCGTCATCACTATCTTAAATTCTTCATATATATATATATAGAATATCGATGTAACAATGTTATCATCAGGTCATATATCATCCTGAAAGCCAAAGGAAAAAAGAGTAAGTAGTTTTTGTGACGCTTCCCTTGACAGGCTGATCTGCAGATCTTCATAAGTAAGTAGAGAACAGAGGGTGTGAATGTGATATTCTTACCATAAGCCTGGCGGCGCATTTAAAATGGGTTTAGACCACGCTCTCACTCTTTGACTGCATGTGTATCAGATTAGTTGCCATTAATGATTCACAGTGGGTCTGGATTATCTGGAGGTTCAAGGCAGATGAATGAGGCTATTTCTTTAGTTGCTCCAAGGTTAGTGAGACCTCGGTGAAGACGCTCCTGGGGCTAACTCGGCTCTATCATTACAGGCCCCAGCTGCTAGCCAAGTTACTACTGTCAACCTGAGGCATGCCACTCATCCATCTGGAGATAGGAGGCCAAAGAGGGACACAGAGTGATTAATAGACACTAATTTGAAGAGCAGTATCAGTCTTCAGGCTTTCCTATGGTTTCAGCTGCATCCTTATGTGTTTGTTGATTCTCTACAACTAGAATCACCAGAATATTCAAAATGTCTCAGGAAGATTACTCAGTTTATCCATTCAACAACTGTTTTCATCAGCAATTAACTCAAGAGGAACCACAAAAGCCTAAAAACCAAAACATTCACTCAATCTCTGAATGCTTTCTTCAGTTTCATGCAATTGTAACTTGAACAGAAGAAGGAAAAATAGTTCAACATTCTTGGTAGTAAATCTTTTTTGTTTCTTTCTTAGACAGGGATTAGAACCCTGTCTGCTTGTTAACTCAAGCTAGAGCAGGGGGGTCATTCAGTATCAGGTAATGGGAGGCACTTAAAATTCACCAACTCTGTATAGGGAATCCTGAAGCAAACCAATCAAACATTTTAAAACAAAAAGCACAAAAACTTCTCCTCTTCCTTCCAGTATATGTTCTGTTCAACATCTCCTCTTTATTCCTCCTTTTCATTCATCCATCTTTCATCACACAGTCCTGCTTTAACTCTCCTCCCACAATATCCTACAGAGACATTCTGAGATTACAATCAATCAAAGAGTTATCCATCAATTTTACCAATCAGCCCCAACCACCTGATTCCTTTCTTACTTCTTTTTTCATAACCCTGGTCTTCTTTCATTGCTGCTCCACGTATTTTGAATTTTGAGTTTACTAAAGGGGGTTATGTCTGCGCGATTGTTCTTTTTTGTTAGTAAGCTGAATATCTTGATGTTAAATGATGTTTCATCAATTTAATGAAATATTGATGGACCTTGGAATGGGGTTGAGGTGATTTGGGTTTGAGATTAATCTAATCTGAGTGATGTGGATGCTGTTTTTTTTATTGCATCCAATAGGTCCCAAGCCTTTCATACATCTTCTGGATTCATTCTCTACATAATCAGATGTGTATTCACTGAGTTTAAGGGTATGGATGAGATAAATGAGGCAGAGGGAAGAGTAGGAACACTTTTCACAACCTCTGTCATATTAGCTGTTATTGAAACTTATTTCAACATTCAGAGGCATGAGTTTTGACCGTATACAGGTCTATCTGTTTATGTGCGCAGAGGCAGCATGAATGAGCCTTTAGCAACAGGAATGCAAAATGACTTCTTTATATTCACTCCCGATCATAAAAACACACAAACATACACACGCGGACACACAAACACATGCACGGACAGACACACACACACACACACACACACACACACACACACACACACACACACACACACACACACACACAACTTCCCACGTACGTACGTGACTCATGCCCACATTTCACACAAGCAACAAACACACACACACATGCACAGTCATCTTTTTTGAATATAGAGCTCATTTCAGTTTTTTAGGCTAATTGCCACTCATATTAGCTGTCTGCTGTTCACTGATTTGACAGACAAATAGGAGGATAGAATGGGAATGCTATTTCTTTTACAATCCATCTACGCTCTCAATGGACTTTAATGGCTCATGTGTTCAATAAATAAAGGGTTATGGAAGTCATTTATGCATTTGCAGCTTATGCCTCCTCACTTACACAACCCTCCCACCTACGACACTGCATCTTTTATGTCCAAGAATCATCATACAGAGAGAGAGAGAGAGAGAGAGAGAGAGAACTGGAATGTTCTACATTGGGATATATATGCATATATATCTAACTGGATCACATGTAGATGCTTGTTAAGAACATTGGTTTGAGTAACACTGTGAATATATTTCTATGGTATGGCTGAATGTATTTTTATACAGCGAGATGAAAGCAACATGTTTCTTCACATGAGTCTTGTCACAGCTTCACATCTTCTGGTACGTCACTGTCTCCACCTGTCTCTTTTCTACTTATCATCTCAGTTTTTGTTTTTTTTTGTTTGTTTTTGTACAGTCAACACTTACAACAACCCTAAAACCAAAAATAGCTCTTTTCAGTTCCCACCTGCTTCACCGGGCTGAGGGTTCATGGAAAGAGGTCAGGGAGGTGGAAGCCAGCTCTTGTCAATGAGGAAGATTCTAACACTGGGTTTCCTGAAGTCACTCCTCTGCCAGTCTGCCCTTCCAAATGACAAATGAAAAGCACTGTTGCTGTGACCCCCTCCTAAGATACCCAGAGCACCAGTTAAGGTAAAAGACAGACAGATTGATTATATTGCCTGTCTGCAGCCTTGTCTAACCCTGTCATTCCCTTCATCTTTCTCTGTTGTGTGCTTTCTCGCAGCCCCCCTTCCCATCCGAGGGGGCCTTCGACCCCTATTAAATTTTCGGTAAATAACAAAGACGCCCTTTGAAAAGAAGAGGGATGACGGAGTGGGAATAAAGTGATGAAGGGAAGAGAGAGGGTGTGAAGAAGAGGAAGGAGATAAGTTAACCGTGGCAGTCTGAATGGGCTCCAAAAACAGAATGAATGGACCGGCAGAAAACAGAAGCGAACAGAGGTGATTGGAAGAAGCATTTGTTCGAGTCAAAAAGGAGAGGGAAGAAGAAATGGGGGGTGAGGTGCAGTGTATTGTGAAGAGCATAAACGTAACGCTGTTGGTGGCAGGACGGGGTGTGTGTAGGTGGACCAAACGGTCACCTCCGACCCGAAACTCTCACACAAATAGCAAATAATATGCTATGATCACATTAAGTGAGAAAATGATTAGTTGTTTGAGCATTTGATGGTTATTTTCTAAACATTATGGCAAAGGGTAATTGCTTTTCCGCCGCAGCACACAGTGTTGTGATCAGTGCAGCTTCAAGTTACCATATCTGCTGTAAAAATTAGCATATATTATTCGTAATCGGCCTTTGGTTTCATGTTGTGAAGTCAGTGATCACACTGAGCAAGTCAGCTTTGGCACATTATCACTGTCTTCCTCAATAACACTGGTGTGAAATTCATTACGCCTGCCGTGAGAGTTGGGTGATGATGCAAAATGATGAAGGGGCTGATTTTTAATAGCAACAAAACCCACAAAGGAATAACAAATGCTAAAACACACACTGTTTTTCATTGGTAAGTCATGAAAAGGGTTGATTTCACTTCATCCATCCATCCATCATCATCATCATCATATATTTATATTATATATATAGTGTTTATGCATCCTTCCATATATATTGATATCATACGTTTACGTAAATCTCTCAGAAATAGATCGATATTGTATGTATGCATTATTGTACACAATTCTTTCTCTTCTTTTAACATCAGTAAACTAATTATGGCTGTCACTCCTGGTCCCTACTGCTGATGAATATTAGATGGTGCCAGTACAGTAACAATCAGAAACAGAGCAACTATAGATTAAACTTTCATGCTTGCCATTACTTCTTTATATACGAACGGTGGAAGCGTCTCTATTCTTGTCTTCTGCTCCAAGATGCAACAACAGTTCATAAGCATCAAGGTGCATCTTTCACATGCAGATGCCTTTCCCAACATCATCATATATTTGTGCCCATCTTCCATTCCTATGTACGTAGGGCATCAAAGCTAGACAAGAAGCAACACATTCAGCCATGCTACAGCTCATCATTTAGCATTACATTGTCATTGTGACTTTCCAGAATGGCTCGTGCTCAGCAGCAGCCACACAATCTGGCTTTATGTTATACATGATTTTCTCTCCATACATAACAGATTTTCCACAACCCCATGCACACACACACACTGAGAAGAAACTGTGGCAGGCAACACCATATGCAGGGAAAAACTGAGGTGAGACTATTGATTTTGTGGAAAAGAGGAGGTTGATAACGGATGTGTGAATTTGTCATCCGAGGAGAGCCTCAAAGGGAAATGGCCAGTGCAATCATCAGCAGAGAGGTCTGTGGGGAGACATTCACACACAAAACATGCGCATACACTTCTTTATAAAGACACAGAGCAGAGGAGGCAAAAGCGACAAAGAAAACAAAAAGGCAATGTGTAACTAATAGACCCAAGTGTCTGAAACGTATGAATGCCGAGAGAATTGGGAGCATCAGCTGCCTCTTGTCCATGTTTAACAAAGTCAGTTTCATATTTATGTTATACTTAGCAATATGGATGACATTTAGACCATAACAACTTAACAGTCACACTGTTCAATTACAGCTACAACGGGTAGATGTCGACGGATGCTGCACAAAAGGAGTCACCATGAATAAATCAGATGGGCTTTGCGACACAGATAGTATGATTGACTTCTCTTTGCTCTTAAGGAGAAAGGAGACGAACAAAGAGAAACTGTATTGCAAGACTGTTATGAGGTCACCTCAGTAATTAAACACATTGAGCTGTGGTTACAAGAGAGACAGTGAGGGAAAGAGAAGAGACAGAATAAGGGGAACAGATGGAGACACATTTCTGGAGCAACTTTGGGATTGGGATACATTTAAACGGGAGGAGAGAGATCTAAACATGCCAACTCTAATCCCCTTAGGTGGGAATCACTGTTAGTGTTTCTCTGTGTGTACTAACCACATTCGCAAAGCATAATTCTCATTTACAGCCTAGGGTTACCACGGAAACACAAATAGTCGAGCGCCACATGACAAAAATGTCACGAGTAAAATACCTGTAAAACCTTATCTGTGTGTGCTTTTTGACTCGTGTGCGCGTATGAGGACTCACTGGAAGAAAGAGAAAGTGTGTATTCTGCCTGGCAGTGTGTAGTGGTTGCGCTATATGAATGTGAAGTAGGCGGGGAAGAGACAGAAAGAGAGGGATGTGTCGAGAAAGGGGAGATAATAGGAAGGGAGGGAGGAGGGAGAGGAGGAGGGGCTGATGACGGGAGTGTGGATTGCTTCTATTTTTAGACTGCATGTGTGATATATGCCAATAGGTGTTAAAGCCAAAGAAGAAAGACAAAAAATTGGCAGGTTATTCTTTGCATTTTCACATTTTAAAGTCAACACTGACGAAGTAAAGCTGACTGTTCGGAGCTAAAACTGAATGAACGTGACTACAGACGGCATTTTTAGAGAAGCGGCTGAAGGTAACTGTTGCCCCCAAAATATTTCCTCCCCCATGCCAAGAGGTGAAGGTGTTGAAAGCCTCCATTAAATCAAATAAATTGAATGTGTTGAAATTAAATTGAGTGCACTATGGAAGATGTAGAAAAAAAAATCAGATCATAATGAAATCAAATCAGGATTATATCCATAAAGCCATTCAATCACTCGTTAATCCCAAAATGATAAGGGCTTTAGAAGACAAGACGCAGCGCTCAGCTCAAAGTAACACATGCACACACACACACACACGCACACGCACACGCACACACACACACACACACACACACACACACACACACACACACGCACACAGATTGTAGCATGAAGTAACACCAATCTATACATTCCAATATTAAAGCAACATCAAAATATCCCAACAGCTATAGATCCTGAGAAAAACCTTTTGGAGAAAAATACATCTGCTCAGACGTAGGACACCATCATGAAGGTCAGGACAAAGGAAGATCTAGTTTTTTGGCAAATTATGGCTTCCCTTTCTGTAATGCATATTCTGCTGGTAATACTACAGTGCAGGAGCCACAATCCCTTATTGGATTATGTGGCTATCACATCAATCACCCTGTGCTATGACTACCCTCCACTTACCAAGGCATTTATCTGATCATCCTCTCATAAGATGCCTGATGAATTGCACTGTCCTCTAACTTTGGTCTAATCATAATTGCATCTGTCTCCCATGCAGACTGTGTCTTGTCCTTTTCTTTTCTGATCACTCTCCGAATCATTGGCTGAAGGGGGTCATGGATAAACAACGGGAACTCAGTTTGACTGACAGGGACACACAAATTCATCAGCATCCATTGTCAGTAGTGTATCACTGCAGGGCCAGTGTTTAGTCTAACGATAGAGCATGCTAACATATTCTAATTCAACACTTTTATGACAGCATCAAGTGAAGGTTGTTTCACAGATATTTGGTCGTGAAGTATTGGACAAAATGAAACTGATTTGATGACCTGAGAGGAAAAGGTTGAAGGCACCATTGTGAGCACCATTCACCCCGGGAGAGATGATGTTGTACATATCAGACATCCAATATTGTTTAATTAATTCATTGGGAATCATTTTAAGTCATTTAATCCACAATTTACTGAGATATTCTAGTCAGGACCAAAAGACAGACACTGTCAAGTGTTGCAGCTACCGATGTAGCAAGGTACAGTAATTTCTGTTATTTATATGTATTATGTTTATTATATATTTTAGGTATTGATCCAGCTCACATTCAAAACTTATTATCAAAAACATTATCAACAAGACCAGGTTTTGTTGTTTTGGAATGAGATTCATGCCTTATTTCGGGAATGAACTAGTGGAGATATTATAAAGATTGGGAAGTAATCAAAGAACAAAATATAAGACCTGTCAACAGAAACAAGTGTCTGTGAAAGAAATATATGGCTTACAAGATATTTTACTTTATTTGGTCGTAAAAAAAAAAAGGAGTAAGACAATTCTCTCCATCTGCTAGAGTCTCTCTCATTCCTCTCCTGGTTGACGATCGATTGACTCCACTCGTCAAACGCATCGAAGCACCTCTTTGTGAACACACATCACATCCTCTCTTTCCTCTGTCTTACTGAAAGTACAGAACAAATGAGAAAAATAAACTGACGAATAATGTGACGCGAAGAACCGAGACATCTTACATTTGCTAGTCCTCGACAAAGTTCCAGTCTCTTTCCTTTTTGGAAATGCTGTGAGAAATACACAGGCACCAGAGTGAAAGTTGCAAAGTGCGATTTACAATTCATGCTCTGATAATTGTAGCATTCTAGGCCTCATCTGTATTCATTAAGAAGACATGACTCCACCACGGTACCACTAGGACGCAACTAACACAGAAACAGTCTTCACGCTTGAGGAGCTGTGTAATGTCTGCTCTCTATCATTCAGCCTCTAAAATGCTTTTCCATCTTGGAAACCCTTCTCATGCACACACGTGACTCATCAGACCATATGTGAACAGAGCAGAGCTCATGGGGAGAGGGTCCAGAGGTGTTCAAGGCCACAATATGCACAGGCCGAGGGGAACTAATGAAAAGCTTTGCTCCACGTCCTGCCACCTGTTGCTCGCCTGGTCCACCTGGCTTTAGACTGCATTAATTACAGTCCAAAGCCTTTGACCACAACATCCATCACCTCAGTCTGATCTATATTCACCTATTAGGGTGCTGCTGTCATCACTGTACTGCACTGATTAGCCACATTTGTAATGTGAGTGGATAGGAGCCTGGATTGCATAGATAAATCCCCAGGATGATAACGGAGTTTTAGTCATGCAGAAAATTCAGCATGCAAAGTGTTGGCTGTAGAAAGGAGAACAAATAAAGCACAATGACTTAATGGAGTGGAATATTAATTAAAGGGTCAATCACACAATATACATCAGCGGATTGCAGCTACTGGAACACAGAGGAGAACTGACAAATTCCTGGGTGTCACATAGAGGACGCTGTGGATTGTTTGTCTTTCAAAGAAAATTTGAGCTAATGAACAGGTTATGTCATGGACATTACATAAATGACCACATTGTCTGCTTGTGCACAGAGGGTAGAAAGAAATGCAACTGCTTTGACAGTCAGTTTTGTCCTTAAATGTACCTGGTAAGCAAAGACAATCATAAGAGTACACACAAAAATATGACAGTTTTAAAATTTCTATTCATTTTTTTATCCTATTGGTCAATGTTAGAGCAGATCAGACATGCTAGACTTTTCAGAATAGTGTCATACAGCATACCGGGCCGCACTGCATCACGCCAGACTTGGGTTATTTGGTAGTCCAGATGCAGCATAAGGGAGATATATCAGTTAATTACTAAAAACTAGATACTACCTTCACCACTCTGCTACTATCAGTTCCCTTTGAAAGAGTTAATTTGAAGAGCAACAGAGGAAATGTTGCACAGGTATGGTGTTTTTAAAATCATGACAAATAATAATATTTAAAATCTGAGTTGCAATTGTTTCTGAGTATTTCCTTGAAGGCAATATTGGACAAAGGGACTTTTAATGTTCTTCTCTGTCTCACTATTCCTCATCTCTGGCTTTTCCTTCTTCTTCTTTTCCTTTCGGCTTTTCCCTTCAGGGGTCGCCATCTCTGGCTTTTGTAGTATTAATAATAAACAGCAGGTAATTTTCTCTTCACCTCACAAGCATGCAAGTGAGATGAGATCCCCCTGCTGTGTGTCTACACATCCCCAAGGCTATCGAGCGTAGAGCACAAACTGTTAAATTAATTGTAATGTAGCCTGGTTTGAGTAGATGTTGTTCCTGTGCACTGCAGCAATGCAGGATAAAAGTTATTTTGTTTGCGTGTGTGTGTATGTGTGTGTGTGTGGGTGTGTGTGTGTGTGTGTGTGTGTGTGTGTGAGAGAGAGAGAGCGAGAGAGAGAGCGAGCAAGACAGAGTGAGAATAAGAAAGATAATGTAGAAAAAGAAAGGGGGGGCAGGAAGAAAGAAGTGCAAATAACAGAAGACTGAAGACTTCTTCAAGGACACTGCTACATACAAATTAATAAGGTAATGTTCCAGATGCAGGAAAAAAAAAGAAACAGGAGACAAAGGCAGCGGTTGGGTGAATAAAAGCGTTATAAAAAGCGACAGAAAGAGCTGTGATAACAGAGGTGATAAAGATGGATTCCATTTAAAATTACTCGTGCAAAATTATAAAATACTTCACCATCTATTAAATCTATAAAAATGACAACTAAGTAACAATTTATGATACTAAATGGGCAATGCTGTTTTATAAAATTACCAGAGTAAAGAAAAGTTAAATCAGGTTTTTGGAGTTTCTAAATAGACATTTTTGCACATTAGCTCCTTAATTAAATGGCGTCTGATTTATTTCATGCTATGAATTCACGCCTGGAGCCAGGAAATATAGATCATTTTTGAAAGGAGACTGAATGTTATAAATCCATTTCCTCACAGTCAAACCGCCCACAGAATGTACATCTGAAGACATATTCTCATGCTACTTGTGGATGTTGAAGTCCAACCTAATGAGCCACTGCAGTGTAACAAAATCAATCAATCAAGATGTGCGTGTGTTCGGTTGCCTTTAAAATACAAGATTGAACTATATTGCTTAAGTATATGCTACAAAAGTTATAAACCATCTCCCCGTAGCAGCTATAGCGGTTTCTTTATGATGCATTCAACATGATTTGTTACCAACATAACCTGACAGAGACAATGATTGACTTGCATTGAAAAATGCCTCTAAATCTTTTTTCTGTTTAACACCTGAAAACTGGACAAACCTTCTCACTCTGTGTTTTGTATCCAGGTTCAATTCAGTGTGAATAAGATTAAAATATAATTCTGATTCTTCTCCATGAGGGCAGCTGTTGTGTAGTAAAGGGAACTATGGCCTCGCTCCTCACAAAGCAGAGAGGAAGAAGATGGGTTACTCACAAGAGGCTTTGGAAATTGAATTAATATTGTCACCAATAAACCATTGAGGAGGAAAAAAACAGGCTTACTGAAATTTAATAATGGTGTGATTTGACTTTTATGCTCTTTGCAATGCTTGGCACTACTAAATGACACACGGCAGGGTTAATCCCTCAGCATGGGTAAACCCCCAAAGACATTTGGATTAAAAAAAAAAAAAAAGCTAGGACACTTTGTACGTTCACTTAATGACCTGAGAACAGCAATAAAAACAGAGCCAGAGAAAGTGTGTCAAAACAAAATGCAGGAAAACTAAAACACATACAGCAAAGTTGAGGAAAGCGCTCCAGAGACAGATTTTACTGCAGCAGAACAATCGCTTTTGCCAACCTGAGTAATCAGCATAGAATACAGTTTATGAATTACAGTATTCCCAGTATGCATGAAAAGTGTGCATGTGTGTGAAAATGCATGTCAGTGTGAGAAAAAAATGGAACAAAGATGTCAAGCAATTCCAAAGGCTTGTCTAGGAATATTAGTTGGAGTTATTCACACGGCGCTGATCAGTCCTCTGCAGGGTAATGAGAGTTTATTTCCATAACTTGGCCCACATATACGGGATACCATAAATCGCACTCACTTCAGTTCTCATCGTCTACTCCATATGTCTTCCCAGTATACACAAAACTGTCTAATCCATAGCTGTTTACATTCACAGCCGGTTAAATCACCTGATACAAGGACTACAAAACCACATTACTCAGTGGCAGCATAAGTATCCTCTTATACCTTCATCCATAAATAACAAGAAATAAAGCTGAGGAGGAATTTACATGCATGCTATTCAAACAGGAACATGCATTTTAGGGCTCTTATATAAGTGAATGGTAAAACAGAAAACCATGCAATTGTTTGCATACATAGAGTGACTTTGGAGACTTTAGAGACAGTCACTGCTTCTTGGTGACTTTGCTTTGATCAGCAAGGTTTTAGTCTGAGAGGAGGTTCTCTAGACTTGGACCTGACACATCTATTCATGAGTAAGACTGTACTTTTGAGTATACACCGCATAGTCTGAATGTCGTACCCTGAGAATGATAGGCTGACGTTAGTTTCCTCACTATGCAGTGTGCCCATGTTCTCTTCACAATTGGGCCCAAGGTGTATTGGTTAATGCTGCTCGGTGCTGAATCATTATTTTCCATCATTTTTCTTGCTCTGTAGTAATGCTGCTATAGACATCATCATCTTGGATGCAAACCCTCTTAAGTCTTAAGTCATTCCCTCGCCACTCTTCTGCATCCTTCACAAGTATCCTAAGACAATGGTAGCCCCACTGCAACTAAGTGGGCGAAGAATAATTTAGCATGAAGATGATGTTGGGAAATAAACCCAAACTAATATATTTCTGCCGCAAACAACACTGTGTCACACAGGGTGTATGTCTGCTGTGAGCTTCACTCTATTCAATCATGGGAAATAATATTTTTTTGACACATTATATGCCTGCAAAAAGTATGTTTGATGGAATTCTTTAAAAGCATCTACAAGTTATTACTGACACAGATTGCATGGAGGGTTTTATTATTTTCAGAATGAACAGTGATTCAAAGAAAGATGAGGAAAACCTTCGCATTCAGTGATATTTTGTTCAATTAGAGATAATTGAAAAAAATCTATCAAAAATCCAACAACCCCCCCCACAATATGTTAAAATGAATAGTGTATTTTTCTGTCAACATTTTCCCATTAGCGGTTTCTGTAGTGGATCATCATCTTCCAGTATGCTCTGTCTCCTGTAACCTCTTTCTTCACACCAATCACTTGTAAGTCCTCCCTCCCAGCATTCATGAAGCTCCTCAATGCTCTTCTTTTTCCTCTTCCTTGAAGTTTGCAGTTTCATCCTCAGCATCGTTTCCCCCACACAGCCATCACCTCTCCTAATCACATGACCAAACCATCTCAGCTTGATAGCTCTCGCTTTTCCAATCGAACTGTCCAACATGAGTTGTCCCCTTAGTCACTCTTATTTATTCCTTATTATTTCCTGTAAAACCTTCAACATTGTCAGCTCACTTCCAGGTCAGCCTCCTGTCGTTTGATCTTTGCCATCCAGCTCACCCTGTCTCTGCACTCTATTCTTCACTTCTACTTCACACCCTTCATTTCTTTGGATGGTTGACCCAAAGTAAACTCTTGTCTGTTTTTCCACAACTCTGTAAGGCGAATAAAAAAAAGTTCTGTAATCTGTCTGCCTTTCAATTTTGAGAAAATGTTTTTGGTCCAATATTATTTTCAATATTTTTATGGTACAGAGAAAGAATGAAAGAAAAGCCTGAGAATTAAGGCTTCAACCAATTCTTCTTTGTATTGTGAAAGGACTTTATTTTGCTTAGCCAAATTTTGTGTGTGCTTAAAAAAAATTATAAAATCTAATTTTGGAATTTGTGTTACAGACACTGACATAAATAATTCTAGTAACTCTCCCATTAAAGTGTCCAGGGGACTTACAGAGATTGTAACAGCATGTCCTAAAATGGCGATGTCCTTATCAACACTACAAGATATGTGATTGAAAAGAACAATTAAATGTAGATCAGACATCACTAAGATGTCAGTGACTTCCAAATAATCTTAAGAGATGGGGCACGTAGTACCAATTCCTCCTGGGTCACAGTGTATATTAATCTGAGCTGGGTGTTAATGAATAATGAACATACTGGATAATAACAGAGCTGACATCATGGGCCACATAGGAAAAGCAACTTCATATAACATCCAAGATATACACTGTATATTTAAATATAATTTACATATATACAAAGTCTTCATGAGCTAAAGGCATCAAAAACTGTGCACTTAGAGGGAAATACAAGTTTAACAGTACCCAGACCATTCCTCTTAGGCAACAGCGTGACTTTGACTGCGCCATCAATCAACTGAAAGTTACCGAACAAACTCCGAAGTCTTAAAATGCCACTAAAATTCTCTAGACACATTTGATAGTAATGTCATGCAATTCTTAAAAAAATAAAAAGCCAACCCTCTGTGCTATGACCATGACTGTGATTCTTCATTCTCTTCACTGTGTACTACAAGTTAGACACTGTTGCTATTTTTTCAGAATAAAAGTGATGCTTATGGGACATTTTATTACCAACAGATCATAACATTTGAGTAGCAGGCTGTAAAACTATCTAGATAGGCTGTTTTTCTGCTCTTGTGGATTTTCATTTCTGGTAAAGGTGGGATTACTCTGGATATAACAACCTCAAAACGAACTTGAACCAAATAAAGAAAAGACTTATTTTATATCAGTGTCATCTCGATGTTCAATGGACTATTGTGTCTCTGCTAGTTTAAGCAAGAGTCAACTGAAGATAACCTATGCCTTGAAGGCCAAAAAAAATTGCATCACAGATTCACCATCATGGAATCCAAAGGAGGATAGCATTAAGAGAAGGAGCACAATATATTGACATTCACATTAAATGAGATTATATCATAGGAATTTCAAGTTTGAGTCATCCAAAGTTTAAAAGAATATGAAGAAGGCCACTGCTAATTATAAATGCATGTGCAAAGGTTAGTAAAAGGTGTAATTTTCAGTTTGTGATATAAAATAGAGCCAATCCATGACTATTCTTCGGCTAAAACAGCACGTTTCCATGGAAACCACAAAAAATACACAAGTATTTTAAAACAAAATTATTTATCATGGCTTACCTACTGTTTGTATAAAGATCGAGGAAGCAGGAAAGCAGCTTTTGGAAGCTGTTGTAGTTAAACTTCATCAGGTACAAAAAGGTACAAAAAGGTTTACCTTGATTCTACCACCATGATGGAAGAAGCCATTGACCAGAGGAGACAGAAAAATGAGTGTTACAGCCTGTGCTCTTATTTCACAAACCACATCTAGTCCTGCAGGAAATGACCAGGGGTTCACCACGCATCTTTAAACCCACTTAATGGGCAGCAGCCATCAGTTGTCTAGGATTCTGCTAAACACCCAGGAAACTGATAATCGCTGCCTCATTTTCAGGCTCCTCACCGAGAGCTTGCTGGTAATTGAATTGGAGGAGTGGGCACTAGTGTAGTGGGCTTGGAGGAGTATCGCTACATATAATCAGCTGTGAAAGACAGAGGGGGGGAGAGAGAGAGAGGGAGAGAGAGAGAGAGAGAGAGAGAGAGAGAGAGAGAGAGAGAGAGAGAGAGAGAGCGAGAGAGAGAGAGAGAGAGAGAGAGAGAGATGGGAAAGGCTGAGAGGAAGAGAGGGCGACTTACATCTATAGTACTTATTTACTGCTGACACTCAGCACTTTTTGTTTTGTTGTGCTTCAACACTTTAAGCATTATTCTCATCACTTACTCCAAGTTAGCTGACATGAAGTCAGTGAGGACACATTGTCCAATGATAGGACAGCCTCTGCATGCATGGCACGTCAATGAAGGGAAAAGGAGGAGGCAAAACAAAGCACATGCTTGAAATACCACACTGCAAGGTCCTCCCTGCCGATTACCCTTCCCAGTCACATTGGCCACAACAAACTCCCCATTTGGCAGACAGGTGGCCAGGTAAATGCATTTTGCAAAAGCTGGAAGGGTTGGCACACGATACTGCTTTTCAAAAAAACAGGCAACCATCCAGATGTCTGTGTGAAAAGAGGTTTAAATTACTGTCGCACTGAAAATTGGAAAACAACAGCAAATGCCAAAACACAACGACAAATCAAAAACCGCAAAAGCATATTGGAATTTCAGCCATTTATTTTCTGTAAGCTCTCCCATTTTTCCTGAAGTGAGATGAAAAAAAGTAAGCATCTTATCTTATTTTATCTTATTCTGTGTAGAGTCCATAATGCATGTTTTGATGTCAGAAACAAGTTGAAACACAAAGAAGACACCTGAAGCACAAAGCGTAAATAGAAATTTTGCGAATCACAAAGAGATGCATCATCTCAACATATCACTGATATAATTTATTGATTCCTAGCATAAACAGCCATCAATAAGTGTTTTCATGATAAACTTAGCATTTGGTTCAAGTACTGTCAGGCATATGCACAGATGCACTGGCATCTGTAGAGCTTATCCTCATTTAACACATCTGTCTTGCTACATCATGTTCCATGTTGTCTCTCTGCTGTAACACTTTGAAGCTGCTTTCTGAAGCCATGGTTTCAAGGCACAACAGCACAGCTTTATCAGTGCATTAAATTCATGTGATTGTATTCCAGCTGCATCTATATTAACTTATCTATCAAAATGTTTGAAATTCAAAAATAAAGTAAAACCGTTTTTAAGAAACAAATAATTAATGTTCTGAAGAGCTAATGCCAGAAAATTACTCTGATTAAATTTTTGGTAGGAACTTGACAGCATAACCATAAAAAAATGTAACCCATGGAATTACATTCAAGTGAACCATTTAAGCCTACACTCTAGATTTATGAGCACCTGCTCCTGTGTTACCATCAGTAATCAAGAAGGTTGTAAGTTACAATGGTATGAGCAGAACATGAAAATACTATGACTTATTGCTGTGTACCATGAAACCACAGAGCTGTAAAATTACTTGAATGATTTTTCTGTCTTTATAATGACCTCAATTTCACACAATCAGCAGTCAGACATGATACTGAAAGGGTACTGAGTCACAGGACAGAATATATGAGACACGTATACAGAACGATGTAAACATGTACTGTGGATGTGGGAAAAATGAAACAAATATCCTGCTAACATTACGTCAATGTTGGCCTGCGCACACATAAATGTAGTCATACAGGCACTTTGTACCTCATTTGGAGGATAAAGTGAAAGAAAAGTAAGAAGGTTGGTGTAATAAAAGAGAGAGACAATAAGAAATGTCTGCAGAGATGTGCGATATACCCCAAAAAGGTCATTAAAATATGTGAAAGAAGAAAGCAATGGTTTTATCAGACTCAGAATCAGACTTGAGACCTTGAACAGTTTTGGCATTTGTTGGATAAATATCACAACTCAGACATTAAATGCTAAACAAGTATGTCAAAACTATTGAAATATGTTGCATGCTTACAGCTTTTCTCTTATTTTTGGCCTAATTGATACCATCTTAATGTATTTTGATCCATTTTATTTCAACTTTTCAGAATGTTTTATTACATTAGAAAATACAGTTGTTATGCAATGTTACAGAATTTTTACAAACAATTCCCCACCTTATAAATATTGATCTCAAGTTGTCAGACATTAATTCAGTAGATTTGTCCTGTATTGTAAAATAAAATAAGTTGAGCTACTGGATTTTTGGTCTACCTATCCAACAGGATTCTCTTTGTGTTCAGAAAATTTACAGGGAGGAAAAGATGGACCAGAGAGCTGGAAGAGAGGCAGGAGAGAACAGTCATTATTCAGAATGAGGTAGAGGAGAAGAGGGGTGCAGGAAGAGGAAGAATAGCTGCTGGGAGGTCCAAGTAAAGATTTACTTTTTGTGGTCATCGAGTTCAGTTGGAGGTCAGAGCTTTATAAAAAGTAGATGCCAAAAACATCATTTAAAGATGTGAATTTTTTTCATTTTCCTGATGTATAATCAAAATCAAGACATCAATCTGTGAAAGTTCAATATCCCTCCTTAAAAGACATATTGTGAAGATGTATCTCCAAATCTGTCTTCTCAACAACAGGTTTGGAAAACATAATTATGAGTGATTCACATCTGAGTAGATTCATTACCTCCCATTCACAGCTTGGGCACATTGTGAGGGAAGCCTCATTCCCACTTGGCGCAGTCCCATTTACAAAAAAGATTTTAGAACGTTTGTATTTAAAAAAAAAAAAAAAGAATTAGATGCAATTTACTGATTTTGTTTAAACTCTATTTTACAGCTCATATTGAGAGCTGGTTCAGAAAGCATGCATATGCTACATAGGTGGATTTTTTTTTTAACCAATTAACATCAAATTCTTCTTTATTTGTTCATGGATGGTCGTGGAGCTTTGGAGAAAAACTGCACCAAAAACGAATTAGGTTTAGTCTTATGGTGTTGCAAGTTCAAGCGTGCGTGTTGGGCATGTAAAACCTTTAGCTCAGTTATTGACGTCATCATATGTCAGTCTTTATGGTTGGTTAACCACTGCCATGATATGATTGCTTCAACAAGTGTGCCTTCACTTGAAGTTATGGTGCTGTCTGCATAATGAATACTGATAAGATTGTAAATGATGTTGAAATGGAATGTTTAACCTTATATCAACCCCGTGAGTAAGCCCGTTGAAAATCCACCATAATAACTATTTACATTTTATTTCTATGAATTTTCAATTTTTAGAAGCAGAGGTTATTTGCTTTTCAATATACGTTTGAGTACATTTAAACCGTCTAATCTCTCATATGTTGCATCATTAATTTGCATTAGCTGATGTAAAGCCATAAATCAATCACTGATCAAGAAAGAAAAGGTTACAAACTAATCTGGACTAAAATTACCGTGAACAAATTACTTCCTTAACCACTCATAAATCCAACATAAAAGTGCAGTTATAACAAGTTGAGGTGTTATTTTTCAATGATACTGTCAACACTGATTGTAATTAGTAGCACTTACAATTGCTGGCACATTTATCACTCCTGCCCAGATCAATATCACTCATCTGCATTGATCATCATTTTCACAAGCTGTTGCCCCCAAAATAAATGCTCTTTAAATCAGTTCTGTATGGTAATACATGTGTTAAATACATGTGTTAAAGACTTAGATGTACACACAAACACACACACACACACACACACACACACACACACACACACACACACACACACACACACACACACACACACACACACACACACACACACACGACACACACGTGATCAATAGTAAGTACAAACAGATGGCATGCATCAAAAGTGCAGAAACACGCAACATATATTTTTGATATGTATATGCAATGTGTGCCACAGCAAAGAACTCTGTGGGGGAAGATTTGTGTGGATAGGAGACAGAGCAGCGCATTGATTTCGCAGTGATCAAAAGAGGCTGGACATTGAAAAGGCTATTAATCATACAAAGACATGCCGATGCTAATGACCACGCCACAGCCTAACACTACATCTCTTGTCAATACGTATGCAGGCAATACAAGCTACCGACAAATGCAATGATGGCAACATGCATTTAGAACACAGTGGACGATTTGTTTCCTTTGTGAAATTTAGTGTATTTAAAGATAACACTGATCTAGTCTCTTTTATTGCCCAAATATGTAAACACCATTTACTGTTTCAGCATACAGTTACATACAATGCCTACAAGGCGGATCATACATAGTATAATAAAATAGTAATAGGCTAGGTTTGTATGAAATCATGCCAGAAAAGCTTATATTACAGATATACATGTTGAATGTTCCTGTATTGAAAAGAGTAATAGCTTTGGGAAAAAGAAATTCCATTCAAAAATGAAGTCAAGACTATCCCAAGGGGAAAAAAGGAATATTCAAATTGTTTTTATTATTTTTCCACCAGGCTGTGGAGTACAAGTAAAGTTAAACTCTTCCAACTAAGGAAAATATTACCAAAATTATTGTCTGATCTGTTAGACAAAAAGTAAACAAAAAACTGTTTGCTCAGAAAATTCTGGAAAAATTGTTTTCAACAACACACAGCGGATACTAGTGGAATATTATTTAAAAAAAAATAAAAATCACAAACCAAAGGTATAAAAGTGAACAAACAAATTAAAAAATCTATTTATGAGATGCACTCACTTACTGGCAGTATAAAACATGCATTCAAAATAACTGAATTCAGATGCAGATTGGCAAATCTGATGGAAATCATAGGTCTATACATGCTTATTAATAGTAAAATGTGACAACCACCATTAAGTTAATAAGCCTATTTTAACGCTCTCACTGACATCATTAAAAGCTTTGGCTTTCAGAACATAATGAAAGGTTTAAAATTGTCTCTTTTATGATGAAATCTTTTGTATGACCGCATGATTTTGTAACATGTATGCAATTTAGTGTGATGCTAAAGACATTCTAGGTTAGGTTAAAAGCAAGCTGTTACGTGTGATTGTCAAAATCTACATAGAAATTACACACAGAGTTCTGATTAGTTGTCACACTCAGGAACAGAAAGAGATTTAATTAGAACGGCAGTCAGTGAAGCTCATCCCTGCACCAAAGTACAACAATACTTATATAAAATAATACAAAAAGCTGTAAATATGAAGTGAAAGTATAGAATTGTAATTTTCAATAATTGAAATATGATGGATCCTGACTTTCACTTGGATCTGCATGAAAAAGAAAGAAAAGAGTAGATACCAGCCCCTAATTTATTATCTAGTTAAAGGAAAAATTTAAAAAAAAACCTCTAACAAACCAAAGCCCAAAACCCTGGAATGGCACCAGAATTTAAGGGAATGTGTTTTGGCCCATGGCAATTTCACAAAGGTTCATGGATGACAAATCACCCCACAAACAAACGGACATGTGACCACCTTGGCAAAGAGAATCATAAACATTTACCAAAACTACATAAAATGATGAAACAACCCAGGTTGTAGGTAAAACAGGTCTGGAACCAGATGTCCATGTAGGTTCTCAGTCATCCAGGTCAGGGTCATCCAAAAGCTGTTTAAGTCAATCCAATGGACGTTATGAAAGTTCTTGAAGATGTTTCGTCTCTCGTTCAAGAGACTTCTTCAGTTTTGAAGTCTCATAGTCTAGAACTGGACTATGACAGCTGACACAATTAGACTGTGATAGCTCCAATCATTCCGTGAACTGAAATGACTCACTATCGAGTTGCAGAATCAAACCATGCCTCCTAATGGATTCCTTAATTACAGGTCATAAACTTTCCCAGTCCAATCCACTGGACTAACAGAATTTAGGAAAAACATCAAATAATTGTTTACCCAAAAAATATTGAATGTTCATTAAGTTCTTATCAGTGTCTTTATCGTTTGTCTATGATGATATATTTGATTCCTATACTTTTCAAGTGAATCTTTGCACTTATCGTTTTCTTGAGGTTTAATTGTTGCTTGAATGTGATGGTGCTTCACTGCATTCAGTTAATATTTTGGACCTTTCTCCACAAAGGATTTCCAAGGATTAAATGTCTCTGTATATCTGGAATTCAGGCTTCAATATTTCACAGAAGCTCAATATTTTGTCTTGAAAGAATGGTAAACGGTCAATTTAATCTCAGTGTGCCCATGGTGTAGGATGCTCCCTCAGGCGTCATCACTAATGATAACCGTTTCTGAATTGTTATCAATTCTGTGTTTTTGGACAAATCTGCAATTTAAAGGAAGTAAAGGCAAATAGAGGTAAGCAGAAAATAACTCAAGACACACTCTATGCAAGTCATCAAAACTCCCACTTGCTGGCTGTGAATTCTCAGACAATAACCTCTGTACACACATGGGCTCAATCAGGTTCTGCTGCACAGACTGGGGGGGGATAAATCCTTGTTAATGTCCAGTTCAACATATTGAGACGTTTGAGTTCACATGTAAAGCTTTATATATTATATAAAGATAAGGGTAGCGGTACATTCATTGTGAATGACAGTATGTGAAAGCAGCTTATGATGGGATGCTGCTTAAGGTGGGAACGGTGTTGCCATATCGACCAATGAACAGATTTCTCCCACCATATGGGATATAACATAATTTCATTGCGGGGAAACCTCTCCTCTGTCAACAGAGACAGATATTTGGGGTAAGCTGGACCACAGATTCAATGGACATTTGTTTGGCACATCACCACAATGGCTTTGTAAGACGGGAAAGCATTTGTGACTCTCTAGGAGCTCAACTGTGATTTGAGATTTACTGTGATTAAAGATTAAAAAGAAAGGCACATCTTCTGTGCAATATGCTCAAAAATAAAATCTAAATAGGTCCTGGTGAATAAAGGTAATAAAAACAAACATTTCCGGATATATCACTCCTGTTGAACTTGAACACACAAGTTCAGTGTCCATTCATTAGCTCACTGCGTCTCTCACAAAGTGATTAAAGACATGAAACTCTCCAGTTCAATATGGTCCACTAATGAAAGGCAGGGCAGCAGCATATGGATTTCTTTCGGCCGATACCACTCTCTGAAAATGATCTCCTTCTAATAGCTGATATCAATAATTATTTCACCATTTGGTATTTTAAAAAGAAGTTCATTCATTAGCAAAAAATGTCAGCACCCATGAGGACTAGTCCAGGGAGGGCTAAGGACCCCTTACAGTGTGTCTAGTAAATCACACTGCATCGGTTTTCTATTACATATCTACATATTGGCTGACAGAAAACAAAAATATACGCTGCACACTGCTGCCTTACTGTATTGGAATGTGTATAGGCTGTATTCTGTGAAAGTAATTTTGTCTTGCATTATCAGCTTTATTCACCAGCTGCAATTATCGAAGCATTAGATTACATAATAATATACATTTATGTATCATCAAGCCCATGATTTATTGACCCAGTATATATATTGTGCATCCCTGATGAAAAGCTGAAATGGGCGATAAAAACACACAGAAATCCTTGTTTCCTCCTCCCCAGCCAGACAGTAGGTTAAGGTTCAAAAAAATATGATAAATGCTTAAATTTATTACACCACAAAGGTCAAAAACAATTTGTTTAACAACCCAGGGAACAAAATCCCCCCACAGGTCCTAATGCCTAAGTGGGTGTGATTTAGCTAAAGCCTCACCACTGTGTACCTGCCTGTCCCTCATTTAAAGAATTTGAGCTAAGCTGTTCAGCTCTGCGATACAGTGAGAAGAGGCTCAAAGGATTTCGGTATCGGTCGGTGGCTTTCTTAGTTGATCAGTGGTTAAAACTCTCTTTGTCCAGTTGCTCATGAGGAGCAACAGAACCTCCAGGGTCCAATTTCAGCCTCTTATCTTGTTTGTTCCAAAGCCATTTTAAATCCAAATGTATCTCCAGAAAATTTGTCTGGCTACAATCCCCGTCCAATATGACTAGAAAGAAGATAAATTAAATAGATGTCTAATTTTGATTTTGTTTTGTCTAGCCTGACTCTTTACCACTCAATGTCCCTTTTTCATCTGACAATTATAAAAATTCTACCTCCAAGAAGATGACAAAGAAACGTCAAAGAAATAATTAAGCATCAGATATTTCATTACTTGTCTTGGATTCTGACAGAAGCTGGATTATTGTCATTGTTGGATGCGTTAACAAAATCATATACAGTGGTATAAAAAAAACGTTTGGCCACCCTGATCATTTTCAAGATTTTTATTTATAAATCACTGGTTGTTCGGGTGAGCAATTTCAGTTAAATATATCATATGGCAGATGAACACAGCGATATTTAAGAAGTGAAATGAAGTTTATAGAATTTGCAGAAAGTGGGCAAATATTATTTTTTTAAAAAGTAGGCAAGTGCCATTATGGCCACCCTTTTTGTTTCATTAATTTTAATACCTTAACACTAATTAAAATAACAAAAAAATAGTTTGATCAGCTTGTTGAGCCTTGACTTACAGACACAGGTGAAACCAATCATGAGAACAGGTATTTAAGGTGGCCATTTACAAGCTGTTCTCCTTTTGCCTCTTCTCTGAAGAGCAGCAACACGGGAGCCTCAAAACAGCCTAAAAGCAAAGATTGTTCAACATCAGGGTTTAAGGGGAAGGACACAAAAGGCTATCAGAGATTTCAGCTATCAGTTTGCGAGGAACATAGTGAGGAAATGAAAGACCACAGGCACAGTACTAGTTAAAGCCTGGAGAAGAGCAGATGAAGAACACAACATTCTAAGACTAACATTTGCTACCCACTGTAAAATTTGGTGGTGGTTCCATCGTGCTGTGGGGCTGTGTGTCCAGTGCAGGTACTGGACATGTGATTAAAGTTAAAGGTCATATGGATTCCAGTCAGTATCGGCAGATTCTTGTGAACAATTTTCAACAATCGGTGACAAAGTTGAAGCTACTCTGGGGCTGGATAGTTCCAACAATGACCCAAACACTGCTCAAGTTCTACTAAGACATTCTTGTTGAGGAAAAAGTACAACGTTCTGGAATGATCACGTCCAAATTTATGCACCTGCCTAGGGCCTTCTTTTATTTAAATATTTCACACTTTCTGTAAATCCTATAAACTTCACTTCACTTCTCAAATATAACTGTTTGTCTTCTATATGACATGCAGTAATCCTTTGTGCATGCGCGCATCAACACACACGACTTCACCTCATCGCAGATTTTTAGTAGGTAGTCAAGAGATGCCGTGTGCATATTTTATTGGCTGATGGCATCCGGAAGTGCGCTACGTTCCGCACAAAAGTGCTTTAAACAGTCCATCAGAGGGTGGAAAAAGGTAATGCAGATAGAAGGTGGTTTAAGGTGCTGATCAAAACATCCAGTGCTTTATAAAGGAAAATCTTGAAAATTATCAGGGGTGCTCAAACTTTTTCAATACCACTGTGTGTAAATGCAAACAAACAAAGATACCATAATGTGACATACAATAAAAATCAAGACATAGACAGTAGCTGTATTTCTCAGAGAGCAGCGCAGCTATCAGGGCTTAAGCTCACAAGTTAGCAGAAAATTAAACATGACAGGCCAGATGATATGAGCATCTCCACAAGTAGAACAGAGCACAACACACTCTTGACAGCACAACAATAATCCCTGAAGCACCCAGACAGGATCACAAAAAGTTGAGGAAAACATCACCTACGTGGACTCGCTTTCATCTCATTCAGTCAGATGAGTTTTATTTTCTGAAGCACACAGAGTCAATTTATTTTTGCCAGAAAATTTAAATGCAAGCAAAGAAGGAGTGCTAGAACTTCAAATAAAGTTACAAAGTTGGTGCTTGAGAAACTCCGACATCACATTTACTGGATGAAAAACTTGCACATAAAGTGAACACAAATGTAAATGCACACATATAATTTCTTTTATGTGTTTGTACATGACAAAGACAAACGGTGTCTGTGTGCATACAGCACGTGGTTAGTTTGTGTGTGTTTATTACGTAAGCTGAGAGCAGAGATCAGAAAGTCAGGCAGCTTTACATTAGTCAGCAGATACAGCAGACCACATCATTAGTCACTCTGACACCCACTTCGGGCCCCTGGTTTATTTATGAGGCCAAGCTCAACAACTACTCCCCTTTTAACACACACATGCAAACACCCCCTCCTCTTCTAATAATCCAACTATAAAAGCAACAGGAGACCGATTTCTCATCGCAGGTCTCACTCCAGCAGCGTGACAGGTACCGTAACCGACAGAACCGACAGACATGAAGCCGCTGCTTCATCATAAAATTAAAGAGCAGAGCACCCTAACGTTGGTTTTCACGTTTTAGCTGCTCTTCATCTGCGTCCCGACCAAACAAATCATCCCCAAATCAAACATCTGCTAAACACCAGATCTTCTGGGCAGGTTGTGAATCGCGGCGCTTGATAATAAGCTGCCAAGTGTGTCAGAGCAATGAGCTCACAGCCATTTATGGCCACCATGACTCTGACATTTAGTAGGATGCGGCAATTTGTCAGCCTCTCAGTCTGACTCACACATGTTCAACAGGGAACGCTGCTGAAACTCATTTTCAAAAGGCCCACTAGTGCAGGAACACATAAGTGTGTGTGTGTGTGTGTGTGTGTGTGTGTGTGTGTGTGTGTGTGTGTGTGTGTGTGTGTGTGTGTGTGTATTTGTAAGTATAAAATGACTAATAGATGAGTGATTCACCTCTCTACCATAAAACAACTGGTTGAACTATACGGTAACATAAAAAATGAAATAAAATAGGTCATGGGAGAGAACAGATGAACGTATCGACATGCTTCTCATGTTTATCTTATAAAGGTCAAATCAGAGCCGATTCACAACCTTGTGACGGAAACCAACGACAACAGCCGTGGAAAAACTGCCGACGTGCCTCCAAAAAATGGAGAAGATTGTGATACCTTCGCACCGAGACTTACTTAATTGTCAATGCCATCGAGTGTAATCCACACAATGAGTAAGGGGGGGTGGGGGATGAGAAGTGGCTCTCAAAATATGAGGTCACCATTTCCTCATCACAGGGCAGGTAGAAGAGTATAAAGTAGGTAATGATATAATCTATGATTCTCCATTTCCCGTTCAATGTTTTTGTTTCATTAAGATGCTTTCAACTTTCCCCTTTCCTCTACGACATCCTGCTCCTCCTTTCTCTCTCCTATCAGTGAAATATAAAGGGCATGCAATAACAAAGCCATTACAGTAGGAGAACAACTTAATGGGCTTGTCCCCGTGAAGAATTCCACAAGTTAAAAGAAAACAAAAAAACACAATTGGCAGTACAACATCTTTTGTAATCTCCTTTCATGGTGCGACTTCTGGCATGTTCGTATATTTTTAAGCCATTCGCATCATAATTCAAACGTTACACACGTGTCACAGAGCACACACAGACAATATTTGCAACCAGATGAAAGAAGGGAGGTCTCCATTGCTCTTACCCAAGCGTTGTCATGGTAACGATGGTGTACCAGAAGGAAGCTGGGATGCTGGTAAATTTGCTGGAACTTGAACCCTTTTCCGCATAGAACATGACGGTGGCAAAGATAATTATGGCCATAGTGAGGGAGAAGAGGAGGAAGCCCAACTCGGAGGCGCAGCTCTTCAGTGTGTATCCCAGGATACGCAGGCCCTGCGAATGGCGGGAGAACTTAAAGATTCGGAATACTCGGAATACACGTAGGGTCACGAAAGCACCGCTCACGTCCTCATTGTCAGTCATCACCAGGCCTATGTAGTAGGGCAAGATGGCCACTACATCGATGATGCTCATGACGGACCTCATGAAACGGTAGCGACTGGGCGCTGCGAACAACCGCATCAGGTACTCCACTGTGAAGATCATGACGCAGGCTGTGTCCATGCAGAAGAAGGCCACGGTGTAGCGCTCGCCACATGGGACCTCTTTCTGGTTGGGCACTGAGCCGCAGGGCACCGTCTCCACCACGTTGGTGATGACGGAGACGGCGATGAAGAAGCCGGTGACGTAGTAGAAGACGAGAGCCATGGTGGAGGTGTGAGGGTTCTCGAAAGCCCGCCACATGGTCTCTCTGAAGGTCATGTTGGGCAGTTTAGCGTCCTTGTTGTCCTCCTGGTCGTCCATCAGTCGCTCCGCGTTCTCTCTCTTCCTGTCTTTGTACTCTTCGTAGCAGCAGTCGCCGATGATCTCTGGGACGATTCCGAAGAAAGCCAACTCCTCGTCGTAGGAAGTGATGCACTCGTAGCGCGGGTAGTGGAGTTTACCTGTGCGGTAGAAGTTGAGCACGCTGCGGAACACGTCAGGATCCCGGTCAAAGAAGTACTCTTTGGTCTCCTCGTTGTAGAAGAACTCCTTCTCGGAGCTCCCCAGCAGGGTGTCTGGATAACGGTCTAGAGTGTTCCTCCACGTCTGGAAGCGCCGTCCGCTGACATTTAGAATTATCAACTCATCTTGACGCTTGTTCTTCTCAGTGGGCGCCACTGGCATGGGCAAATTGGCTACGGGCATCCAGCCGATCGCTGCCGCTCGGGCAAAGGGAAGCCATGCCGCTACTCCCGCCGCCATGCTGTGTCCGGCTTGGGGTGTAGAGAAGAACAAGTCCAGTGCCTTCACAACCAGCTTGACTTCAGCTCATTCAACATCTGAAAGGGAAGACAGCAAGTTTCAAAGGATACCAAAAGTGACAACATTGTTTTGATTTTGGTGGACAGTGATGCCAGTCGATGAGAAATAAAAAAGAGTCTGTCAGAGTAAAATATTAGATAAGTCAGAGAGAGTAAAGTTGGATCAGAGAAATGCATCTTGTGAAAAATGTAAGCCACTATAAAAAAAAAGGGGCTGCAACAATGAAAAGGAACAACTCATATCTCGTCTAGCTGAGCCAGCAAAATATATCTTTAACAGAAATGTAATTTAGAATCACACTTAAGGCCAGAAATCTTTGCAGTGAACAATAATAAAATATATATCCGATATGGTAAGCTTTAATACGATTACAGGGTCATGCTGCAATTTCCACTCAGCATCATCTTCCCTATAATTACTTTAAGGCTTTATTTCTCACATCCTCTCTATTGAGTTAGAGTTAAGATCTGTCCTTTGGACCACACTTTACTGCGTCTTATATTTTAAAATTGAAGGTGAACAGGCAAAGCAGCTGGATCAAGCAGTAGAATGTATTTCATTTAAACTGTTTTTAAACTCTTTACAATGCTACAGTCTTAAATGAGAGGTGGGAGCAGGAGAAAACCTGTTGAGTTCCAACAAGAAAAAACAAATATAAATCGCATTTCGCGCAAAATCAGGGAAAGGGATCACGATTATTACAATTAAATTCATGAGTTAAATCATTTTCACGGGACCCGTTTATTATCATGCGGGTTGTTTCTTTTTTTTTACAATGTTGATGAGAAAATGTCTACAAGCCCTCAGTAGAATAAAGAAAGATGATAGCATTTGTCGGAACAGGTTGATCACCAAACACTTCACAACAGCAGCTTTATCTTACCGGTTCTAAATTCTCCATCCAAAAAAAAAACAAAACCAAAAACCCCACGACCTCCTTCCAGAGCAGTTTAATAACGAATGGTCGGTTTGGTTATTTCTAACAGCGTGTGGGATTTAAAAAAAAAAAAAAACACACCAGGAAATGAGAAGTTATTTAGCGGAGAGGAGAGCCGCGTCAGACAGACGCGACTGCTGAGGCGAAAACCAAAAAGTACCGGAGACGGACGCACCGCAGCTGTTTTAATTCAGTTTCCATTATGCGAAGGGAAATAGATGATGACAGGACTCCGTCGTGCCGACCGTCTTAGGTTGGCTGTCAGGATGAGTGGTGAGAAGAGGCTGAGGAGGAGGAGGAGGAGGAGGAGGAGGAGGAGGAGGAGGAGGAGGAGGAGGAGCGCTCTCTCTCTCTCCCCCTCTCTTTCTCTCTCCATGCGCAGGACGCATTGTGGACTCAAACTGCAGTTGTAGGAAACCTCGATCAGGAACCAGGAGGACGCGCAAAAGAACTGGGTTTAGTGGCTGATGAGACTAAAATTAAAGCGATGTGACACATGCCCGCGTCATCACTCAATATCCATCAAATGTTTCTTTTCCTCGGGGGCAAAAATGAATTAGAGATCCTCACACTTCACGGAATTTAACCAGTGATCACACTTAACGTTTGATGGAAATAACATATAAATACGTCAATACTTCATCAGGTATACTGTACTCAATGCGGGAGTTTCCTAAAAGATGAAATGTATGGACCTATCATACATCCTGTTGCTGCTTAAGGATGTTTTGTTTTTTCTTTGTATGTGATTTTGAAAAAGTTGATTTCTTTCATTGGTACATATTACAAAACCCAAACAAACCATTAATAGCAGGTTTAATGTGGGCGATTTATTAATCACACGCATTTACTCTTACACAGCCATCAGTTAACATGATTGATTTGACAAATGTCAAAGCTAATATTAACTTTCTAAGGGAAATGTACCATTATGCAAAACCTGCCCGGGTGATTTGGAGATGACCAAAATAAGAAATCTGTAATTTTACACTTTAATACTAGATATATTTTCATTTTATAGTTTCATTTTATATTTTAAGCTTATCCATCCATTTTCTTCCACTTTATCTTCTGCAGTGAGTCATGGGGAGCTGGAGCCTATCCCAGATGGCATAGGGTGTGAGGCGGGGGACACTCCGGGCACAACGCCAGTGCGCCGCGGTATTTTAAGTTCATTGTCATCAATATAAATTTGAGTTTTCATCCAATGATAAATGTAGATGACGCTGTCACCATACTCATTTTTTAACCAATCAGATTGTGGGTTTGCCATGTTGGGTGCATTCTGTGACATCTTGGATGGAACCTTCTAGTTTGTCCTACTTGATCATTTATTATTATTATTATTATTTTTAAATTTTAATTTAATTTAATATACTGTACTTTAGTAATCCTCGAAGGGAAATTAAGAGCGTTCTTCCCCATCGTGTCTGATTATTGCAGAGTAATTACGCTAGCTAAAATAAAACTTGCTGGTGTCTAACATCTTTACTGGAACTGAAGTCCTCTGGTGTACTTTAACCAAGTCTTTTCCCTCAATGTAAATCATGAGCATTTTGGATTGTTTGATGGAGTGTCACCACTCCTGTTTCAGAACCAAAGACAGCGCCATTTGTTGTGTGGGAGCTTAACACTTTGGTTAAAGCCATTTTTTTTACGTTGACCCCTCCTGAACTGCTGACATCTGTCAGCTCTCTAGAGTTGAATACTTGACAGGTCCAAATTGCAAATGGACCACTGGAAAACCCATTCAAACCCTGTGTGCATACATTAACTACAATCAGTTGCATAAAAGAGAGCCTTGAACAGGCTAGACCTAATGATAATTAGATGCGATCCAGAATGTGGTCAATGCGAAAATATAACAGGCAGAGAAACCTGTTGCAGTTGCAGTAAAGAAAAGAAAAAGGTTAAATTTGATAATCAGAACTAATGTGAACTCACAATAATTTATGTATAGGCTTCAGAAAGATTAATAGGAATAATTAAACATTCAGTTCAAATTTTTTATATCCAACAACAATGGAAATGACTTGGCTAGAATTTTTATTTTTTTAATTATCTGTGCAGCAACTTCTTTAATGTAGTTGTCATAGCAAAAATACTTTACGTGCTTCTGATTTTGAAATGATTTCCTCCTGCATTGGGTTCAGAGTGTGAGTGTTGGACATCGTGACACGCAGACCTGACAGCTGTGGCAAATCAAGATCCTACCAAAGTGTAATTTAATTGGCTGCGGTCATGGTCAGCTTGGACCTCTGTGGTCTCGGTGGGTAGAGATGCTGGAAACAATAGGTTAAGAAATAACTAAACATTAATTGGAGGACATGAAGTTCATCAGAGAGCAACAATAAATAATGAGCATAAAATATTTTACTGTATTTCTCTATCGAGGGAGTGAGCTGCTTCTCAGCTCTGGCGGAAAAGATCTGAGATCAGTAGAGAAGCAGGCGCAGCTCTTCCAGTCCCATACCCTTCACACCACATTGATTTAAAGTTCCTGTATAGTCTATGTAATTCCTTTTGCATATGTAATTATTCTTAGATATTTCATGTATTTCTGATGAATTCAAGTTGATTCAGTTTGAAATTTTCAGTGCTTAAAGAAACATGTCAGTCAAGCCTGAAATCTATGGAATGGCCAATGATGCTCGGAGCTCATAGTTGGGAGGAGAGTAATTCCTGCATGAGCATGGTCATTTATATTCATACTTGGACAGTGTCAATGTCTCTGTCCCCACATTATTCAATGCTTTGCAGAACAAGATGCAGCTCTAATTGAGTCAACAGGGATCATATCCTTCCAATACATATGGTCCACTAGAATATTAATAGGGTTAGAGCGCAGAGTGCACAGCACATATGGTTATCTTATTCTAGTTATGGATATGCATGTGCACAGCATATTGGTCTTCATGAGCTTTATAGACTCTTGTTTGAAAGTGACAAATTGCTAACGATTAATATTACGACACAGCGTGATGCACTTGAACACAGGCACACAAAAATACACAGACAATTCTTGTTTATGCCTCTGTGCCCTAGCTACTGACTCAATTAAGTCCCTTACTGTAAACTGGTCCCTTGATAAAATATAAATGCACAAAATGACCTCACCTTGTGAGCAATGCCCCTCACTTTTTAAATCCAGACTATCACAATAATAGAAGTTTAACACACACACACACACACACACACACACACACACACACACACACACACACACACACACACACACACACACACACACACACACACACACACACACACACAATTACTCAAAACACGCAGACCTAAACACAAACACACGTCGCACAAAGGCCGGCCTTTATGAGTGATGAATCTGCGAGCGATTCCAATAATTCAAATGTGACTGAATAAAAAGGTGGGGTGAATTTTATGGTCAACTGCCTTCTGTTGTTGTCTTAAAACATTACACTGACATGGAAACTCAGGACTCTTTTGTTTGAAACAAAGCATTCATTCTGTTCTAAAAGCGTGTAAGAATAATTGAGTAAAGAGTGTTATTTTTCACTAGTCCTTTGGGAAAGTAGTAAAAAATTAGAATAAAATAAACATCCCTAGTTTGGAGAACATACCACAATAAGTCCATCTCTATTTTATCACCCCACTACTCATCTCTATGACCTTAGAAATTAACACACATTATTTAGTCATACGGCATATTCAGCCTTCACGACTCCCTGAGTAGCTTTAAGAAATAGTATGACATTTTAAGAAGAACGCTTACTGGAATTAGATGAGAAAGCTGATGCGTGTGTCATGCCTAAATATGAAGCTGCAGGCATCAACTTCTTAGCTTAGCTAAGAAGTCACCATCTCAAACCGGAGTCACCATCTCATGCTCTCCATCAGCCAGTCAAGTGTGGTTTATATTCATGTCTGTCCAGACTGGTATAACACACAAACTGTGTATTTGGAATGGCAGTTATCATTACATTGATGCTGGCAGGACCACAGTCACCTGACGCTCAATACCAGAAGAACCCACGAGGTCGTGTTTGACAACTACTTTACATACATTAGTGTGTAAGATCAATAAAAGAGAATGTTTTCACATGCTTGACCAACAATGATGATTCTGATTTTACACCAAATTACAGTTGTGGCGCTAAATTCCTGGTCAGACACAGGACTCTGAACAGGATACAGGAAAATTGATGTGATCTTGACCGATCAGCGATCATTTCAAACTGGCTGATGCTGTTGTCTGCAACTCAGCTTGTCAAGTCACAAGTGGCTGGTTTTAGATTGCAAAGCGCACCATCTGTTCAGCGATCAACGCTTTTGTTGTTGAAATGGCAGAGTTTTGGAGATGGAGAGAAAGGGAGGATCTCTTCTTCATTGTTGTTCAGGAACAGTCTTGTTAAAAAAGGACACGTTCTTTATTGCCAGACATTTGCCCCGACTTGGTTGTTTTCACGTTTGCTCTTGGCTGCTTGTTGTCACTCATGAGTTATTTCTTTTTGCTATTTTATCAGCATGAGAAATACATCTCTAGTTACACAAATTAGGCATGCATGGATTGGTTGTGTGGTTACTCAAATTCAGCTGTGAAAGAAGATGTGACATTGGTGTGAACTGGGAGATTTTGAGAATATTAGAGGAGCACAATGCAAATAATTGTAAGCCTCAACTTTTCTTGCTTCTGTACAGGGACTAAAATGATGCTTTGTCAACATTACAACAACAAAAAAAAGATAAGGAGAATCCGTGGGATGTTTCACCCAGAGAACAGTGTCAGGAAACAAGGTTTATTTATTCAGCTGTGCAACAAAGAGGTGGAGAGGTTTCACACTGAAGATTCCCCAATAGAAACAATTTAAACTCAAGTATTGGGCCAGCTTGTCAGTCATTGGTCTAATATAATCAATGAGACAAAAACATGGGGGCTGTTGGCAAAAAGCAGCATAATTCTTTACCACTTTTGAAAAGGATGGAACCCAAAAGGTGTCTGCTCACCTCTAGTTACTTATAAAATATCATGGTCAAGTTAACAATTAGTATCCTTACTCATTCACTCGCAGAGCTGATACCTTCACAGGTCTGTTGACGGCTGATTGCTAACATAAGGCTGCCATACACACATGCACACACATTCACACACAGGGCTCGTTCACCACAATAAATACAAATGTGGATTTGAATGAATGGGCTGCTTTTCTGTTGTTCTCCCTTGTTTCTTCATGAGTAAATTCAGAAGCTTTTATTTTGACATTTCCCTCATTGTGCCTCAGCCTGTTTGTTGGCTTCCATCAGTTCAATTATTCAGAAATTCCCCCACAATCTGCCTTCTTAGTTTGTCTAATCCCCATTAGGTGTCTGAAATCTTACTTTGGGGATTTATTCTCTTGGTGTGCCAAATGTTGGTTTGGCAGCCCTTCTGTCTACTGCTCAGGGAGGCAATCAGTGTCACAGGAGGGCTTATAGATGCGGTGTTGGCCCCCTTCCAGCAAACAAAGACACATAGACAGCTGATCCTGCACCCGTTTCAACCCTGTAGTGTACAGTATAGTGCTTTATCTACTGCTGCTTGCACTGAGCTGCTCTTGCAAAGAAACCAGTAAAGCAACGTTGCCATAGCAGATTTCATAAACTGCCTCAAATCTACCTTATAATTTGATTAATTGACTCATATACAGGTATATCACTGTACTTATAAAAAAGCCATTAGTACTCTTGAATTCCACTCAGTAAGGAGGTCTAGGATTGAGAGTTGAAAGTTGTAGCTCAAAGACCGTGTATGAGATTTTGCTGATACAAGAAATGTGTGACACTAATCGAGTTAATTCCGTTGGGGGTCATGTTTGCGTTATGTAAAAGCCAACAGTGAGTGGGCAAACATGCCGGAGGATAATTTGCACCATAAGATGGGAATGCTTTAAAATATCCCTGCAGCTCACCTTTGACTCTGTGCTCCCATCTCTCTCTTTCATCAGTATGCACCACAGGGCAGAGAAAACACAGGTGCAAGGAGGTCAGTGATAGACAGATAGTAATGCTCACAGTAAATCCAGTGCTAACACAAGCCTTGGAGAAACACACGCACATGCAATACTTTAAGGACTGTGGGATTGGTTGTTAGTCCACCACAGAGGTTTTATCGTACAGTCTCCCAAAAGCACACAGATAAAGTGCAAAAATAATACTTCAAATTTGTACCATGCATATCTGTTTTAGCATCACACGCTTTTATTTTTAATCTGCCTTTATTTGCTAAATTTATTGATGAAGTTGTATTTTGTATGTTGGGATCGCCATAGAAAGCATCGCTTTTATAACCTACAAAAGAAACAGGTTTGTGTACGGACATGAATCACCACACAATCTCATGCTGATGAGTGGCAAGACTGGGTGGTTACATTTTTTTTTCTTTTCTGCTACTCTTTCAAAAAAGAAATGTCAATTTTTTTAGTAATTTTTTTCAGTTTGCCCTAATGTTCGGAGATGACAACTGCTAATATTGAAGTGTTGACGTATTATGAAATTGTCATGAATGCTTGATAATGATTATTTTTATTACAGAGATTCTTAATGAAGAAATATAATCTCACATCACATACTCAGGAAAACAGGAAGGAAAAAAAAAAGAAAATTGTAATTATGTTTTAATTCAATTTTATTTGCATAATCACATCACTGCACTTGAAACAAACAAAGCAAGAGTGTAAACATGTGTGTTCAGAAGCCTCCTCAGGCTCTTTTTGGGCACAGCTACAGCTTGGAGACCATCGTGTTTCCTTTAGTTTAAAATGGATTTCCCCACTTAGATGTGATTGACAAACCTTGAAAGAGATGGATTTTTGGTTTTGCATCACTGAAAATTACACACTTACATCCTCCATTCAAACTAAATTGGACAATTCACCTTTATGTGAAAGAATCATGGACCGGGGGAAAAGAGTTGGTTCACATTCTGACTGGACTCAATTTCAATGGTTGCATTTCTCTGTTTGCCTGGTTTTCAGCCACTGGCTACGATACAGTTGCACCATTTTCAGGTACTGTGGGATTCATTCTTGGCCAGAGACACTGAGAGTTTGACAGAATGAACCAGCAGCCATGTGCAGTCTTGGAAACTGATGCAGAAATTTGACACTAATGCTACTTAAGGCAGAACCAAATTCAGGGCAAGAGGGTGCTCAAAGCAATTCTCTCATATGCGACTTTAAATGTGGCACCTCAACCCTGAATTACTTGTAAGGAGGGGAAAAAAAGTCATGGTTGAGACTGACAGGAGTAGGAGAGCATTACTGTGAGGAAAAACATCGATAGTACTGAAATAACACATTCATTCCTTCATTTATTCATATGTATTTTAAATAGCTCACTGCTACGGTTCCTTATAATCAAATGACTACTATCTCTCTCAGACAGCGTTACTTATGGTGGCTGCAATCTACCTGTCATAAACCTACCAGCACATTTACACTGAACAGACACACTTTTCCCCTAATCAGTCACAGTCAGAGTTGAATATAGGGCTGGAGGGACACACACTGAGCACAACCTTTTTACAACACACACACACACACACACAGATCCACACAGCTGCATACTTTACTTTACAAGGACAGGACTGGAACACCAAACTATGTTGTTGTTTTTTTTTAAATCTTTAATCCAAACACATCTCACAAATCATTCACGCTAATGCTCTGATTGGACCCATAGAAAAGATATATAATATGAAGCAGATTGTATAAGGTTAACAACCTGAACTAGTGGCAGTGCAGTAAAACAGCACTGAGTATGACTGCTTTTGTGTTTGCTTTGTCAGTGTAAATATTTGTTAACACAATAACATCAGAATCAACAGGTGCTGTGACTGAGCTGTGCTTTATTTGTTTTGCAGTAAGCTGGGCTCAGTGTGGTGTGTGGTTCCAGCAACGGTGAAATTGTCCAAACACTACATAGATCGCCATGAAATTCAGTGCACCGAATCATAACAACCCCAGTAGTATCCATCTCACCGATGAGCACTGTTCTTAGTGTTAAAGTAATATAATTTTAAATAGTGCTGCTTTCAAAAAAGCACTGCTTGAAAGTGAAATGTAATCAAAATCGACAAGCTGAATGCGAGCAATCATACAGCTGTCATAGTACGCAGAATAAACAGCTACAACTTGGACTGTGTTCTCCCACTTCATGCCAGAAGTTACATTAAAGCCCCACTGGTGGGAATGATCGAAGATGAGTGAAGATTCTCATCTATCATCTGTTATCTAATGAGGAGAATTATGTGAACTCGAGCCTCCGCTGTTCTCTTCGACTTCATTAGAATGATCATGAAGACTCAATTAATTCCATTTCTTTCTTTCTGCAATTAGAGGTTTTGTAGTCCACTTGATATTTGATATTTGAGAATAAATCCAAAACATATTTCGATCTGGTTTTCAACAGCCGCATAAGTTATTAAAAAAATACATCATGAATAAATATTCTTACAATGTATTTTGTTTTGCTAAATTTCAATATTTCAAGATTTATATTAGAATGAGCTAAATTACATTCATATTTTATATATATATATAATCTTGTTTATTTATGTGCCCTATAACTGTCTTCAACATAAAAACACAGATTTCTCTCTCACTCAGATTTTATTCTGTTATTGTTTGTATTTCTAGACGTTCCAAGGTAAAATGAACATTGAGTTTCTCTGGTTGTCCCATTTCATTGTCACTGTGACTCAACTCTCTTGCCTCTTAGATTTATAGAGCATTCAGTTTTCATTCCAGTTGCTCCTGTGTATCCAATTACATAGCATACACTATCAAACTAGATCTAAAATCACATGAAATCACTTTGCAGACTCATGGCCAATAAAAAGCAACAGACAGAAAGACAAAATAAAATCCTTTGATTCTGTTTCGGACAGTTTCACTAATCCAGAGAGTCATTAAATCCTGTGCACAAGAAAAAAGCAATTCCTTCTTTTTTTCCTAATTAAACCTTTTTTTCTGGGTTGTTGTGTTCTTTCTAATTTGTATTAGGAGTCAGGAATCTTCTTGGATGACTACTTAAATGCCGAGAACTCCACTGCATTCTAAAGGAGATGATCAGACATAATCATTGAAGGTTAATAAGGGTGCACAGCACTAATCAGGGCAGGAACGTCAGGTAGAACGGTTGCCTCCTTTATTAAAAGAGTCAGCACTGAAAGGATGTAAAACCAGCAAACATCTCAAGCAAAATACAAACCGTATAACAAATATTTAAACCAGAGATGACATTGATTAAGTTGTTTCTATGGTGATAATATGGCTTAACTTCCCAGTCTGGGATGACATTACAATATTCAGTAAGTCAATCTGACTCAAGGTATCTCTTTAAACACCCATCCATTGAAGAATGGATGATGATAGACTGATATAACGCTGCTTTTCCTCAGATTATCTCCATGTATGAATCATCTGCTGACACAAACTGTGAAAGTGTGGAAGTTCTTCCTTTCTCTTCTTAACTGTGTTTCCACTTCTCCTCATTTGGATCTCCAGTGTACCGAGGGACTGATCAGAAGGGCTGAAAGACACAACAAAATGATGAAAGAAACAAAAATAGAGCTGCTGCTTCAACCTCTGACACACATAGGAGCGCAAGACAACACATTCAAGTCGGCTACTGTCTGCCTGCTGTCACTGCAGTTGTAGCCACTCACCAGGTTTGGCAACGCGAGCAGTACTTGTGATAAGATCAAATGTGATCTTGTCAGAGGCGCTGAGAAACCTGGTTGTCCTTTGTAGGAAAGGAGAGATGCTGATGACGTACAGTAGAGGAGCAGACGGAATGATGGTCGATATGACGGCTGAAAAGCTCAGTGTTAATGACACCATCACTTTTAGGTTCAGAAACTGGGAACACATGGGAGGACAATGCTACTGAAGTAACCACGGCAACAACACCCTGAAGGACAGAGTGATGGGTGCTTCATGCTATATTTCCTGTGGGCCTGCAATAATGTGGTTATTAGTGGTCAGACAAAGATTATATGCGAGTACGTGAATGTTGGTGACAATCTGTCATGTGGAGTGGGCATTAATAGATTGTGTGTGTGTGTGTGTGTGTGTGTATCTTTGTTATGTCTTTTTCATTTTGCTTTGAGACCCTCTATCTCACTATGCATATGCATTGCTCATTATTTTCTATACATAGCTAATATAGCGGAACATAACCCTGCCATGAGTGATGTGCGGCCTAATGAATGCGTTCTAGTCCATATGGGGAATTCAAGTGGGAATACTGACTGGGAGAGATTATTCTATTTCAGTATTGGAATTCTGCGTAATTTTTACACTTTGATGGAGAGGACAATGCCAATGTTAAAATCTGTCAATCAAATTCCTGTGTGCCCTATCTGGAAAAAAGTGAAGTCATTGTTCTCAGAGATAGATAGATAGATAGATAGATAGATAGATAGATAGATAGATAGATAGATAGATAGATAGATAGATAGAAGGAAGTGGAGTACTGACATAATGTACTGTATAATAAATAAAATAAAAAGCATATGGGAGGTCATATACTGCTGGACTTGAAGTTGCAGACTTGGTGCAATAAACGATTTAAATACTTCGACCTCGAGGCTGTAATTAATGAGAGGTTGGAGCCATCATTCAAGGGCATGAGGGAGATGGGATATTGGCAAGCTACAATCTAATTTAAATGAGCCTCCACTAATCTGGTATTCAGGAGTTCTGTTTATGAATTCAGGGTTCAAGGCACTTCACCAATCTCATCACAAACACCTGTTTCAATATCCTGTTGATGCTGCATCACTTAACTCACCATGTAGTAACTTCTTCACACATTTCCTGTCGTTCCTCCTGCATATCCCAAGGTCCAGGTCTATGCATGGGGTGCATCCTAATCCCTCTTATCCTACAGCCATGCTTTATCATATCTGTACATGTTAGCAATTAGAACAGGGTGTCTCAAACTTTGCCAGCAGTGGTGATGGGGATTTAGCGCGGTTTAATTAAAAGAACAGAGTAAAGTATCTACGGCCCAGCCAATGTAGGATCTGAGCCCTCCTGCTCTCATCCGGCATATTCTTATCAGCAACAACAAAGAGGTGCAACGTGAACAGCAGGCATGAGTCTCAGTATAATAATTGGCAGTAAAACAGAAAACTTGCTGCAAAAGATAGTCAAAAGTAAGATATGTTAAATCCCAATTCAGGGGCAAAGATGCAATGGAGAATAAAACTGATCATTTATTCATTAGCAGGGCCGAAAATTAGAAGTTGGTCATAAAAAGCAAGGGTTTCCCCCAAGGCCCAAGCTGATGTGGAGGTACATTAGTTTTCAAAGATGAAACATCTTCTTTTATATCCCTGAACTGACAAGCCCTCTATTCTTACTATTAGAAATAAAATTCCCATCAGTCATAAAATAATAATTTGATGCCCATCATCCACATTTGGTGATATGACCTCATTTAATTTATTTCTCTCCATTGAACTGTCCAAAAATCCTTGCTCTGTGTAAGAATGCATTCAAAAGCTGCAAAAGGTCAAGGAGGTGAGGGAGGTAGGCATCTCTCAGTTAGTTCTTCTATTACAAATTTCCTCTTTGTGTTATTATCTATGGGTCAGTAAACTTTGAAGCATAAAAAAGGCATTTTTCACTGAAAAAGGAAATATTCGTGCAGTGGAGTTTTGTTTGTTAGTTTAGCTAGCATTCACGTCTCTACACGATCTCTACATGACCAAGAACAAAAAAAAAGGTCAGCGTATATAGTCGTCAGTATCATACTCTAGCATAAAAAATGTGATTCTTTCCCCGCCATCTCGTTTTTGTCCATCCATTTTTTGTAGAGGACACAATTGTAACCAACGAGCAATTGGATGAGACCAATTCACCTAAACTGCATATTTTTTGAGATGGGAGGAAGTCAGAAGGATACAGGGAGAACATATAAACATAGAAAGGAATCGAACCTGGAACCTTCTTGCTTCTGAGGCAGCAGCATTACCAACTGCTCCACCATGCCGCCCATCTTTTTTACTACTGTCTTATTCCTTTTTTCTGTCCCCCCTATGATTTTGAACAATGCTTTCTTCTTCCTCTGTCCGACTAAGAAGAAACTTCGGGGAGATAAGTTAGAAAGGTGAAGTCAAAAGGGTTAAGGATGTCGATAACCTGATTCACTTGGTTAGAAAGAACTAAACTTAATTTTTTTTCCTGCTCTGTAGAATTGCTTTAATATACGTTTTAAGTTAAAAGATCGTAAATTCAGATTAAGACGATCATATTATCTTCTTCTCAACTCTGCTACAGGTTTACAGTCATCTCACCATTGTCATGACCAGTCTAAAGATAACAGATGGTCTCAGTTCATATACAAGCTGTTTTATAATTGATCACATCCTTCATATAGTTAAAAAAAAACCCTAAAAACTTATTCAACATCCAATTTGAACAGTGAAATAATATCACAACTATAAATGCGTTTTTCTTCTCCAGTCTAAAACACAAAATTAAGCAGATAAATTAAATAGTTTGTGGCTAATTGGAAACACACTTTCATTAAATGCTATTATCTACATACCACTAAAAAAAATAACAAATTGCAGACATGCATATTAAAATGTAACTTCTCCCTTAAAAGTTTTAGCTGCACTGTCGAACCAGCAGCTACAAGCAATCTGGTAATGGAGAGTCCCAGGGCAGGGTGTGCTGGACTGTGTTCACAGCAAATGAATCAATTTATAATGAGATGTAATCTTATTCATTTTGTGGTTTGCTGGTCTCTTACTGTGTTTTTGCTGAAAAAGCACTTCTGGTTAAAAAGCAGGTTGTTGTTTTTTAGTAGGCTTCCAAAGCCATATTAATATAAATCAGGTAGGCATTTACAAAGTAAAAAAAATCAACATCGGAGCATCCTCAGATTTCTGATCTTTGCTGATTCAGCATTTTGTTACATTAGTTGTATGACAGAGGAATGCAAAAGATGATTACCCCAAATAATAGCCAACTCAAGGCAAAACAACTTGAGCCATTAGAGGCAGAGGAAAAAAATAAAAACGTTTATTATTTTGGACCACTGCTTTTCATTCCTCTAACACTTTTCTTCTACAAATGTGTGACTCTAAAAAAATCTAAAAAAACAACAACATTTCGCACATTTTTTGGAGGGCAATTAACAGCACTGACATGCTTCATTTTTTTTTCTCTCTTGATTAATTCCTGTACCTTCAGACCTCAGATTAGAGTATCGTTTAATGAAAGTCACTGTTGAAAGACACACGGTGACACCAGCCCATATTACCTGCAACAGACTGAGACTGAGAAGACGCTGTCTGCAGCAGTCCAGGTGGAGCCTAATGAGATGCTGTGATGTCGAGTTATTGATCATCTGTGTCAGACCAAGGCTGCGACTCACGGGGTGTATCCTTCATTCATTATGCCAATGATTAAAATGAGTCAATCAGCTCTGGTCCTTATTACACAGTTTGAAACCGATGACGACAATGACAGGAGCTTTGAATGCTGATGTGTCTTGTCCCCTGAAGAACTATTGAGACATTCAGCATAGAAACACTGGGGGTCAGTAACACAGACAGAGGTCTATTTGTATCTGTATTTTCAGACCTAAAATTGGCAACAGACCATGAAACAGCTGAGTCTTGACCTGCTATAGACATTTTTTTTGTGTGCGTGCATATGAGTGAATGTGTGCACACGCATGAGGCAGTGGGGTTGTGTGTGTATCTACCTGCCTGAGTCTTTGTTGGAATGCGTCTCTTTGTATAGTGTCACACAGCAATTACAAAATGCACCTGATCCACTTTCCTATTAAAGAAGAAAGGCATCCGCAGCAGCATCGTCTGTTAGTTTAGACAGAGCCGAAAGTGGAGGAAGCATTTGATGTGGTTTTTCATCAGACCCTCTAACGTCTGTCTGCTTCACTGAGTTTCTCTGGGTTTCTAACTGCGCTGGAAAGATGATCAAAATCAGCAAGAAAATCAGTCCAAGCCATTAGAGCAATCAAAGTTGATTGATAATCAGTTTATTTTCTTTTCACTCCAAAACAGGCAGGGTGAAAACAATGCATCAGTGCATCAATTCAATATAGAACCATTTATACACATGCCAAGGTGTGGAGCACCTTCGTATTAAGGTGAAATGAGGAGTTGAATGTATTGCATGGATTCTCTCTCTGAGCACAACGGGGTCACCTTTAGTACACTTCCACAGCTATCTTCTTACCCAGCTGCACATATTGTTTAAAATATTTTCCAAAAACATCTTAGCCACTGATACTGTTAGAATAAATGCTAACCCACAGAGGCAATCAGAATGCAGCACAGATGACCTGCTAAGACATTCTGGGACGCTCATCAAAACATGAAATTAATTACGTCTTTCTCCACAACATATACTTCTCTGGATTGTCATTTTACTGGAAATCGATAACACACTGAGCAGAAACCGCTGCTCATGTAGCTGTTGATGTCATCGGAGCAGTCGTGTTATGTTGTTTAGTTATGTTTAGCCAAGTGATTTAGTCTCTGTGTCAGAATCAGAGATGGGGAAAAAAAAAACAGAACAGGAACGACATGGAAAAAGATGAGAGAGAAGAGGAGGAAATGTTTGGTGTTATATTAAAGTCTCATTTGGGAACTTTTTTAGGCTTGTGTTCAGGTTTTTACCAGATCAGGTTTTTACTAAATGACTGATAAATATATTCAGTCTGTTTTTGACATATTCCCACATGAATACATCTTCATTCTTATTCTTAAGCATTTGAAAACACCCGAAACAGCAAATCAGAGGATTCAGTCACACATGAATGTTGCTGGTGTAAATAGATAAATATGTAACATTATAGTCATGTACAAAGGATTGCTCTTTAGCTTATGGTTAATTTCTTTTATATATCAACATCATTGTTTCTTTAGTATATTATTAATATTTTTCCCTTTTTTAAGTTGCACCACTAACACTAATGGAAAGACAATGGAATTTACTTTGTAAAGCTAAAGCTATTGTTAATAGCTCAAGTTGCTGAAATAGCAGGCCAGCACACTTTCATACATCTCATGAAAGCAAATGTATAAATCCGAGCTTTTCAGACTGTTGCCTCATCACTCAGGCCACACAGCTTGCATGGGACCCCAGGGGGCATCCTCAGATGGCTGTTGCTCCTTCTTCATGTGGAGGCAGTTCATTCACAGAGGTTGAATCTCACCACTCCTCAAGATAAAGTGATCCCACCAGGCGCCAGTTCCATCCCTGTCTCCAGAAGTTTGTGTATCTTCAGATTATAAAACAGCCCTGGGGTCTTCCAACTGAGATGAGGTCAGCAAATCACTTTAATAGTATGGGGACTGGGTTTGAGCATTAACATTTTTCAAAGGTAACCATAATGTAGTTCTAGGTGGAAGAAGGTGATGTCCCTCATTTCTGCGGCCACAAGATCATCATTTACAAGAAGAGCATCGATCTTTTCAGCCAATGCCAAATTAACACTCAACGGACAAATCTGCGGTTGTGGTCTGCATGAGGAGAAAGTGGACAAATCATCAGACTTCAACAAAACACGCCACAGTTTGTTTTTCTTCTTGCATCTGACAGCATTTTGGCCATAATCATCCCTCTCAAGTGTAGCTATTAATAATGGTACCCTAGCATTTTCCTTTATCTTTCAAGAACATGAATGCAAATGAAAAACAAATTACTTTTTCCAAAAGCATTTGTCATAATTTTGAAGGAAATGAAATATGAAGTCATCCTGCTGATCAGGGCTTCCAATCAGAAAACTTTTCCACAGAAACAGAACTTTTTGTTGTTCTATTCAGAAGATTTGCGTGATCAAACCTCTCAGTCTGGAGAACTTTTTTTTTTTGCCTGCTTATGCCAGAATGAATGTTATCAAAGACTGCTTTCTTTGCAAACTTTGATTGCTGTCTCACAATATGAATCATTGAAAATGAAATAATACCATGTTAAATCACATTTCAATGACTTTTCATGGAGAGCAATAAATATTGGATGCCAAGTAATGTGATTTGAAGACACATTTCAGTGATTTTAATTCAAAGCAAGTTTGCCTATGAATAGTAAAGAGTTCAATCAAGAAGAGTTTTTCATTTCTCAGGTGCATGATTTTAAAAATCTGAAAAAAATGTTTTTCTGATTTTTTTTTTTCAAGACCTTATCCCCTGACTCTGACGTTTTATTAATGTCTGACTCCATTTACCTTTAAAATATAGTCTGCTATTGTCAACATGGTGTTCTTGGGCCTCACATCATTGGTTCTATCAGTTCATGTCACCTGTTTGCTTCTCTTTTTGAAAGGCAAAGACTATTATGGTTGGCCTACTGTATATGTGAACTGGTTTAAGTGCTGTATTCATTCTGTTCACCTCCTCTATGCGACCCGTCCACCTTCACCTTTCACTCACTTCCTCTCCTGCTGTGTCTTCTTTCTCTTCTTGATCCCACACCCTACAAATTTATTCCTGAGTACATTTTATGTTTTTAAATTCATGATTCCTTTCGAGCTCTTCATTCCTTTTGGTTCTCCACGTCACCGCGCTTTCACAGCTTGATCCGTTTCCCAAACCCCTCAACAATCTTCCTTCAGTTCTACCTTCATCTGTCGTCTTCCGTCTCCCGCATCGCTTCATCTTCCCTTCCTCTCTATTAGTCTCTGAGGCTTCATTCACCTTAAGACACAGTTAATGATGAATGAGATGAACCTCCCTTGGGCTCAGACCAGGGGTGTCTCAGCGGGACAGCGGTCAGCTTCCCACAGGAAGTTCCAGCTTAATTTCGTATTCATGGGCTGCATCCACACCAGTCCTACAAGTCCTCTGTGTGTCTGGAGACCCATCAATGTCATGAAACCTAACGTTAGAAGTTAAGCTTCTTTTACTTCACAGTCAATTCTACATGTTCCTGATTCATTCCCAAAGCAGCATTTCTCCATCATTCTCTCGGATAGTGACACATTCCTCTGGTTCTTGTGTCAAAGTCTTATTCCCACTGAATGTAGAGCCGATTCTTCAGAAATTGATGAGTATTAACATTTCCACAATAGAGTAAAGACAGGCAGACAAAGAAACCTAAATGCTGGTATGCAGACTCTAAAACCCTTAATGGGCTTGTTAGCTTGCAGAATTATAATCCACTTTCCTTTATAGACTGACTTACATTTTACACAGGAAATGGTTACTTTTCATCTTTTTCTTTCTCTTTCAGAAAGAGAAGTTACTGATATCATTATTCTAACTACGCTGGTATAAAATGCAGCCTCCTCTCCAGCGCTTTTCCCTATAAAAGCACACAACAATCACAGCAGTTATTTCCAACAGCTCTTTTCAGTCGAGGAGGTGAAGTAATACGAGCAGAGTGTCAGCGGCTCAAAAAAGCGAGGATTCACTGTACATACTGCCCGGGGGGGCAACTATCAGTAAGTCAACAAGTTGAATCTGCAGCATGAAGATGAAAAGAGCAAATGTACGAGCGAGAACTGGGGCACGTTTTTGAGCTGATGTTCGTATAGTTTTCCAGTTACTGCCTCATTTTCCTTCTTAGTACAGTACATAAAGACACATTACTATGCAGTATTCTCCACATCGAGCTTATTGTAATTGCATGCGGGTCAAATCCCAAGGCTTTCCACCATTACTCCAGACTAAAACAGCGGCCCTTCGCACACAGCCGCTGAGCACTGTCAGCGGTTATTCACACACCCCTTATGCATCCCAACACAACTCAGACAGATTGCGGCACGCTGCGTTTGTGTGTGTTTGAGAGACAATATTCATGCACTTTGTTGTCTTTTCTAATAAAGGCGTGAGAAATGCGGCTCCTTGGGTTCAGCGGGAAAAAGGAGGACTGAAAGAGGAAATGGAGAGAGAGAGAGGGTAAGAGTGGGGAGGTTGCTGCTTTGCTTTCTTCAAAGCCTTGTGCCACATTGATCATTGTATCCTCATTCTCACATGAATATTGAGCATTATTTATGGTTCATGAGCAAAGAAGCCGATTGCGCTTTTTTTAAAAGCAAGAACTCCTATGGCAACTTAAACAACTTTTCAAAGGCAGTTTTACTCTTTCACTTGCTCACTGTAATAATTGCGAATGCATTTGGCAACACATTATATTCATTATATCATTACATTGAAGCAGTAATAGTAGCTTTTCATTGCTATGATTGTGTTCTGCTCTCTATGTATCCCACCCCTGCAATGCAGTCAGCAGATCAAAAAATGTAATTAATGCCAAAAGCCAAGAAGAGTCATATTCACTGTATTTTATGATATCCTTAACTTTTTAGTTGACGAAAAACAGGCTGAAATACATGGACATGATAAAAATCATGAAGAAAAAACATTATATAGATGATGGTGCAATATGCTTGCAACACCAAAAGGCATCAGAAAAAAGATTAATATAATATGATCTGTCGCATTTTTTAAGACCCGCTTCAAAAAAAAAGAAAAAACCTTGATTAAATACAATCACATACAAAAACAAGGTGGCTGCAATGATATGTTTAAATAAATCTAAATGTGACTCAAGACAGGATTTGCTTTTCACCAGCTTTTACAGATAAACAAACAAACAGATAGTGATTCTACTGATCAAAGTCTGAAAAAAAACCTGCCTTCTCTCTAGACGGAGTCTGGCTGCTCTGTTTCTGAATCAGATTTGTTGCTTTTTAAAAAAAATTCCTTACAATATTTATCACTCCTAAAAGTACTTTTGAATCAAATTACGTATGGTTTTAAGTGCATCCAAAAATCAAAAGTTTTTATTTCTTCCAGGGAAAAATATCACTAATTCAAAGGGTGCTCAGCTGCTCCTGGCATCAAACTGGATCATGTTACACAATTCATTAGCAGTGAACACTTTCCACCTCCTGTCTGTCTTTTCCTTCAAGCTTCTATTGCTCTAGCATTGCCTATCCGACCCACACAGCGATGGTCTCATTTATTTAAGCCTGCCATATTCAAAGTCGAACACATGCATAATGGATGATTCTCATCATAAAGAATCACAGCGCAGATTGGTTTCCCCCTACAGAGAAAGAAAACTAAGGGCTGCTGTGTTTCTTTTGCCTGTCAGGTAGGCCAAAAATCTCTGTCAATCAGGCACACAGCAAAAACTCTCTAATCTCCTGACACGTAAAGCTACGCCTACATTCACAACTTCATTGGCCACTGGATCACTCCTATATGTTTTATTCATCTCGACAAGCCACATGAATGTTTCATTGAGGTGTCTAGACGTATATTTCATTTCAAACCTACACTCCTCAATGATCTCTCAGTGTAACGAATTCAAGAATGACTGTTTCATTCGCTGTGTTCTTTGATAATCAATTTCTTGCCTTTCAGTATCAAATTAATTGCGGAATCGTTGTAGGTATCCCCTGAAGTGATGGAAATATTTAAGTACACATTCAATCTAAACGGCTAATCAGTATAAAATATTAATGTCTTAACGTAGAAATTTATTTGATGTCCTTTGGCAGCGATGTCCTCTTATCAAGCGAACACATTGATAAAGAAAACATCACGCATTTACATTTTTGTAGAGACAAACTAAAAGACAGAGTTTAAGCAATATCAATCACAGATAGTCAGATATATACAGTATATAGACACACAATGTGATCGGCATCATAAGGGGCTGTCTTCACGTCTTGTATTAGGATTTAGGGGTCTTTTAATAATTTAAAAATCTCAAATACAGTGAAATACCACCCCCTTACATACGTTGATTTAAAAGTAATTGTCTGTTAATATAGCATAAAATATAAATAAACACCACAGAGCACAATAAAACAAATCCTTACATAAATAAAGAATAAGAAAAGATAATAAGAAAAAATTTTAAATGAGCAAAACCTGTTCTTCACTGAGCCAGGATCTGCAAAACACCTCAGGTTGTAGTTTGAATGTTTATAGACCATTCCTGTCAACCTACGGGTCTTTCCTTTGAGGGAGGAGATTCGTCTTCTGGGTGATGGAACACATTAACAGAGCTCTGCTTTGGATCCGTACAGCCTATGTCCTCTCCTCTTGAATTTGGCCACCATCTCCTGTATTTTTTAGATTTTTAAGTCCATGAATGAAGTCAGGTCTTCAACATCGCTACCTCCTTGTTGTCTTTATCATATAACTACACGATACAAGTACAACAAATAAACTGTATAGTATTTGGATCAAGTTTTATTAGTCTCAAAGTGTCTCAAGACACAAACCTGCATTCATCCATTCAAAGACACACCTTAATTCAGTGCTGGTGCCGCCTTGGTGCCCCCTACTCCTTAGTGAGTGATATGGATGGCTTAGTGGTGATGGTGGAGCAACAGGTTGGGAGTTAGATACCTGGTCAAAGCTCTTACACAAGTCAAATGTTACCAGCTAATGTGGAGACCATTCAAGAAATGATGAAGCTAGTGAAATTAGAAAGATCGTGAATGCAAAAAAAGACAGGAACAGAGAGAAGAAACATGGAAATACAGGACTGGCCATTGGCCTATACAAACCATTACATGAAAGCAAGGGATCCGACTTGAGCCAGAGGACAAGGCACTTGCTCGACAGACAGAAGTTAAGAACAGTTTTGATGCTATCGGTTTCACCAGGAAGAAGGTAAAGAATGAGAAGTTTCAATAAAGGAGGCAGATGTTGAATGTAAAAGTCAAACTGGTCTCAGTGGGGATGTGGGCATGATTTATTGGAACCCAAATCTAGTCCTAGGTATATTATTCCAATCTGACCAGAAGAGAGGAGCAGCTTGGACACTGCATAAAACCCTCAGACTCCCAGACCGGAGGAGAAATAATTTGGTGTATAGAGGATTATGAATCCTATGATTATGAATAGGAATGCCATTCCAGTATGTCAACACAGAGAGCTGAAAATGTCACCAGATTCACCCCACCTGTGGTCCTTCATAATGACTCTTCAAATAAATAACCCATAAATGCTCACATGATATTTACTTTACAGGAATAGAAAAGGCATTGACTTCATGGAGCAGCAAGTGGATGAACTGCTGCTGTTTTGTGTTGCTGTGAAACTAATAGGAGGAAAATCTCTATTTTGACCCATCCTGTCGATTCACAAGGTTAAAGAGTTTTTCTGTCTGACCATATCTACACTTTGTGGGCTGGTGTCACTGACCCTCACACTAAAGTGTTATCATGTAGAGATTGGATTCCTCCCCTGGAGATTTACTATTATCATTGTTTTATACTGGGGAGACTTTCACCCACTCCTTCAGACTTCTTCTTTTGTCAAATTGTTGATTCTAAACTTTCTGTGGACCTCCTGGGAGAACCACAAAAGGTCCTTGGGTGAACAAAAAACCCAAGGACTCTTACTGGTCAAAAAAACAAAATTAAGAAAGTAGTGTTTTAATTTGAAAAGAATGAAGTTATCAGTCTGATAATACTGTAATTAACTAGATTTTCCTCAATCTACCAACTCTCAATTCCCTTTTCTATATTTTCCTTTGGGATGGATAAAGTGTCTTTGATTTATTTTATTTAATATCACATTTTTTAAAAATGCTGGTCTAGTCTGTATACCATGATATCATCAGAATTTCCAAAGTCCAAATTCTGTGATCGTTGCATCCGTACTGACGAAGGTGATCAAGGAAAAAAAAAACAACACAACCAACATACTATGGTATTTTATGATCAAAAAGCACTAAAAACTATATGGAACTACGTACATCCCTGTGAGGATTTTGCATTAAGGGCTTATAACTCCAGTGTTTCCCAGGAATGTGTCCATTCAAATCAGGTTAATGGTATTTAAAGGATAATAATTAGATGACAATAGATTTAGAATCGAGAATTCAACTATGCACATTTTAATTCCCTGTCAGATTAACTTGTCAACATGAATATTCTTTTACATGAAGCAGATCATGTAGCTTTCTCAGTGATCAAATGACAACATGAAATGGAATATGGTCTCGGGTTTTGATGAAAATATTCCTGAATTTATTGAATCACTCTGATGTGGAATTTGGCTTCTTTTCAGATCTGATTTAATGCAGTTGTGCTTTCTGAGCACGAACTGCTCTTTTCAGGTCCTGCCACGGCATCTCAATGTGGGTCAGGTGTAGGCCACAGCCCATTCAGAGGTGGATTTCCTCTAATATTCGACATCATCACCTTGCTGTGTGGCCCAGTTTCACTTGAGCTTCAACTCACAGACATGACATTCTGCTTTAGAATTGTCTGGTAGAAATCTAAATTTAGATTTCCTCCAATTATGGCAAGTATACTGGCCCTGAAGCACAAAAGCATCCCGACAACATCACGCTGCTATCTCCGTCCTTGACCGCAGATGTAGTGCCGTTTCTGGAAAGGTTTATACTACATGTAACCAGAACCCTGTTTTCCAAACAGATTAATTTTTGACACATGAATCAATACAGTATCCTCCCCAAAACTCTGAGGGTCACCAATTTGTGATACAGAAAAATTCAAATGAACTTTAATGTTATTCTGACCTCTCAGGGAGTTTCACCTTGCCATTCTCCCATTGACGCTAGTATCTTTCTGGGAGTAGAGCAACGCAGCGAGAGAGGTCTCCATCTAATTGGGCATTTCTTTTTGATTTGAGAGACTTTCTGAATATTAAATTATGGTCTTGGAGGAATTTTGGAAGGTCAGAAACTTCTTGGAAGGTTCACTGTTGGTTCAAGGTTTCTTTATTTGTGGACATTGCATCACTGTGGAGCTCCAGAACCTTTGAAATAGATCTATAACTCTTCCCATGTTAATGTATTTCTTCTTTGTGAGTTATGGATCCACAGATTAATGCAAGATTATTATTTGCATTCCACTATCTCTCTCTCTCTCTCTCTCTCTCTCTCTCTCTCTCTCTCTCTCTCTCTCTCTCTCTGTATTATTTCTAAGAAAATTTAGCAATATCTTTCCTACTTTATGAAAATAAATAAAAAACTAATGATATTTTGCATGGGGTGTGCCATCTATCTGCAAGGTATTTTAAAAATAAATTAAGTACGCACATACATACAGTATATACATACATCAATAAATAAATAGTCAAAACTCACAATGTTGAAGGAGGCTAGAAAAAAATCCTCTGTCCATCATAATGTTTCTCTGATCGCCATTAAACTATCAAAGGCAACATAATGTAAGTAGCTGAAGACGTCTCCCCCAATCGATCAGCCATTTACAACGTAGATCCGATCAGTAACACAGTCAAAGTCATACTGTTCACTGGGGGAGCCATGCACTTTCTACATCTAAACTCACATTTGACAGTGGCACTAACTCACAGGGAAGATTATTTTTTGTAAAATAGGTTGAGAGTCAAATATATGGATTTACTTATCTGTAAAACCTCATGAGGTGAAAATACGACTTGCAATGCACCACAGTGAGCGCTGGTTTTCCATCTCCCTTATAGTTGTGTCTGCTGTTCATGCCAATGGATATGTGTGAACGGGTTAGCCCTGCCAAAGTTTCACACTGTTCCACTGATCAACTGAGGGGGGTGTAACATGCCAAGACACATAGCATGTGCCAACAAACGCAAAGGAGCAGGAGAAAAACTGCCAGCACTTAAATATAGATGTAAAATATGCTAGATTAGATATGCTTAAAAAAATGCTCTTTGAATTGTTTTTTGAGAAATAAAACACAACTTTATTTTATTTAAAAGATTTATTTAAAAGAATACCACCAACACCTTTAAGTATATATGCAGCTATAAGTATATAATGTAGCTTACATTAAACTATTTGTTTCATACATCCAGCAATATTTTACTATACAAATAAATAATTTTTACTTGAATCACAGTAAATATTACATGTGATAACAAATTATAGATGGGAAAATTAACGTTTTACTTCTGATAAGTGTAATCATCATGATTGTAATCAGGGTCCTCATAACAGCGAAAGATATTTGAATACTCTCACGTACATGCAAATACAAGCGCGCGTGTGGGCACATACACACACACAGACACACACACAGACACACACGTGCGTGACCTTTAAAAATGCAGCGCATCGCTTCAGGTCCCAGATAGCACTGAGCATTTACGTCACTCTATACAGCACCATGGACCTCCAACCCTGGAGCTGTCCCCAGCTGTGAGGCTCACAGGAGAGGAAACACACACACACACACACACACACACACACACACACACACACACACACACACACACACACAAAATCATGGAGAGAAGTCAGACATAACACAACCCAACATAGAATAATGTACGATGAAGTCAAACCAATCAGAAATTATCTAATGTTGTCCCTCAATCCTCTACAATAGACCATGGTAAAACGCATTGTATGTGTGAATCCACGGAGATCTTTGCCTTTAATCTAATAAGTGACACAACTATGAGAAATTATTTCAATGTGAGCTATGTGTGTTTTAGTATTAAAAAGCCGGCTTCTCTGTTTTGATGATAGAGAAAGTTACTGGACAAGTTCCACTTACCTGTCCTTCTTACTAAACCACGGTATAAACAAGTCAATGATTGCCATTATACAATGTAATTATACCTTAGGGGTATTAGTTATAATCCACTCATAATCATTCAATAATGCAAAGGAATTTACAACACAATACTCAATAGGCTTACAGAGGGAACAGTAAACAAATTTCATACCAGCCCAACGCACACAGTCAATAACACAGCTCTGAACAATAAAGCTGTGTGAAATATAAATTACCTCTGATTGGACTAATTCGTATTAGTTAATTAAACTTGATTCTCTTCAGTATTCTTGTTTAAACTAATTAAATTCTGTCATAAATGGCATTTCTAAGTCTGTCAGGAGATCTCTTGGTAATTAGACTGACAAGCGAAAGGACTTTGAACAATAAAAGAAGCGTTAATGTTAAAAATGTTATGCTCTTCCTCACAAGCTGCCTGCCTAGCATTTTAAAAAACCCTTGTCATTGCTTTTTGAAGTTGCTGCCCATGAAGTCCTTCTACATAACTACATCCTTCCACAATGTCAAGTCATCACAGTTTTACAACATCGTGTCTCGCTGCTCCTTTCAGGGATTCATCCGTGGATCTCTACTGTGTGGGATCCTTTGTGTTCTGCTTTGTATGACGGGCCATTGTTTGAGTCTGTAAGCCAGATAAGACTTGAAGAATCGCAGTGATGATATATAAGATGTTGAGACATTTTTCCAACCATAATGTTCCTCTAAAAAGGAAAATTAATACTAAATACATTAAATTTGCTCGGTCACCAATGTGTAGCTGAGATAATACAAATTTGATCAAAAGGATTTCAAGCAGCGAGTTGGTTTCCAAGATTACAAATTATGCGGTATAACATAATGTGGTGTGACGCAGGGGTAATAATAAAGAGAGGTCATCATCACAATGACAAGATAATCTCCTTGCGGTGATACAAAATATGTTGCCCTATTGTGTACATCAATAAGTGGAGATATTTCTTTTTGTCAGAGGCTCAAAGCTAGACTGAGTTCCTTTCAGATTGTTATGTTCTTAGTGCTTGACCATAACTACATAAATTAATGCATTAATGATGTCAAGAAGTAAACTATGAAGTGTTGAAAAACCATATTAAATCACCTCTGTGTGTTTCCAAAAGGTGCACACCAACACAGAACAACTGCAACTTATTGCTGTTCTATTTTTAGGATTCCAGGATAAGGTCATTCCAGGTAATTCTAGGCACTCAGTCAAGCGCACAGAGTGACCAGCGAATCAAATGGGCTTCCTGATGTCATTGCTGAAGTTAAAAGTGTGACTGATTTTTGTGAAATAGGTTTAAGCTTTTGCGCCAAAAGGACAACAGGACCTTCAAGTGTGGGGTAATGGGGGGGACTCACAGTTTTCAGTCAGACATGGATGGGGTGATCTAAAAAGCCAACCTGCAATGATTCTTGAGATAGAATTGAGGGTGGAATGGAAGTAATGAAGAATTTTTTTTTAGCTGGAACTGGCTTATCGTAGCTTGCCGGGCGAGTGGTCATTCGTGTTAGATCGTCATTCATTTGTGCAGATCCAACCGGCAAAGTTCATCACCCGAGCCTCAGTGTCATTGTTGCCTGATGAATAGTGAGTTTAGATGCCAACAAGAGAATGATTAGATATATCAAGAGGGATTTAAACATGAAACTTGAAACTGAGTCGGAGATAGTCAGATTGTGGAGGACAATAATGATCCCTTTCCTCACCTTTTAGGGTTGTATTAGATTATCCTCTACAATTTTAATTAACATGAGGAAAAAGCAGATGTCCCTTAAATTGATCCAACTATCTAAAAGTCGTTCTGTTTCAAGATCGCAAACAAGGAGCCGCACAGAACAAAAAGGAACCACTTTAAATTATGACAGTATAATTGAGGGTAACAAGTCGATTACTCATATTACAGTACCAGTGGGAGCTCAGTTGAGCATTCCCAAAAGTTGCACAAGCTCTCACTACAATTAAAAGCCATCTAATTCAAATATAGAATATAGAAAATTACATAATTCGTGCCTTGTGCAGGCTAAACTTTTCCATTGTGGGCACTCTAATCTGTGTGAGAATACCATCTCAGACACAACCTCATTTGATTCTAACACTTTTACTTGAACACCATGACAGGGGTGAGAGGATGTATTAACCCTAACCCAAGTATAGCCAGCATCCAGACCACTGATGACATCAGGGTGTTCTTTCTTTTTCATCAACACGAGGGGTCGGTTTGAGGACAAGCATCACTTACTGTTCCTTAAAAGTTTTACTACAGACCAGAGCAAAAAAAGCTTGTTATGTAATTTAATAATTAAGTATAATAGAACAGACAATTGTTAGTCCTTGTGTACTGATCCAGTGCACATAAGAAATAGATAGCTTGTCTTCTGTAAAAGTTCTTATGTAAAGGCAGCTGCCTGCTTACAATGTCCAGGGTCAAAAAAGTACGGGACTCCAATGTGACAGTATATTCATTTATAGCTGTGGATTGTGCACAACATTAAATGATGGTAGTAAAGTATTTCCAAGTCAAAAGAGAGACTCGAGCTACTCCTCGGCCCAATTAAGTTCTTCGGTTTTATGTATGCATGCATGTACGTTCATTAGAGAAGGTATGTAACTTTATCGCTGTATCTTGCAGAGCAGAAAAACATTCAATAATTACATAACAACAAATTCAAATCCAATACACTACACTGGTGTGTTGAGTCTAGAACGTCTCATTTGTATGTCTGTGTATTTTGCCTTTGAGCAAGTCAAAAACACAAAAAGCAGAAAGCAAAATGATGCAGCGGGGTACTATTAATGAATTATTTTAATTAATAAAAAACAAAAAATAAAGTTGATTTAAAAATCATGAATAAATCCTGCGTCATCTCACTTTGTGATCCGTGGCTGCTCATTATTTGTCTTGCCCTGATGTTATCAACCTTTGCGAGGGAATGGTCTTTGTCTAACATTTGTTGTTGTACATGTGTGTGACATGAAGCAGAGCTGAGAAGCGCACGTGTCTGACTGATCCAGCTTTCAATCAGGGATTGGCTTCTCTTTTCCCGTCTTGTCAATCCCACCATGCCTGTGTTCTACCAACCTTTTTAGCCCCCTCTCATCATCCTATGCCAGCAGAGTAAGACAGACATCAGCAGAATCACCGACAGATGGATATTCACACAAATAATCAAACAGCTCACCAGCCTTTTCACCAGTAACTGAATTATCGTTATTGCAGTAGCCTCACAGAAATGAGAACAAGTGAATTGAGCTTTACAAGCGGTGCACACCTTCTGTTCATGCACCCTGCTGTCTATGGTGTTGCTAGTGTAAACCTTTCTGCTATCCCTTCAGTCTTTAAATGAAAGTGGAGCACCCCCGCAATCCAGCAGGATGAGAATGACAAATCAGACTTTTATTGCTTCATTTCTCAGAGCAACCATTCAAATGAACTTTTGTTCTCCTAAAATGTAACATCAACATATTACTCTATCGTCTCTGCACTGTTGCTAGAGTTAAAGATCTGTCTGGTAGCCAGAGATCGAATGTGATCCCTGCCTTTCGGTGTGAGACTTGTTGACATTTCATAACATTTACCATTTTCAACAACCCCAACCACCTCCTACCCTTACTTCCAGTCACTCAGACACTGTTTTGAAATGCAGAGTGTCATTTAACCATCAAAACATCATGCAGAAATGAAATATAGCTGTGCTGGAAATGAGAAAATAAATTGAACTACAACATAAAGGAATCATGTCCTTGTACAGTCATCCTACAATGTTCTAGTGTGGGCGTTTAGAATGCAATAATCAAAATAAGTAACCCTCACCCTATCTGACCATGTAGTTAAAGGGGCAACAAGAAATCAGGAACTGTTCCTTCTCAGCCTATCCAGTCTCTTTCTGCATCCAGCTACTTCATGCTCCTCTTAACAACACTGCTTCAAATTACAGCAACAAACCCATAAAAACACAACCACACAACCACTGATGCATCTCACAGGTGTTTCTGTTTCTGCACATAGGTGGGCTGAACAGTGGTCATTTTTACCTGTTCTCTTTTTCAGGACGGTCACTCTAGATAAAATGATGATTCGTCTGCAAAATAAAAATCACGATTAATCAGTTGAAAATGCAGCGAGAATGTCTCCCATCATTTATGTATCACCTGCGCTGTCACCATAATTCTAATAATCATTATCACTTATCCATGATTCATTACATCATTATCCATCCACATGTATATATAATAATAACAACTGGAATGTGCAGCTGTGCGTGGTTGTACGACTGAGATTCACGACCGGGGGAAGCAATGATTAGGGCTGCATTACACGGCAATCAACCACAGGTACAGCAGACATTACGCTGACTTTCCACATGTTCTTGGTATGAGTACTCATAAATGGGCTCATTTTCATCCAGCGCGGAATGATACTGTCGCCCTGTGCGTTTCTCTTCCCTGTTCTGGTTTGCAGATTGAAGCTGACCTGCTGACTGATGGCACATCGTTTGAACGGCGCCCCGTCTTTGTGTGCTGCACAGCTTCTCTGTTCTTAGAAATAATGTCTCAGTAATGTTCATATTTTTCCGTGTATATTTAAATGAATCTTTCTATAAAGCAGTAGCTTCATGTAGGGGGCGGCCATGCCAGCATTGGTCATTATTTTATGTATAATGAATTCGCTCTGTCAGTGAGGAGACAACAAAAGGATAATTTTTCATTTCATGCTGCTGTTAAGATTTTAGATCATACTTACACTTGATTGAGACCAACAGAACAAGGCTATTCTCCCTTCTATTTCACGACCTCCAGCTTCAACGTCTGGAAGAACAACTTATTCAGGGGTCGCTTTGTTTGAGGTGAGACAGTTGTATAACTGTTGTCAATTCTCATGACCAATGGCCATCTTTGATATATGTCTCAAATGCTGGGCATTGGTCTCGAAATGTAACTGGGCAGCTGGAAATGTAAGTTCTGTCAGGGTTTTCTAGCTCTGAGGTGTCAGCTGCATTGAAATAATTCTGGCTACCCTCCAAAGCTGTGTCAAGCTGTTGTTCTATATGGGCCCAACTGTCAAGAAAGTGACATGGCTGGTCTGCTGCCAGCTCCTACCAAAAGTCCAGACTGTAAATATGTTGGAGACCTAGATGTCTGTGACAGAGGTGAGTCCTCAAAATTAGGTATGACGCCTGGGTGATCCGTTTAACATCACTGACATATTATACATGCATAATTGTTCTCAAAGTCCCATGCAGGTTCTGAAGGGTGCATTCCAGCAATAGCCACAAAATGACATAAGTTAATGTTCAAAGCCCTCTAGTGACAGCAGCAATTATGACAGGAGCAAAGGACAAAGTCACTTTACATGTATTCCAGAACCAATAACAAGGTCTGCAATACTGCAATACAAGGCTGGTAATACTTTTGGAAATCCCAGTTGTCCTGTCTCCAGCGACTTCATTCCATCTGTTTTTTTGAAGTGACGCTTTAAATAATATATTTTACTGTTTAATTCAAAAGCTACCAGAAAATAAAGGAAATTTACTGCTGTGGGATAATTATGAGTCTGTTAGATATGTTCAGGACTCAGAACCTGCACTCTTAATCGGTGTGTTAACTTTTGGCACTGTGATTCAACAGAATTTACTGGATTTGTTATGCTCATAAACTTCTTCCTTGAATGCTGCCCAGTCACATCATGAAGTCACCTCCCCGTCCATGGGTGAAGGATGGATCACTCCCTAACTGACTCATTTGTGTGCTTGGCAGCGTGTAACCAGGTTTTGTGCCAGTTTTAGATGGGTCAAAGCCGTTTTGGGTTTCAGATTCAAGAGCTTTGCAAGATTTCTTTACACCAGAAAGGTGTGGCAATAGAACTCCTATTCTGTGAGACTATTAAAAACAAAGGTTGAGAAAATTTATTTTATATGAGCAGGTGGGCCCTGTCCCATTTAGCTGACTCAAAATGCCTGAGGTAACCATTTCCATATGTGGCAGGGTTGTCATCGCGATCTTACTGCAGCAGATTCATGGAGTGATTGAGCTTCAAGACCAAAAGAGAATAAAGTCTTGTTAGATGTCGAAATAAATACAACTGTCACATGTGACAGGTTTTATGTAGAGTTTGCTACTGAGTTAAAATAGTATTCTGAAATTATATGTTGAGTTGAGGAGGAGTGCGGCAATGTTGATGCTACAGGATGTGGTTGAGCCAGCAAAACAAGACAAAATCACAAAATGACTGTTGTCACAGAGAATGAAACATAAATTTCCAAATATTTGCCTATAAGCATGTGTCTGTATATTCTGTGCACCCCGCATTAAAGATTCACTGCATGCACTTTATGTTAGATGATCCAAAGCAGTTTCATACTTCACCGCAATCATTCACTGCACTGACTGTTTAAATGGTCTACTTGTTAATCATTTACATCTCACCGTTTTGGTCGAATATATTGGAGTAGGAGTAATCTGTCCGAAGTATTATTGTGGCCAAATATTCAGTTTACGTTCTGCATGAGACTTTCCAGTATGATTAAGTCACATGACTAATGTGTCTCCCATCAACTGTCAGCTTTTAAGTTAATAATTTAGTGTGGTCAAATTAGAATGTATGTATCGGATGTGAATTAAACATGAGCAGTAATTTGTGCAGGAAATGGAACCTGATTTGCCATGGTACGAAGTGACAAGCAAATGTATGACTAAATGACTCACCAAAGCAGACTTGAGAAATAGCTGCAAAAACACATTAAATATGTATGGTTGAAAGGATATAATTAGATAACAGATGTTCTATTCAGCCTACACAAAGGTAACCCAAAGTCACCAATGGAGAACCAACAATCACACTAACCAGGTGTAGTCGGCAGCAAACTGCTGGCATTTATGCTGCAAGAATATGAACGCTGGTGATGTAAAGGTGAACTTTACTTGTGTGTTTACTCAAACAGAGCCCAGAAATATTTACTCAGTTTTAGGGAGATTTAGAAAACTGCAGAAAGTTCTGCAGTTTCCTTTCAGAGGTGATGACAGAGCAGCTTTAAACTGCAGTGGCAAAAGCTTTATCACATTTTGGACCGAAATTAAGTAAAGCAGGCAATTTGTCCACAGGAGACACAATCCTCTTCACAATCTTTTCTAAATCATAAAGCACAGAGTAGTAGGTTACTTCACACACTGTTTAAGGTTAATGAAAGAACTGTTCATATTTTCATTATACATCTTCCCATTCTGTGTGTTGCTCACTTCTTCAGACATTGGGGGAAGGGGGTGACAGCTACTTTGCGCCAGACCTGGCTGAAACCCAAATAAGGCAGAGGAATGTCTGCCAAGGACAAAGACTGATAATCTTGGATTCATGTTTTGACTCACCCCTCTGTCTGTTCTCCTCTGTAATAACTTGTACCACTGGACAGAAAAGTCCTTATTTATGGCATGCAGTTGTACTAATGCACTGCATGTCTACTTGACTGAAGTCTGTTTGTAAATGTTTATAGTTAAATCTCATGGACACACAGATTTTTTTTTTTTAATGTCGAATAGAAACAGAAACTTGACCTTGTCAACATGATTGTACACGTGAGGAAGATTCAGGAAAGATCAGCACTGATGACGAGGAAACTGTGCACAGCTGGAGTCTAAAACTGCATTCCCAACTTCTCCATCAAAGAGAGTGTGACGGTGGGGGCTTGAAGCATGACAACTGGGCTTTCTGTTGTTGATAAAATTCATTTTTGGAGTCAACAATTCTATAATTATGATTTTCCTGAATGTGGATTGTGTAGTTTCTCCCTTTGAAAAATAAAATGGGTTGTAAAATTACTTCTCTATATAAGGCTATTCATACCCTCCCACACATTACAATGAGTCTTATTGTTACCATGGTAAACTCACACACCACATTGGCACTTGTCTGCCCCTTCTTTCCTCTACGAAAATTGTACTGGAGAATAAAATGTATTTTCACCATTTTAAGGGTTGAATGAAATAAACGTCTTGAAGTTTATTTGTGTTCAAAGAATTTGTGGGCTTATAATAAATTCTCCAAAAATGTGATTCTTAAATGGGAAGATTGCACATCTTATTTATTGAGAAGAGTAATCAGACTAATTTTTAAGTTGAAACATTTTCAATAAGTTGTTGTGAATATAAGTGACATTATTAGTAATCTATGACACCAGCACCGACACAACAAGAAACAGATGCATGAAAATGCTAAAATTAGCACACATTATTTTCAAGTTATATCATATCCTCATGAAACAACAGACCGATGATGAATATACGAAGGAAACGTATGCTAACATAATCATGATGCTTACAAGGCAATGCAGAGATTACACCTCAGGTTTCATGTAAAGATGTCACATTTCCGACCATAAACATATCTGAAATCATAACGATCAGTAGCATTTTATCTAAGATTGTCAGGATCAAATTGTGGGGCCCCTTAAAAACATTACTTTTGCTGTTACACTTTTTGACCCAGAAATCTAATGAGCAGGAAGTTGCCATTGAGAATTGGTTTTCACCCCCTCACAGGCAGGGATAGTTACTTCAAGAATGACTGAGCAATATTTTTGAAATGTTTTTTATATCAATGGAAACTCCCTTGGAAACTCAGAAATTCACATTCATCCTCACGGACAATCAAATGCAAAGACATCCAATAATATAAATTACACAACTTTATTTCATTGCTATGACAGATACAACCCAAAACTGCAGTTTTTAAAGCTTTTCAGCATTGATCAAAGATTATAAAGCATCACCCAATGGCTATATTTTTTACAAGTGGAGAAGAGAAATAAATGAAGTGTAGTATTGATTATCTTGTGTGTTCTTTTGTCAGATAAATGAGTGTTTTTTATCCCAGCAAGTGGATGCAGTGGAATTATGTCAGAGACTATTGAATGGATTTGTTTTTGTTTTCTATTCCTGTTATACAGCAAAGTCTTCTGTCTCTGACCACAATTACATATTGAACATTCCAATTGTCGTGGTCAACAGTAAAATTTCACCTCTTAAATTCTTGAAAATGCAAATGGACTCACTACAGCTGAATAAAAACATGACTGGAAGCTGTAAATAACTGACAATTCATTGTCAACCAACTAAAAAATGCATGAAAAAAGCAATGCTGTATTCTAAGTGAATATGTGTGACATTGCCTTGTTCCATCTATCAGCAATGTCCGAGAAGCTTGAGTGAAGCAAAGTTGATGGCACGGTCTTCGAACAGGTCAGGACCAGGCAGAAAACATTTCACATAGTTCTGTATGATGAGTGATTACGTGCAAAGTAGAGGCAGACAAGAAAAGAAAGAAAGCAGAGCTCCAAAGCTCAGATTGCCAGTGTGAGGTTAAGACATCCGAACAAAGCAGGTCTGAAGAGCAATCAGGAAGCAGTCTCAAGGGGTGGAGCAACTCTGCACGTAGGTGGGTGTTGGCAATGAGGATGGCTTCCTTTTGAAGGGCCGACGAGTGTACAAGTAGAGGGATGGAGGCGCATTGGAGGGTCCAAATATAAGTAATGTCACTCAAGAGGTAGTCAACAGCGACAGAACCACTGTGCTCATTGTCTACTGCGATACACTTGTGATTAGTCGATGACAGAGAAGGTGTAACCTGACTGGACAATGGGATATTTACTATCCATATAGGTGGGGCTACCCTTAAGATTTGTGTTGTGAATGCAGAATAGGCAAAGATTCGAATGACAAGATATCCCAGTGAAGAGTCAGAGATAGGGAAGCAGAGCTGGAGACCATCAACAAGGCAGTATGACAGAAAGACTAACGGGTGAGTCAATGGTGCCAGGAAGTAAGAGGCCTGTGGAACAACTAAGGGCAACTTTGACACTGGGCATTTGATTCCACTGAGCGTAATTATCTTTGTGGCAATGGCAGGTGGGAGCTCTGTGGCACTGAGCAGCTAAATTTACACAGTGTTAGAGGGTTAAACAAAGGTGTGGCAAATTAAGATTTTGGGTTTGGCAGCATTCAAGGTGAGATGATGACCAAAAGTGACCTGAATACCATCTTGCCTGGATGTTGTTAGGAGCTTTTCTCACCAGAAAAGGCTGCCAGATTCCTCAAAAAGTATCTCAGGAATCACTGAAAGTTGGTGCCATGCAGGAACTTACCCAATGTTGGAGATGGACCATCCTGGTAATTGTCAGGTAATTTGGCTCTGAAGGTGTCAGTAGTCAAAGAAGCCATTGGCTAACAGATGTAATGCGGGGAAACTGCAGACACACTATCTGAAGCCTAACTAACAGTTAGGCTGGCTTTTCCCAAGCAGGCTGACAAGCCAGCTGATGGTCAGAAAAACAATTGAAAACCAGGAAACTATGTAAATTGGAGCTAGGAGGAAAGTAGTAGTGGACTAATTGTTGGAAATCAGGGAGCGTAATTTCAAATTTGCATGCTGGGTTACAGGTTAATGACTGATGACGTGGCTTGCTTGCTTTTAGTTGACAAGAATGTTGATGAGACTGGATTACCCAGCACAGATGACACGAGGTGGCGCAGAGTTAATGTGGAGCTTCCACCTGTGGAATGCCATAAATCAACCTACGTCATGGTCCAGCACCCGGTTGGATGCAAAACACATCAAGACAACAAAATGCCTGCCTGAAAATAAAAAACTAAATGAAAAACACACAAATTATGTGTCAAATCAAAGTCGTGCCAAAAATAAATACAGGCAGGGCTTCTGAGTCCATATCTTTCAGATTGATTCATAACTTCCGAGGGCAACAATCCAAATGCCAACTACGTGAAGCACTGGTGATATTCAACAATTTAGTCATAAGAAAAGAGATGAAGGATACTTAGTTGGGGTTGAAACGAGAATGATAGCAGTCCAAACATGAAAGAGAATCCAAAGGAATAAGGCTGTCAGACATCATGCCAAAATCCAGTCGCATCCATAATAGGCAACAGGAGGAAGCAGTAAACAGATCAGATGATGACTTTATGAAGAAAGAAGAGGCCATTTGTGGTTTAGAAGAGTGTGATGAACCTTCATCTCTCCGCTGCCAGATTAAGGAAAAAAAAAATCACATCTTCCAGTTGCACTAAAATTTTTGTTAGGTGTTTGCTCTCTGGGATTCTTATGCTGTATAAATAAGCAAGTAAAATAAAAATAAAAAAGATTTTCCAGCTTTTCTAACTTTCACTTTTAGAACTACTGAATTATTTGCATCAGCCACTGTATTTACTATTAGAATTTCAGTTGTAATAGTAGTCTTTGTGCATCTCTCTTCTTGTGATTAAATGGAAACTAAATATAAAACTGGAAAAGTACACCAATGAAGCTCTGGAGTAAGAGACAGAGAAGCTGGATGATAAAGTGGAGGAACTATTCATGAAAAGCTATATGAAATACTAAATAGTTCTACTTTTATAAATTATGAGGGAAGTAGTACAAAAGTAGAACAGTGGGCAGTGTTCAATGACTTCCAACAGGTTACCCTTATTTTATTTATGCAGTCTATGTTGCAGAGAGCAAAGTGCATAATGTTCACGTGAGTCAGCTCCACTGAAATATACTGTATTATTATTTGAATGTGGAATATGCGGTTTTGATACTCTGACCTCATCACACCCCATAACATCAAATGCAGCACAGCAGGGACTGGGGAGTGATTACATTATAGGACCCAGGGAACCGAATGTACAGGTAGTTGAAGGGTAGAGGTGGGACTTTTGAAATGCTATGTGAACCACAGCTGCGTACGATAGCACAGTTCCCAAGTGAGAAGTGTGGCACCAAGCCTGTAAGCAAATACGAAAATCCGTTTTTATATTCAGGTGGAAAATACTTCTAACATTGAAAGCAACAGGAATTCAATTTCTAGGTTTCCTTATTTTAATCTTTCACTCAGTTTTATTTTACCTGTCAAGTAGTTTAAAAATTGTCAAACTTCAGTTTTCCAAGGATAAATCAATGAAATTAAATACTGCATTTGCAAATTCGTCCAGTTCTATCTATTATTTTTATTGACATACACTACTGGTTTGTAGGAATGCATGATATATCTTGTAGTATTTTGTTTTCTGTGGGCCTTATCCTCAGCCTACAAGCCTAAAGTGGCCACACATCTGTATGCTTGCACTATTTACTGAGGCAAAATTCCCCTCAGTGATAATTCAGTTTATCTTATCATGTTTTATCTGGAAACAAGCACAATGAGAATACGTTCTTTTTTTCAGAAGCCACCCTTTCATTATCTGACATGCTGAGACGCACAAATGAGTATATTTTGGATAGGATCCAACATCAGTATAATTTGGATGAATTATTTGTAGCTTAAAGCCTTATGGCAGCCTTGACAAATGAATAACTCTAATCATATGTCTCCCAACTCTCAGACTCATGAATCTTTCTGCATGAACAGATTAATAGCTCATAAATCTTATGAGGAACATTATATCTCCGCAATTAGAGAAGTCGAGCTGCAGCATAAGCCTCATGGTATATTCAAAATGTTTGGTGAATATTAATAAGAAACGAGTGGCTAGAAATACTGATCTGAGTGCAGGGAGAAATATTCTCACCATCAGAAGCACTTTACAATTATCAGGAGGAGCTTTGGTAGTGACAGAGAAAATACTATGGGGATAAATTGCAGCACTTGACATGAATTATGTGCTAGTTCTGCCACAGTTACCAGAATTTGTTGCAAATTGTCTTCAGCCCATTTATTGTTGATGTCTGCTGTTTGAGGATGTGGTCATTACACGCCCTTCTGCTGTCGAAATTCAGCTTCACAGAGGCTCAATCAAACACTGGATGAATGGAAAAGTTTTCTGAGCCTCAACATCAGGGTAGATTAATTCTATCAAACATCAAATAACACAGTTGCTCTATGCAGACACCGGGCACTCAACTCTTCCTGACCATTTCAATTACTTCTTGCAAGCGTTTCTCATTATGATTTCTGTTCTGAGCGATGCGGCAAAGAGATGGAGGAAAGCGGCACACTCAGCAGCATATAATCAAAACTGGAAATCTGAAAGCATGTGAATGTATCTGGAGCATGAGCCAAAAAAAAAATAATAAACTGCACTATGGCAGATTCCATACATTAATTGACTCATTTGAGTGATGTGTGGATTCCATGGCGTTTATTTCTTTGCTGATTATACATTAAATGATTCAACAGGTCCCAAATGTCAACACAATCCCGTATCCCGAAGCTGGATTGAAATGAAACTCTCTGCATCAGGTAATGTGCCAGGTTAACTTTTGTTATCTTCAGCCAGCAGCGATGTTCAAAGTGTCACTTATAGTACTAATATTTCACGCTCCTCTTTTGCATTTACAGAAATATTAAGATGGCTGTGAATGAGCAAATTACCCTCTGCATCGTAGTTATCCTAAATTACAGCTATGTGGTGCATATCTGTGGTGAATCTGGTTAATTTAATTGAACCTTGTCTTAATTTTATGATGAATGAAATTGATGCATCTTGATGACGTAAATATCGGTGACTCATCTCTTCTTCCTATTCCAACGTTAAATTACAGATGAAGGTATTAGCCAAGGAATAATAACCCGATTTTTAATTTTTTTTTATTTTATGAAGCGTCTTTCTTGGTCGTCTAATGAATGACAAAATGTTCTGTTTAGTAAAATGTAGATCATCATCATCATCATATCAGTGTCTAAGGGGTGGCATAGCCAGCAAATCCTCCAAATCAGGTTTCATTCATTTTGGGCTTGTGTGTTTCAGATGAAAATAACCACTCAGATGTTTGAGGCAAATATACAATACAGTACGTAACATGGAGTTGGATAAAAAGTAGATATAATTTATTTGACATTTGTTGAAAAAGTATAAAATGTGCTCCGTACGTGAAACTATACTGTTAGATAATGAAACTGCTTTGGTTTTTGAGACACAGTGGTGACAGTGGTGGGTTAGACTGTTGTGTTACATTGAATACTGATCCACTGCCATCCCCACCAGTACACATAGCCACCGACACCATTTCTGAGCCACTCTTTAAAACATGCATTATGTGTTCTGCATGCTGCTCACAGCTGATTACTCCTCTTTCTGAAACATACAAAAAAATTCTTCTTTTTTTTCAAAAGATACCTTTGCTGTGTGTGTTTGTACAACATTTCAAAGCATTTGTGACAGACAGAAAGCATTTTTTTTTTCCTGTTGACAAAGACACTTTCTGTTCTAGACTCTCTGTACCTACACTCTACTTAACCTCTGGCTATCATCTACCACTGGGAATGTACAGTGAGATGTTGTGAACCACTGCCACTGGAACTCTGGATGTAAAATAAGGCTTTAGAAGATCCAGCAGCATTCTAACTAGGACAGACTGGAGCAATGTTACCAGTGGGCTCCCTCCACTGGATCCAACAGCGGTATTTTACAGTCATATAAAGTCTGCTAATGAAATCTGTTTCATTGGTGCGTAAACAACTCACTGTGTGGTTGTCCATCAAAATAGTCTCATGGGACTCCAGGAGGACTTAGACCATAGGGAAATTAAATCATTATCCACATCCCATCGCTGCAGGCGTCACCCTCTGAAGATGTCATTATTTTTGTTCACAGGTCATTTTTTAACATTTAAATATACTGGGTTTGATTAGATGCAGAATCCCTGTTATAAAATAATTATGGCTGCAGCCTCCAGCATGTGTGTACATGCATGACACAAGTAAAAGGAGACTGCTTTGATGGACCAGCACAGTGAGTTGTTTACACACCAATGAAAGAGATTTCATTTCCAGACTTTATATGATATATGCACTAGGGTCGGTGATCAATAAGCGATTGTGTCCAGAATCAGCTCAAAACAATTCAAACACGTTTGACAGCATCTGAGCTGGAATCAGATCTGTTCTCCTCACACACTTCTTATCGTTAACCCTCACACACTAACAAATTTTTGAGCCAACTAGCCACAGCTGAATGACTAAATACGAATGACTGGTGCAGAACTCCCAGATGGGAATTGTGGGTAAAATTTGGCAAAAGAAAAAAAAAAACTTTTTCAGTTTGGCATCAGCTTTAGAATGAAGGCGCGACTACTATACCGGTACCTACCTTAGCCGTGCTCCTCACGTCTCTGAAATGACAACAGCTGCAAGAGTTTTGTTTTGGGTTTTTTTGTCAGATTTTATCCTCATTCCCAGTTGGGCAAAGTCTGCACCAGATAGAATCAGAAGACAACTGGAAAGGACTGCAATATCAAAGCATGATGGTGAACAGCTCGAGAGGGACAGCGGCAAACAAATCAGTGCGTTTCCTTCAACAACTGGTATTGTTTGTGTACCCTTTAAAGTGTCACCCCTGTGAGAGTTTGCATGCGAGTTTGGTGCATTCAGAAGGTTTTAGTTAGTGTGAAAAATCATGTAGTTTGTGATCCTTCATCAGATGTGTGTGTGTGATTATGTGATGTGAGAGTGTGATTACCAGTCTTTCAAAAATTCGGCTGAAGCAAGGCTATTGTGTGTTTCCAAGACTGTTGTAATTGTGTTTTGTGACCGCAACTTAAAAGAATGGGTCCCAAGCCAATTCATTCACTCAACAATACCTTTTATATGCTTATCACATTTTATGCATAAATTGTCAAAGCTACTCAGAAATTCAATTTTTAAATAAAGATATTGGAGTAAAATTTGAGAGTGTTCAACTGAAATACCGTGAAGTAAAATTTTAAAACAAAATCTTACAAGTTTCTGTTTTGTGAAGAAGCTACTCAAATTTGTGAATGTTAGTCTATCCTCAATGCCAGCTGAAGTGAACTGTTGACAAACGGCCAAAACTAACAGCTTGCATTAATAGCTCGGACAACACAAGTGGTCAAATAGCTGGCCCGGATGACAGCTGTCGTGCTTTTTTAAGCGTAGAGCAATGATAATCCCCTTACTGAACAAGATATAACAAATGTCTTTATGGTTGTACATGTACTAATTTGTCCTCTATTGACCGTGTGCTCTCTGATTATCACAAACTACATTCAGTGCTGCTCCTTGGAGGCACTGGTGAAGTTTATTATGACCCAGCAAATCTAACAAGGACAATCTTGCCACCCCAGTGATCAGCAAAGTATATATAAGGAACACAGTAATGTGTGTGCTGCACATGTGAATGGGAGAATTCAACTGATATGAGTATTGTGGAAATGGTTTTAAAAAACATACACACTCTTGCTTTAGGGTCATTCAATGGCCGGTGATAATGACACTTGAATGCAGTGATCAGAAATGTTTTCAGACGCAAAATGGCTTTCCAAAATCTCAAACAAGTGAGATGAATCTCACTCAGAGTAACTTCTGAAAGTAGTTTAGGAAATAGAGCACTGAACATGTCACCGGTTGGCCTTAAAAGAGAATAATGTCTGCAGAAACTTGCATGTCTGAATATGAAAATGCTGGAAAGAACATAAAACACGTTTCCCAAAGCAGTCTCCAAAGTGAATAAAGTCTCATTTAAAATTAATGAAATAGAGGAAAAATGGGCCGGTCAATAAAATGAAATGACAGTCCTTACGTTGATTTACAGCTTGAGAGGTTTGGTGCAGAAAAGCAGTAAGTTTTTCATCAAGCTATTAGCTTCCAGCTACTGTAATAAAGTGTAAGTCTACCTGCAAAGTATAAAGCAAGCTTTATCAAATATTAAAATGTGTCACGTCTAATTTTCCTTTGTCAGCATAGCAGAAATACTGCCAGGACAATACAAGCCGAGGTGATGAGAGTGACAGACTGTTGGGTTACATGAGTTATGTGTACAGTCTGTGAAGAAGTCTGCTGTGTGTGGATGTCAGTTTCAGCTCATTTTGCCTTGGATAGCCCCGCATTCATCTGCCATTAATTAACCTGTTAACTCTTTAAGACGGAAACAAAGTGATAGGAAATATAAGAGGTGCTTCTCCTTCCGTTTGGCACCCCATTCATTCACTGGACTTTGGCACATTGCTCTGGTTAGTTTTTTGGAGGGTGTTGGACATGTCCCAGCAGGAGAGCCAGACTGAGAAGCTAGTCTCACATGACCAGACCTATTTCCACACTTCATGTTATTGTTGTGCCAGTGCTGAATAAAACCAGGACATACTACACAATACACACAGGTAGTCTTCAACATGCAAACATTATGACTTACGAACATTCGGAGACACAAACAAATGCATGCCGCTGTATTCAACGATTCACCTGTAGTTCCCCTTTCTGCCACAACCTTCGCGGGGGCAGCACCGCTGTGTTCACGTAGCTCCAACACTCGTCTCCCCCTCTTGTTGTTGTCTCTGTGTGCACATCTGTGAGCATCAGGCTTTGTACTTTGGATTCTTTACTGTTTATCATGGATGATAAAGCAAAGGTATCGAAAATAGGTATTGAAAATAGACAGCTCTGACTCCGATCAATAATAATTCCCTCCTCCTCCTCCTCTTCCTGCACTCTAAAGGCGAGCTACAGGCCTCATGCTAAAGAAACGTAGAGTGGATCATCGATATTAACATCAACAGTTGATGTTGGCTGTTGTTGTTGGATGCACATAAAAATCTGGTGGACAGTTCCTTGAACAGTTTTCTTCTTTTTTCTCCTCAAGAATTAAATTATAAGGAGCAAAACTTAAACTAATCTGAATTCAAAATGATGACATGAATCACAAGTGACGCTTATTTGGTAGATATTGGAACTATATATTTTTTAATATGATTGTGTCTTTATTCTTATTTCTTGTACAGCAACATGATATTATGTGCTTCTAAAGTTTTTATAGGGATCATTACAGCCTTCTTTTGAGTTTGCTGTAGTCAGTCATATATGTGCACTGCTTCTTCAATGATTTCTCTGATGCACTGAGTGGCTACACTAATGGCTGAACTAAATTTACAAGCATCACAACGCAAGACTGCACTTTTTATACAACTATACTGGGTTGAAATAATTACTGTATAGTTATGCCGGCCTAAAATAAATAAATAAATAAAGTGAAGTGAACTGGATAAAAGAGACATGAGTTTGTTCAGTATGTTCATGCTACAGCCCATCTGGATGGGTATTAGTGTTCTTGTATGAATATTGAAATCATTAGCAGAATAATAAATGTGCAGCTGTGTATAATGGCATAAGTTCCAATACCGGTAACTAAAACATATCTCAGAGGCACAGTAGCTCTACTGATGCGTGTATTACATTGTCGGTGACTCATGGTTACATCATTTCAGCACTGTTGCAAAAGCTGTAGTATAGAATTTTATTTACACACAATTAAATCAAGCAAATATGTAGTTATAGGCAGTTAAGGCCATCTTCTGCAGCCACCTGGACTGGTCAACACTGTGATATTGTCGGAAATAGGGCAACTCCTCAATTATCATTAACCAAATTAATACTTTTTCCATTAGTGTTTCAACCTTTCTACTTATCCCTGGAGGCAGAGCAGCAAAAGTCCTTTATTCATCAGAACTGAAATCTAACTCTCCAGAGAAGAAATGGCCTCTCTTCTGTTCTGGCATTTATCATTTATTGATGACTGCAATCGTTTCTGGCACTACCGAACAGAGCAGCCCAGACAGAGTGGATATTAAATCACTTCATCACCCTGAATCAAGGTTTTAGTTTCCCCATAATCACACATTATGTGACAGTTTACTGTTTGACGCTTTTCATCACAACTTAGGAAGGAAGTTTGATGTTTGGTTGGCAAGGTTTTTGAATGCCTGGTTTCTATTGGGTTTTATGTAAATGAAAGTTCCCTAACTGGATCTGAATGTCCTTCTCCCATACAGCCGTCACATAGGGTGGAGCTGTACATCTGCTATACTAGGATGTGCAGGATATTAAATGTGTAGCTTCCTCTACACAGGCAGATGGGAAGTGCTTATTGGACCTCCCATGTCTTTAATTATTTTTGATGCCTGTGAGTGGGTTTAGAATAAATTCATCACTTGGTTGATGGGTTACTGAGCTGCCAGAGTCTTGACAGGGTGCCTGTCAACACAACGGCCCCCTTTCCTCTGGTTGATGTCAGTATTCAGGTGAATCATCCCCTCTCTCTGTGGAGCCAGAGCATCTGACCTCTGCATCCCATGGCACGATCATGAGGCTGCGCTCAGCGCAAAATCCTTATTTTCTTTGTCTGTTTCATGTCATACAATACAGCTCATCAATTAATAAGTCAGTTTAATATAATCTTATAATCTCAAAATGATTATTATTGATTATTGCGCTTTATACTTCCATCAACCACAGCTCCATCCACCTTCGCCGTTCGTAAAAAAATCCTGCTTCCCTTGTTTCCATGAGTAACACTAAAGAGTGTGTGGCTAAGGTGCTTGTCTACACAAGCTCCCTGTTACATATCTAATTGGTTTTAAAGACTTATTTTTAGGCTGTAAACAAGTTAGCACTGAATTACTTTTCAGATTTCCTAACCTGATATGTGCCCCCTCAGATATTGAGATTTGCAGATGGAGCCCTGCTGGTATCCCCAGGCTGTAGCTTTTGAGCTTTTGCAATTTGTGCCCTCACGCTCTGGAAACGTCTGTCTACTGAAAATATTTTTTACTTATCTTACTCGGTTTTCTTTTGGGGCTTGTGGACTTTCAAAGATTTCCAGCTTGTGAGGTATTTTTTTCAAAAATTATTTTAAATAATGAGATGGCCATCATTTTGCTTATCATTTCCTTAATCAACTGATGGAAATATAAGTTAAAATACTATTGATTACTGAAGTCAGAATAAACTATTTATGATGACAATAACTTCTAAATACATTATTTGATATTTCCTTAATGTGAAATGAGTGTCACACAAGATTTGAGTTAAGTGTAATTAGCACAAGAGACAATACAATATATGTAGGACAGAGAAAAGGGTATGAAAAAGCAGATAGTTATCGTTCACATCCCAATCCTCTCAGCAACTCGACCCTGAAATCACTTTCTCCAATTAATATTCTCTTATGATATTCCAAAGGTTTTATCTGTTCAAGAAGCTAAACAGGCAAGTGGGAGGCCCTTTGAGGCTGAATATCTGGCATGGAAATAAATGATTTGAATTTTAACTATGCCCAGAAAAGTGTTTTTTTTTTTCTTGGCCAGTTGCTGGAAGTACAAAAACAACTTTACAGGGAGAAAGAAGGAAATTTGGATGCCAGAGTAAACTGATAAAAACCTGATAAGGAATTGGTTAGCTGAATCAAATGTCAGCTTTGTTAATCTCTGCCATCTATAGATCTACATTAAATTTAACAGTGTCCAACTGTGTCTAGAGTTTCCAGAGGTTGGCTGATCTCCTATCAATCAGTTCCCTGCAAATATAAAATTTATCCCATCAGTTCACAGAGAATGTTCAAAGTCTCACAACAATCTTGTGAAAGTATAAACCTGCTCCAGCATGACGTTCAATCCTATCCTATCAAAGGCAGAATAAGCATGAGTGAGTCAGGAAGGAGTGAGCATCAGGTTAGTTCAAAAAGAGTTCAGAAACCAAAGTGGGTGATGAAATATTTTAACATTTATCTTATAGCACCAATACCAAGCACCCGCTTCTACCATGCTTTTAATATTTTAGCGCAGTGCAGTTGTTATGTATCAATGGTATTGCAGTGGCTTCCTGTATAAAACTGAAATAAGTTGCACTTATTTCATTAATATATTTTGGAATTTTAAATGTGAAATCATTTTGAGCTTTTTGCCTGCTGAGTTTCTTCTAAAATGTCTGAAAGTAATGCAACCAAATTCTGTATAATCTTGTACATTTGAATATAACAAAATTAAAATCAAATTCAGTTCAGTTGTTCAAACTGTGTTAACCTGCTTTTCAGCAGGGTTGAATTGGACTGATGCTATTGGGAATGGAGAATAAGTCAAGACGATGCTACGTGCATGCAAGATTTTAAAAAAAAAGACAATCCATTAGTAAATGTATGTGATGATTATTGCAAATACTCATTATGATAAGTGCAAATACACAAGATTTGTATAAACAACAAATGATCAGCATTCCAGCCGTCTTTATTTCCTGTCAGTGGGAATATTTTGTCACTTACAGTTGAAGCTGTATGTTTCAATACCAAAAACATAACAGCAAATGCCTTTTCCAGGATGTTTTTGAAGGACTCTACCTCTCCTGTACTGTCAGGAACACAACATACAATTCTTTCTCTGCTGCTACAGATCAACATTGTCCTGATTCCTAATCAAGTGGAGTGCCTCAGAGAACAACTGAGAAGGATGGTTTGATTCCCAAAAGTAACAATCCAACATGACACTTTTGACAGATCAATTACACTGTCTTGTCCAAACCACCAACAGCATGGGGTCGGATTTAAAAAAAGAGGGCTGGTATTCACCCTATGATGAATAGAAATTCTGTCTCCTAGGTTGTCGGAAACAGCTGTGAATGGGTTCAAGCCTGTGGTGATGTCTGGGCATAGGGTTACACATAATCAAGTCATGAGAAGAGGGTAGAGACTGAATAGGAGAGACAGGACATCATTGGATCTATCGTCAAGGCTTTTGTATCTGCGTCATTGTGGTGAATGCGAGGGGACAAGGTAAGGTATGGAAACAGCTGAGACATTACCTTTGAAGGACAACTGATACCACCCCGAGAGAGAAGGAGACATTAAAAACTGACAAGGTTTATGTGTATTAAAGTGGAAAAGGGGTAGTTGTCTGCGAGGTGGATTTTGTTTTATTATCTCTGTGTAGTGTGTGTGTGTGTGTGTGTGTGTGTGTGTGTGTGTGTGTGTGTGTGTGTGTGTGTGTGTGTGTGTGTGTGTGTGTGTGTGTGTGTATGTGTGTGTGTGTGTGTGTGTGTGTGTGTGTGTGTGTGTGTGTGTGTGTGTGTGTGTATGTGATCACCTCAAACCTATGGCACTCATTGTCGTCATTCTGTGCCAGGGCCTGGTGAGTTCTTGAATATTTCATCAGTGCTGGTGGTGCTGGGTTCTGCTGAGTTGGTGTGGTTTGGTTTAGTTTTCACCTGGGGTAGTTGTATGTTGCCAGTTAAAGTGAAAAAGTAAGTTTAAAAAATTTTCCAAATCAAACTTTTTAACCATTTTTTTTTTCGGGACAGGGGAGCAAAAGCTGCAGACAGATCAAGAACATCCAAGCAACAAAGGGTCAACTAATAAGAGTGTGGTTGGAAGTCAGTTACCTCAGGTGAACTTCCCACAGCAATACGTATGCACAAACCTGATTCAGTATGAGCCGGGGAAATAACCTGAAATGAATACCCACAGAGAGGGGGGGGGTGAAAGAGAGAAAGAGAGAGAGAGAGAGAGAGAGAGAGAGAGAGAGAGAGAGAGAGAGAGAGAGAGAGAGAGAGAGAGAACCTTCAGACTATAACCAAAAGGCAAATAAAAGTGCTAATGTGTGACAGAATAATTTTTGCCCATGAGCAAATTGGCCAAAAGAAACCATGTAAATAATACATTGATTTCAAAATCAGAGAGGTTTTAAAGTGCATGGTGATTAGAGGAGAAAACAATTTAATGAGGGTCTAATCACCAACTGCTGTAAAAGAGAGGCGGAAAGAGAGACAAACAAAGATATAGGTTGAAAGGGAAAATGAAATTCTCTCTCTCCCTGAGTTGAGCAAAATAAATGTGTTTTCTTATTCACTCAACATTTTATTTTAATGGTGCATTTCTGTTTTCCTCATTTCACTAATAACCAGACTGCGTACTGTCCTACAACAAGCATTAACCATGCAAACAAAATAAAATTGAATTTTTTAAAAATTATTTTATATATAGGTGTAACTTTGGTAATGTGTTAAGTAAATCTGTACTCTTTAAGTGCTTTAATGACTTAAATATAATGACAAGTATGCATATTCAAATTGTTTTTTGTATTCTAACTACAAATATCTAGTTCAAAATTTATTTTCTTGTTGCTTTATATTTTATTATTCATTTATAACAAGTGAAACTGTATGAGGAATAAAATTCAAGCATTCCATAAGTATTAATTCATTCATTTATTTTCTACCGCTTGTTCCGCTTATTGCGGGTCGTGGGGGTTGTTGGAGCCTATCCCAGCTGACTCACGGGCGGGAGGTGGGGGACACTCTGAACTCGACACCAGTGCACTGCAGAGCTAGATGGAAGACAAATACCCACCAAAGCACACACTCACACCTACGGGCAATTTGGAATGATCAATACGCCTAAGGCAGAGGTGGGAGGAAGCCAGAGTACCTGAAGAGAATAAACGCAAACACGGGGTTAACATACAAACTCTGTACAGAATGGAACTCAAACCTGGAGCCGTCTTGCTGTGAGGCGATAGTGCTACTCACTGCGTCACCATGCCACCTACGTATTGGTTTTAAATTTTAATTTAAGATGGCCTGGCAGTGCTGGTTAGCGCAGAATGGATGGGAGTAGGGGTGGTTTTGGAATTGGTATGGTTTTGTGGTAGTGATCAATGAACATCAATATATTTATGATAATTTGCGAAGCCACAGCTCAATGACAGCTTCAGGCAAATAACACAAAGATTTCCTTCTTTTGGACTCGCCTGGAATGGGCCAGAATACAGAATAGTTTGGACCTCTCTCACAACTTGCAGTAACTACTGCAAAACCTTTAATTTAATTTAGAAAAAAATGAAATTAAAAAATTAACTGATGCAGAACCTTCAGACAAATGAGAGTCAACAGTCACTGGAAAGAGTGGGAGGAATGGGATGAGTTAGCCACAGTGGTAGAGGACTGGTAGATGGTCCAGGAATTAAAAAATGTCCTGCAGATCGGTAAGAAAGATACCAATTATCTGCTCAGTTGTCCACGTAATCTTTTTGGAAATTTTGCTGTTCAGGATTATCTTAATGGGGCTGCTGTAGGAGGCTGGGTGTAGGATGACGCATCCATCAGTCTTTTTAAGTCATGGGAGAAATTGCAGAAGTTACTGGGCTTTCTTTGTCCATGGTACCAGTGTTGACAGACAAGGGAATAATAAATGTTTTCTCCAAAGCTACCTGTTGAGTGGGGAATGATCAGTGCTTGTTTTCCCATGTTAAAAGTCCGTTAACTGTTATAGGAGAGACCGAAGAGGAGAGTGGGACCAGTGTACCAGCATTGCATGAGAAAATGAGATGATAATAAATTGTCATGGTCAGACCCAAAATCTTGATTCAAATTTAATACATTTTTACAATGGGAATAACTTTAAAAAAAAACAAAATTCATCTACCTACAAAATGAAATAACTGTATTCCTTACAACATTTAAATATACTGACTTTTAATGTGTAATCAAAAAACTGAAACACCTCAGGCCATGGGTTGTCATGAGAATATTCATGATGTTTGTGGACATGAAGCGGTTCTCACAGGGACAACCTCGACATATTGGTTCATCAGTGCTGCCTTCTGGAGGCAGTAATGACAGACTAGGATAGGATTCATAAATCAAGAGCCAGTCTGGAGGGTGGTTGACAGTGATGCATGCTGGGACATTGAAATCACAGCAGAGGGAGAACAAAGACAAAGGCATGTTTTAAATGGCTTCACATAGGAAAGACATTGATGGGTAGTCCAAGAACAACAATAAGTCGTAACATTAATGTGGGGTATATAATCCAGCATCCGTGAACGCTGAGGGCCACAATATATCTGCATAATGCTGCACATGAGCTGCATGGCTCCACACACACACACACACACACACAGACACACAGACACACAAATACACACATACATGTGCATGCATGCAGACCACATTTTTCCATGCTTGCCTATACAAAATAAAAAAACAACAACATATTTTCCTCATGCATACACAACCTTAGCTGTGTGCCCTTAAGGTCATGGTCATAATGAGTCACATTACCATAAAGTTGAGTTTGAGTGGTGTTGTTCAACACACGCCTGTCCCCCACCCTGCAGGATCAAAAAGAAGGTGAACTACATTATCTTAAAGGCCGCCCTATCCTCCCTGTTTTTTACTAAGACACACTATAAAATACCCAGTAAGTCTACATTCATCACTTTGGCTTTATGAGGCAATAAAGTTCGATGGTAATTTATTTTTTTTACTATAGGAGGACTAAGACTGTCATTTCTGTGTTAGATCAGTAAGTAAATCACTGTGGATGCTGTTTGACCCAACCACCCCCTCACTATAAAACAGACATGCTGTGTACACTAATGTGTGGCTTTTGATGCAAACAGGGATCTGGCCCACTGTTACACTTTTTGAACATGCATGACTTTAGCTTAGCATGTGGGCAGGGTCTCCATTAACCACAAGGTCGGTTGTTCAAATTTCTCCTCCAGTTGGCTTGTTTAAATCTCATTTTGTTTAAAAATGTAATCAAATGAAGTATACAGTACACAGAGTGAGCCTTATGATGCAGTTTATTGCAATTTGCAATAAACTGCATCATAAGGTTCATCTTCAAGACCACATCTTTGTTTATAGCCCTGGCTTTAATCCATGTTCTATTTTACATGCATGACACATATCCTCAGTCTGAATCTTAAGAGGACACAGTCATTGCTTTCTGTCAAACCAATTTTAATGTGCAGTCAATCATTGTAATCCAATACTCTTTTTGTCAAATGCAACAAATATCTCCTCACGGTCTGCTAGCTGTCCATTCTGTGCGTGCACACGGTTTCTCCTTCTATAAATAGGAAAGACACAATGTGCCATAGACCATCCCACACAACACTAGTCAAGCCTGTAATCAACAGGGAAACCAGTTGTACTTTGACCTCTGCCTCTTATTTTACTCTCCACATCCTCACCCTTGAAGAAGACACAGAAACCACGATAATAATGAAATGTGTTGCATCTGTGTGTAAAAAAAAAATCTTTATCTTCAGCAGCAGACCTCTCATTCTTTTCCTTGGAACCTTTATAGAGTTATTTATTGAGGATGTATTTGTTTGGATGTTGAGTTCAAGTATCCGCTGTATTTCTCTAGAATTGCATACTTCAAATTTTATGTCTTGTGCCTGTGTTGAAAGATTTCTGACACTGTGCGGTGAAGGCATCCCACTTTTGGTCCAACCCATCACTAGGACATCATTAGAGGAGGTATTCCTTCTGCTGAAGCCTGCATTTCACTACTTTATCACCAAGAGTGAATAACTTTTGTGAACAAGCCCCAGAGGAGGAGAAAATCAACCCTAACAGAACATTATTCCATCCACACAAATAAAAAACAATTGGCAAGCAAACACCGTCTCCATTTTCATTTTGCCTGCAGGGTTGCAACTGTTGACAAACTGACTGAAGCTGCAGCACAAATTTGAATCATCCTTTCTTCATAAAGATCACAGAAGAAGATCTATTCAAAGTAACAATCTCTGGTGAACATCTAGTGTAATGTTTTGTAGCTACCATGCTGTATGCATATGGATATTAGCAAAATCCATGCTAACGAAAGAACAAGTCAGATGAGAAGAATTAGAAATCTGTGCCTCTGAATAAATAACAGAAGTGGGAAATCAGGTTATGCTACGAAGAGGCGTGTTAACATCTCTCCCAGCTTCAAATCACTGTGTCACCTCCCACATAAAAAAGAAGCATAACATATTCATGTGTGCCAGTAACCTAGATTTTAAAATGTTTTATTTAGCCGCTTGTCTCTGGTTGCTGAGCAGAGCCTATGGAGGTTCATCTCAACAAAGGCCTGCTCTTGCTGTTTTGATGTCTGGACTGAGGCTGTATATATGTAGTGTAGGTCCGTAAATGTATGTGGTGTCCATAATTTTGCTTTTGAGTGCCCCCCCTGCGATGATACCAGCATTAGAATGTATTTTTGCTGCATTGCATCAATGTAGGGCACGGTCTGACAGCCACAGCCCCTGCTTGACAAACTCTCGTAGAATGCGCGGCATGTGTAGCATGGTTGGACTGACGCCGGATGACGAAGGAACGAAAGGAGTCGAGCTACACCACAACCCCATGGTGTATTGCATTACGGGTGAATTGACACTAGTAAGGATCAAAAGCTACCTAACTAAAGAATCAACTCCCGACTATCAGAGTGTCAGTTACTGACAGGTGATCTTGTTTACAATCGACTTTATTCAAGTTAAAGAACCTGAGATCAAACCGCAATCTGACTCATAGTCACTGACAAAAGAGAGACAGAGAGAGGGGTTTGTGCATGTTTAATGTATTTAATTGTAAAGGATAGCTAGGAAAAAAGAATAAGATCAGGATATCTGTAGTGCCAGAAGCAAATGGATGGGTGGAAAATTTTTGTGAATATTATCCATGACAAACAAAAGGAGAACAAACCAAAGCCCAAGGTGCTAAGCCTGTAGTAGGGAGGGGGAGAGAATGATAAGGCTGGGTTACACAGACTATGTGTGGAGATCCAAACTGGGCGGTTGCATTTGAGCTTGATAAACCTTCTTAACTTCAGTCGCCTGCGGAGGAGAACAGGACAGGGAGGCACCGTAGCAATGTTAACATGTACAAATGCATGCATGATGTATGCAGACAGGCAAGCAAATACCACATCAAAACTTAAGAAGAGATTGAAAAGAAAGGGCAGACGGGTATTTAAAGTCTCTTTGTCCCTCATGCTCTCTTGTTCTGGGCACTGTTTTATGTGATTTTTTTCTCTCTGCTTTTATTCACATTCAAATCTGACGCAGAGGCATTCGGCAGCCGCCCAGGATAATACAGCATTTGTTTGCTCCTGCAGTAAAAGAGCAGGTCTGGGATACAGTATAAAAGAAATCAAACGGGATAGACAGGGGACTGGGACAGAGGGATCTTTGGCAATATCTGTTTGTGATTATCTAAAGCTGAGCACTGCAGCCCACAATCAGAGAGTATTCAGAGTGGTTTCATCACAGGAGAAGAGAGATCATGAACAATTTAAAACTTTGGTTTGGATATGAATTTAGCTGCATTGATGTAAATAATGTAAATCAGCGTTAAATTATACAAGAACAGCCACAAAAAAAAAAAAAAACACCCTACAAGAAGAAACAGTGACAGAGACAAGTAAATGTTTTTATATAGAAATACAGGTAGTCCTCAACTAATAAACATTCGATTTCAGCAGAGGTAGAGATGTAAAAGTTACATTATGGTTCTATAGTATTTTATTTTGTTTATATGTTGTTTCTGTGTCGTGTCATTTTTTGTATTTAGAGTAGTAATGGCATGGAAAAGACCTAAAATGGCAATTATAAGTTGAAATGTAATAGAAAACAATTTATGGACAATTCAATTTAATCAATCTCTCAGAACTATTTGTGTTTCTATGTTGAGAACGACTTTTTGGGGGGGATTTAGCATTAGCTCTTTGTCTGTTACTGATGAAATCAACTAAAAGCAACTTCTTAATTTTCAACATGTACCTGTGTGTCAATGATGAACGTTTTTGAACCTGAACCCTTTATTTTAACTGTAAGGCTGCTGTCGGGGGTCCCATCACATGTCCTGGCTTGAATTGGAACAAAAGCACATGCGCTCTGCTTTAGGCATAGGCTATTCACTGGAACTACAGCCATCAGAAATCAGACTTACTATTAAAATAATACAGCAGTGTGTAACCAGATAGAGTTAGGGGGTCTGGAGCAAGCAGCTCAGGTTGTTATGATGTAGATGGCATAACAGAGATGAAAGTCACACACAAGGACCTTTTACTTGAGACCAGTATGTATAGGTTGTGTGTTTGTAAGGAGGCTTTGCAGGGAAATCTTCTTATGGCCCATAAGCTACATGAAAACACAGGTGAGCTGCAAGAAAAATCCATCAAGAGCATCAAAGTGGCAGAGAGGCAGACGAAAGAAGGCTTATGTGGATCAAGAGAATGGGTCCAAAGGAAAAACAATGGCTCCTGGTCAGTGACCTTATCAGTCCTGAAAAGGTGGGTTGTGTATGACGGCTGAAAAAAGCCAAAGGTCCCTGTGGCATTGATGCATTTGATGTGAACCCATCTGCTCAAGGATAGAAGTCAGGAAGTCAGTTGCAGTGATTTCATGCATTGATGCTGTCAATGCATGAACACAAATGTTTGGCATATCAGCAATACCAACTCTTTACTGGTATTGATCGGATGGTGGAGACAAGCCATTGAAAATGGCTCTGCAGAAGTTAGTTAAAATGCATTTTGGCACTTCATTGATAAGCCCAGAATTTATTATAAGTCTACGTAGTATATGTATATTCACCAATACTGAAACTGCTGGAATCAGAGATGAAGATGCTGAGGTTCTCTCTGGGAGTGACCAGGAAGGATAGGATCAGGAATGAGTACATCAGAGGGACAGCACATGTTAGAGGTTTTGGAGATAAAGTCAGAGAGGCCAGACTGAGATGGTTTGGAGGAGAGATAGTGAATATATTGGTAGAAGGATGCTGAGTTTTGAACTGCCAGGCAGGAGGCCTAGAGGAAGACCAAAGAGGAGGTTTATGGATGTAATGAGGGAGGACATGAAGGTAGTTGGTGTGAGAGAAGAGGATGCAAAGGACAGGGCTAAATGGAGGCAATTGATTCGCTGTGGCGACCCCTGAAGGGAAAAGCCCAAAGGAAAAGAAGAAGACTGAAACTGCTGGAATGACTTTGTGCTTTGGAATGCTTTTGTATGGAAGTGAAAAAAACCAAGATGACAACTGCTAGTAGAGCAGACCCCGCCATTAATGTGAAAGCCAGACCATGCGCCGTGTGTTCTGCCTTTAAATCTCAGCTTTTCTAGTTCCATGCGCTAAACCAAGGCCCTAAATTGTTGAGTCATGCTGAGACATGTTGAGTCTCAAGGTTCTGATTTGTGGCCATTCTGATGTATACACACAGCCACGAAAAAAGAATTTACCTGAGCAAGTTTTTCATTTCCATTTGGAAAATGAAAATTGTTTTGCAGAAACTTGAAAGTGGTGGTCATCCAGTAAGAATTCTTCCTGCAAACCTGACTCAATAAGCTGGTTCCACCTCTTCTTTTTGCATCAATTCTTTAGTTTTATTCTGCTGTATTGCATTCATGCTGGAGCAAGGACGTGTCGCAAATTACAAACAGTGGCAATACAATGTGGATGTTTCTTAAACTAAGAAAATTTTGAGCATTTCTATCTCTATCTTAAATATTTGTGAGTTTCTATGCTTTAACCTTGACTATTTTGTAAACTTCTTTTCTTTTGACGTTGATTAATTTCAGGTAGAAATAAGAGGTCATTAAGGCAATGAAGCTGTCTGATCACTGCCTAAGATGCAGGTACAACCCATTCAGCCCACATAGTACAGCCAGACAAAACCTGTCAAGGGAAGAAATGCGAACACTTTCACTTTATAATCAACACAATACAGTACATTATAAACAAGAGACATTAATCATCGTCAGTTTTAATAAACATGCTATGAAGTACTGCTTCTGTCCACTAGACTTTAGTTATGTTGGAGCCCTTTGACTTAGACTTGGAGAGAATGAAGGTTAACGAATCATCATCACACACTCATATATTAAGGATTTCCTCTAGTTTAATATCCTATATATAACATGTTGACGTGAAGTTGCTGTGATCTTTTTAGAATGCTACATAATGCCAGGATGTCATATGACCCATTACATGGATATTTGGCTCATTCATGTGTGTGCATGACTACATGCATACTACCACATGTGCACTGCAAGACCAAGATGAGAAAGATAATTAAGCACAATATAAAGGGCACACGGATGGCTCAATTCTAAAATGGGAAAGCCACTGTTACTAAAATATGACACCACTCTCTGAGACAATGATGACTGGCACAAAAGTAAAACTCATTACTGAATATTAATGGAGATATTAGACATCAGAATAGATTTGCCTGAGATAAGGTTATCAATCATTGTGTTCTTTAAATATTGAGTTATACACTTCTGATAATGTGTCACTATTCAAAAATGGATGCAACACAATGAGACGCAGTCACAACCCAGCCTGTTCTATGTGAAGACATCTCCCCCTGTGGACCAGTGATCAATAAAGTGGTCAAAATAATAAATAAAACTCAGATTAAAGACAAAGCTATGTATGGATTTGATAACAGCTGAGCAGCTCCATTGAAGGCACTTTATATGAAAGATCAAGGTCACTCAAGGGACAGAACATACGTTTGCTATTGTACTTAGATTAGGAGGATTAATGAGCACATAGGTATGTATTCACTTTAAATCAGTTTACTGTTGATCGAGTATAGTGTCAGTGTGTGTGTGTGTGTGTGTGTGTGTGTGTGTGTGTGTGTGTGTGTGTGTGTGTGTGTGTGTGTGTGTGTGTGTGTGTGTGTGTGTGTGTGTGTGTGTGTGTGTGTGTGTGTGTGTGTGTGTGTGTTCCACCACTGTGATCCAACAATCCTAGCTCATCTATCTTTGTCTGACACTGGATATCAAGGCCAACTGGCATTCACCAGATAGCAGACTGAAGCTGAGTTCCAGTCAAACATACATCACCTAACCTCATTGGTCAATAGATTAACACAAAATTGAAACAAGTGTGTGTGTGTGTGTGTGTGTGTGTGTGTGTGTGTGTGTGTGTGTGTGTGTGTGTGTGTGTGTGTGTGTGTGTGTGTGTGTGTGTGTGTGTGTGTGTGTGTGTGTGTGTGTGTGTGATCCCAGTTATTTATTTAAAATGAAAGTGTTTTTTAAAAAAAATGTTTTTCTGTATGGGAAAGATTAGCATGTTACTTTGTTGACTATGTAATAAAAAGAATTATGAGAAGCCAAATACAGCTATTTCTTTTGTGTTTTGTAAGATTAAACAGGTGCTGGGTGATTTCAGCCTATTGCAGCGCATCATTTCATGTGCTGCTCAGTGGGGGCAGTTTGAACAGGAAGACTAGACTGCAGCTTTCCACAAGGAGAAATGAGTAATCTTCTACTCAAATGAGGATGGTTTTCCTTGAACTGTTTTTTTTTTTTTTTTTTAACTTTCTTTTTTTTCTCAAAAACATAGTCAATGGCTTTTATGAATCACATGGCTCTGAATGGGAAGCGGGAATAATTCACATTCATCACTGAGGGATGGGAGTAGATGTGTTGTCATCATTTGAATGGAAAAAGAAAAGAATTGCTTTGATGTAGAGACACCTGAGTGGTTCAAACTTAATATTATTTATGTTAGTGCCATGTGCATAAAGGTTTACCTATATCTCACAGGTGTGGTAATTTATCCTGGATATTGTGGATGTTTGAATTATGCATGTGCTCATGAAAAATGGCTTTTATTGGTGCAAAAATGTGGCTAGATTAATCTTTTCAACAATTTGAACAAACGGCAATTCATATACTCACAGAGGATAGAAGCCTGTGATACACAAACCTTTATCCTCTAGTGCTGATTTGCATTTCCTTTTTAGTGGATGCTTTTCTGTAATCTACATAAAATATACACACACAAAAATGCAGGATGAATGAATGACGAAGGAACGTACTGTATATGCAAGTGCGTTGATAGCAGTGGCTTTGTGGATTGTTTGCAGGTTCGGCATTTGTTTTCATAAAAGTTGAACAAAATACAAGGAAAATACAGTACTACGAAAATATTTTAACCTTATTCCACCGTATGGGGCCCTCTGTTTAAAATTGTGATCCTGTAACAGTAGAGCCAGAGTTTTAACCTCTAAGATCAGCAGTGTTCATGTCATCCACCACAAAGGAAATAGCCTATTTCACAGGGGATGAGAGACTAATCTTACTGTAATAACCATTCCTGGGCACACCATCCAACTTGCACACACAGTATTATATGTATTTCCACAACTTCCTGTTGTTTTTGTTTGTACATAATTACACAAATTTATGCACAGTAATAATAATAATAATAATAATAATAATAATAATAATAATAATAATAATAATAATAATAATAATAATAATAATGTTCACATATAAACATATATGTGTACCAGATAAATATATCTATTTAAATGTTACTCGTGATTTGACGCCTGTTGAAAGCCGTTTTAAATGTGTGTACGCAAATTTCCTTTCCTCTGTGTTGAAGGACTTTAACTTTTGTAAAATATGTCATCTGCTTATGTTCACATTGTGACTTTCACACACACACACACACACACACACACACACACACACACACACACACACACACACACACACACACACACACACACACACACACAAACACACACACATCTCTGCTTAGTAGAGGAAAAAAACACATGCTTAAAGATTTTGTATTTGTAACTCCTAGAGTCTCTGATAGCCTGATCAATACTTCTGAACGTAGACAAATCTCCACTGTGACAAGAAAGATTCAAACTCTAATTTTAGAGAGAGACTGGCCTGCAGACCGTCTTCCTCATCAGTCATTGTCACAATGCCCACTAATCAATGCTTTGACTGGTTTTCCTCTGGGGGCCCGTTTCAACATGTTTATGCATATCTGTGAACACAAACAGACAACAGATGTGCTACAATGCACACTCAGGTCCAAATTGATTCTTCACACACCATGATTATTAGTGTGTGATACCATTCAGCTCCATTTAAAATGTTAGTCGGTAATTGATTACATTATGTTGTTCGGTGGAAGCCGTCATGAATGCTGGAACAATTCAGTTATTCTTTCCTCTGCCTGCACGAGATGTCCTGTCCTGACAGATCTTCAACAGAAACAACTATTCTGAGTTCACCATGCAGTCACCATGATTTTGCACCTTTCTAATTTTCCTTGGAAAGCAGCTGCAAACATCCGTATAATTTAAATCAGCAATGTAATTTATTTTATTGAATTTTTTAAAGCTTATGAAGACACCTGCCTTTAATCAGCCCCCCACTTCCCCTGAAGAACAATCAATGCTTACCAACAAGGTTGCCTAGCACCAGTTGCTTAGTAACCAATGGTCCATTGCCTTGCCTTCTACTACAGAATGTCTCACTAATTCTATGTCAGGGCTAAATTTAGAAACGCCTTTGATTTATCCCACTCACTGGATTGACAGAAGTTGGCTCCACTCAGGGAGTCTTTCTCAAATGGTAGCATGCTGGATTTTCACCCTGAGCATTTTCTCTCTCTTTTTTGAAATCAAATCAGCTGCCAGCAATTCTAAATAGTACAGTCCCATTAAATCAGAGCCAAGGTGAAAAATAACATGTATTTCTGTTGCCTGTCCGTGCTGCTGATTAGAATCAATCATGTGACAGATGGAGGATGACTGATGAAGAACAGTAGCTGTCATTATGTCTCAAATGTTAATCAATACAATCCATAATATCAGAACAGTTGAATGATTAAGTCTAAAAAAAGCACACAGTAGGTATAGAATCTTCATTCTCACTGCATGTGTTGTTGAGCCTTACCAGTAAGCTCCTTATTGAGATGTTTAAAGATGACATGATTTGTCATTTAAAAGAGTTGGTTGTCAACATATCAGATCAACTACAATGCGCGTACATATTTACCCTGTCAATATCGACTTTGAGACATCCAAAATATGAATAAAACATGAAGTCTGATTTTGGAAAATATGTACTGTAGCCAACATCAGTCGAACTAAATTCAGAGAGAAAGAGAGACAGACAAGGAGAGAAAGATAAAAAAGGTAGACAAACAAGGAGAGGTGCTTCTAATGGAACCGTAGAAGAGCCGAAAAGAAATGACGGCTTGCCACATATTTGTCTGTGACTTCTCCTTATTTTAATGAGCTTTGAGTGTGAAGTCTGCTTGCACAAGTTGTGTCTCATTTTCTGTGCATTTACAAGTGTGTTTATTTTCACATGTTGTCTTATTGAGATATAGCGACCTTCGTCTCGTTGCACTCTAGACATCTATCAGCATATTAAATATTTTCATTGGAGACAGGGCCAGAGATGAAGGCTGGCATCCTGCATTATAACACACAGCAATCACACTCCAAACTCCAACTTACACAAATTACTGGAGTTCTCTCGCTCTCTGATTTTCATACACATGCAGGTGAAGGCGAGTATGGCTTCTAATGGCTTCTACCTGGTACGACTGAATTGCTTTTTAAATCCTGCAAATATTCACTGAGTGCTGCATTTGAACTTAAACAAAAGCATTGGTTCCAGGTAGAGCCTCTGGCTATTCATCTGTCGCTCCCTTTACTGTACATGTTATCAGAGCTGGAAAAAGTTTCTGCAGCTCATCCATATTCACTCTGTATATTTAGCACTTCAAAGAAATGTTTTTTAGTGTAATGCCCAAATGCACAATGCATTATTTTTAATACTTTAAGCTCAGTGTGCAGCCTTGCTCTCTTATTGTTTGGAGGGATTGTTATACAGTTGGATAAAACCTGAGAGGCCCTTTCATGTTGCTGTGAAAGCGCACACTCTGTTTTATTCGGCCCTTAACAAAGCTTTGCAGTGGAAAATCTCCCCATATACCAAGATAATATGGTCAACGGTACGGCGCTACGGACTATAAGCCTCTGAATTTAAGCCTCGGAAGCATTCTGACTCACTTATATCCTGAACAATGCAGTGCATTTTTTTTCCTATTCCTCTGTCATTAGATTTCCACACCACAATCAACATTTTCCTTTCAGAGAGTTTCGTGTGGAGACCTTTTGCTTAATGTTAAGGCAATTACCTTCAGCTGCATATACGGAAATGTAATGGTGCTGATTTGATTATAATACCGATGTTAGATAAAGCCATGAAAGCCTCACATAAACACATTAGAAGGTAAAAGTGAGGAAAACTGACAGAATCATAGGGATCCGTAGTTAACAAATGATACAGGAGTCAAAGAGACTGGAGGCATGTTGGATTAAAAGAGACGGGTAATTAGAATCTCAATCAGGATTGTGTAATCATGCTGCGACAGCTGTGTTCAAGAGGTTTGGTCGGCCTGTGCTCATCGGTTGCGGTGACGGATTTATCTGCTGCTTACTATTCTCTAACAGGGGTGAGGGATGGTCTCACTTGGGACAACTCATGTCGTTCATGAGATGAAGCACGGTGTTTGATTTACTGAGAGGGGCAGCGGTTGGCTTGATGGTGTCATGGCGTGATGTTGGTTATGATGTCTTATAAATGACATAAAACACTTCTTACCTCAAAATAGGTTGCTGTCTTTTTTTGTCCCCACCTCCTTTCTGGTTTGGATAGAATCAAATGATTAACAGACTCTTAAACCTGAATCTACTGAATAGTCATTGATATTGATAAATTTGTCAGCTTTTAGGGTCAAAAGTCCCCGTGCGGTTGGCTGAGAGCATCATTATTGGCTTTGACTACTCATAAAAGATATTCAAATGTTTAAAGAAAACAACAAAACACAAAGAACAACATGGTAACTTCAACCTGTGATGTGTGAAACGTGGCTATTTCAATGTCAAGTTGCTAAGATGTGAATAATGGCAATACTAAATTGAGGTTTTTTCAGTTGGCAGAATTACATCACCCCCTTTCATTTCAGCTTCACATACTGAGGCTGATGAGAGTACTGTAATGTCACCAGGGAGAAGTAGAAATTTCTCACTGTGATCTAAGCATCAACCTCACGGCGATGCTAAAAAAAACCCACTGCAATAACAGTTTAAGGGGAAAAAAAATAACAAATGGTTTTGAGAATACAAATCCCAAACAGAGCAGAATAAAATCATCAAAATCAGCAAATTAATTTACTCTTTCTGATCCTCAACCTCTCTGCACAACCTCCCTGTAATGTCTAGAGAGGACAGCAGGGTTATGCCAGAGTCCTTCTGTGTTGTCCAGCACCTATCAGATGGTGCAATGTCACCACAGTGTGTTTCGCTGAATTACCAGCCATCCGTCTATCAAGGTGTGCACGCCACGGTGCTTTTGACATTCACTCTGACTTGACAGAATGACTGCTCCATAGGAACGGATGTAAAAACGAGTCTGCTGAGCAAAGCATATTCAAGGAAATAATTTAGTATTGTTTCGCGTGACCTCCAAAGTTGCTGTGTTCCTTGACTGCTGTCAATCACTCATCACCAGAGTGAAAGACCATTTTCATATTGCAGGATGAAATAATGGGAGAGGCGCAGCACTCAGTAACAATAATGATGGCTACATTTCATCCAGGTGACCTTATTGTGATGCTGACTCACCAGCGACGGCTTACCGAAACATTTCTTTTGAGTAAGCCGTCGATTAGTCAAAAATATTTGCTGTGAAAACTTCATATGTGCTCCGATCCTTGTTCTTTCTCTTGGTGAGAACTGATGGTGATGCAAAGGTTGTTGTTTTTTTTCCATTCGCAAAACTGAGTTTGGGAACTAAAGCGAGTTTCATTGATTTAACAAATTGATCCCCACCAGCAGTTCAACAGATTTTCCTCTAAATCTCAGATCTCATCACTTTATCTGCTGTGATCTTTCTGATCTGCTCATCTGCTCTGTTTCCATAACAAGACGTTGAGCTTACAGGTTAGGCTATCTGTGGGCAATATAGATCAGTCCAGATGTTTACACTTGGTTGATTGCCTTTTTTTAAATCGGTCTGAGTTGGCCTCCCTCTACTGTGATTTCCCATGAGTTCTACCCTTAAAGCATGTGTAGGTCTATGTGTGTATGTGTGTTGTGTGGGTGGGTGGGTGTGCAGGTACGTGTATTGGAACCACATGTTTTTCCCTGGAAATTTGCTGAAAAGCCTGTTTATAGTGCTGCAAAAACATTAAGCTGTGTGTTGCTGTGTTTCATGAAAGCAATGAAAAAAGTGATTGGTCAGCCGCCTCTGCAATAGTCTGTGCGATGATGAGATTTTGTTACTTTGCTGTATAATTATCTGGGCTACAAGCAGAAATGTTGGCAGTCATTTCTGTCAAAATAAAGCAAGTGTAATAAAGTGGCGTTCTCAAAAATGCCCACTGTAATGTTTTTCTAAAGGTCTGTGATCTAAATGTGCAGCGATGTGCGTTTCTGCTGTATTCTTTTTTATTTTATTTCTATTTTTGTGCATAGGGAATAGTTCTGCATATCAGCCTTTGGGCAGTGGGTTTTGTAGCCCCCAGCCAATAAAAGTAGACAGGATGAAGTCAAAATATAGACTAGGTTACATCGCTGTCTCATCTCTCTCTGATCTGTGTGGGTCATGTCTATATAAAGAGCTGCAGGCCTGTGTGTGCCTGTTTGAAGTCGGAATCTTCTAAAGACTGGAGTCTGGCACCTTCCTGCACATTTGAATGGAGGTGGAGACATGTTTATTGGAGCTTTAGAGCATAATCATTGTGAAACAATCATGAAAGAACTTTTTATTCATCTCAATAGCTGCCATTTTGTCACTAATGTTCACTTTACCCACTTCTGCCCTCTTAATCCAGAAAAAAGGAGTCAATTTACATCTAAATCCTGTGCCATAAAATTTTGAAAAGATCATTTGAAACTGTTATCATCCTGAATCTGATGGTGGTGTTGGGTTTTTTTTTTGGATTAACCTCACAAAACTGTAGTTTGTCATATAAAAGATTCCTAAGTACAGGAGTGAAATATGTTTGCAAGTTTGATTTGTAACAGAAAGAAAATGTTTTTGTCTATCAGGAAATGTACCTTTTCAAGTAACTCCTATTGTACTTGCAAAAAACTCCCCCAATATAATCACATGATTTTTTAAAATGCCCCCATGATTGGCCCACACACATTTTAATATTTTTTTATTGCCTTAGACCACTTGAAGCACACAGACAAGGTTCCATATATCATTTAACATGATTTACAACCTAACCCGTGGGCCATGCATCATTTAGAAGTTACAGGGCAAGAGTCAATGCTGTGGTACCATCCATGTGTCTGCCTCACAGCTACAGCCTGAATGGTGGTGAGGAAAGAGAGTCGGTGGGTTGAAAGGTCTCATTGAGTTGAAAATGCCTTACAAAGGCTCAGCTCTCCACATGACACTTTATAGCATGACCTTCTATCACAGCATGGCTGTGTCTTTTGTGCTGTACATTTTCGAGCACCAGCTAAAAGCTTTTCCAGGCACCTTTGAGGAAATAGATTTGGTCGTGGAGAGATGAGAGTGTCGCAGAATAGCAATCTATACTCTCGAATCTACAATCTTCCTCTCTTTCACTCAGTCGCACTTTCTCTCATGCTGGTAAGAATGTAAAAAAAAAACAAAAAAACAACAACACTGTGTGGCAGTCAGATGCAGTTGTGGCGAGCGTTATCCATTCCCTCCTCTCATCTTCCACAAATGGACCGATAAAGACGGCGTCTTCTCATTGCCCGCTCCTTCTCTCTTATCAGCAGAGTTGAAGTACAATATTTACTTCCTATCTTTTCTCGCAAAAGACGAACAGTCACCTCTGATTACTAATTTGGAAAATCAATTATTCTACTTGGTTGTTTTATATTTTCTGAGCATTTGATACCTGAAACTTTTACATTCTTATTTGAAAAAATTAATCTTATCATGAATTTTTCAGAAAAATGATGGCCCCCGTGTTTCTGTTTACACGCAGTGTGGAAGACGATGTTTGTGGAAATCTGGGAGATAATTGCACTAACATGGCTCTGGGTCATTCGCTGATTATGTCTGCATATCATTTCAAGCACACATTCCCTCCTCTTGGCTGCATGAGATTGATGCGTTTATAGCAAAAGAAGCTTTTCCTCTTTGATGTATTTTAATGACAACCAAGATGGATCAGATAAGAGACTTTTGAAACGCTGCATGTTGTGATTAAACTGAGCAACACCTCTGCCAGCTTCCTGCAGAGTCCCACTGTGACAAGCATGTTGGAATTCTCTGTGTGATACATACTGTATGTGCGCTTTAGCGTGTTTGCATGGCTAATAGAGAATTTGCTAAGCGGGAGGGATCGTAGAAACCTAATTAGAAATCATCTCACCGTATGTTGCGTGCGGGCCTGTGTGTGCCTGCAGTGATCACTCCTGAGTGATGCAAACGAAAGAAGCAGAAAGAAACAGTCGAGGAACGTGGCTGGACTGCATAACTATCTACCATAGAAATAAGTTTTCTTGAAGAGGCACATATAAAACAGCTGGCAGAGAAATGGGACAGCTCTGTTGAGAAGTCTTTCTAGAATGTAAAAAGTTATTCCACTGACATTTTTAAATAAAAGTGATACTTGGGGAAAATATGTTTGGGTTTCAGTCCCTAGCTCTCAAGTCTCTATAGAAAAAAAACATCAAGATGCCTTATAGACTAAAAAGTTATTTGTTGTATAGCACACTTGTAAATAAAGCTGGCTTGGATGAGTTTCTTACCAGGCAAAATATAAGATTTTTTTCTATTATAATGCTTTTAAAGGATTTTCTTATTTGATTTATGTCTGAGCCATCTAAGAAGGGACGGGTCTGCGAGAAAGAAAAAACAAACACATGCAATGTTGTCAGAGTTGTTCATCAATCTGACATTAAAACAGAAAGAGATGCAGGTCTATACACCCATCCAACAATTAACGTCTCAGTTGGAAACATTTACTGTCGGTCAAGAAATTGAACATCAAGAGGTTGCACAAGTAGAATTAAAAATGCCTTTTGAGCTGTCAAAGATTCTGAGCTGGACTAAAGGCTCTAGATCTAAAAAGAATGAAGGATGTAGCACATTTGACATGCCAGAAAATAGCACTTGCTGTTTTATATGCTGTACCATAATTACATGTTGAGTACAGCAGAGTTGTAAAATCATGTATGGAGCAACCAGTGCAAATCAGATGTTCTGACCCAACATCACAACTTTATTTTAAATGTTTTACACAACCTACCCATAGTGAAATTAGTCAAAAACATGGACATTTGGCAGATGAAGATAGTGAAGAAAAGTGTAATTTGACAAAAATTCAGTAAAAAAAACTTCAACATGCATGCAATTTTGAAAATACACTTGGTTTTTATATGCACATGTTCCATGTGAAGGTATATATTGTATGTATGGCTATAAAGAACGCTATAGTCAGCAGCTGGCTATTTTAAAATCAGTTTAAACACCTATGCTATCAAAGGAAAAAACATCCTTACGAACAATCAAGTGTACAGTCGTTTGATTCATGTGGTTTCTCATGCCGGGCTGCTGGAGTTGTTGGCAAATAAATTTATTACCTTCAAACAGAGCCAGGTTAGATGTGTTTGAGAGCTAAGCCAACCAGCTGCTGGCTGTAGCCTCATGTTCAACACAGATATGAAAGGTGTCGATCTTCTGATCTACCTTTCTAGCTCTCGGCAAGAAGGCAAATATCTATAACCATATTTATTTTGTTGAATGATTACCTTACAGCGCCTCAAAACATGAATGAGTCTGCCATGAATAAACTGATTAAATCACGTTACTTGCCCTTTTTGTCGGGCCGCTTGCTGCCTCTTTTTATTGTGTAATTCTCTGAGTGTCTTGTGTTGCAATCTTCAATTATTTATGTGTGTTCTTGTGTTCTCTCACACCTTAGGCTGTTCAGGCAGCAGAGCACTGTCAGAGACGTATAAATAAGTCAACAACATGGCCTTATATCTGCCACATAGACACACATCAGCAAACGCTGGTGTGTTCAACAGCAGCAAAGAACATCTGAAAAGAAGGATAACAGCACAAAGGTACGCATAACAGAAACAAGAGTCAACTAACATCACTGCATCAAGGACTGTCTGTTCAAACACAGAATGTAGCAGGGCAGGATAAAACACACACCAATCCATGTAGCAAGCTTCTATTGGACTCATATTAATAGATAGACCACTGGTGTTATCAGCTAATAACCAAATTGTGCAGAATGTCTGTTTATATTTTTATTGCCCAAATCATTTAAATGCAATCAGTTAAAAATGAATCCATACGGACCTGCAAAATATTGATCAAAAAACTAATACTTTTGTGTTTGCACTTGTGTGCAGTGTAAGAGAGAGACAGTGAGAGAGAGAAAGAACTGCTGCACATGTGTTTCCACAATGTGGCAATGATGATAATGGATGGGGGGGTCAGCATGGGAGGCTGTGTGATCCATGAGCAGTGTGAGTCCATCACCACCCTGACAGGCGAGGCTGGAGTATGATTAATCCCCACTTCCTTTTGGCATTTGTTATGAAGCTTCAGCATATGTGTGTTTCCCGCAATGCACTTGTTTCCATGCTGACAATAAGGGAATTCTCTGAGAATGGTGTGTGAAAGGGCTCAACAGGCATCTTTCTCTGAGAAGACACAGTAATTGCCATTTATTTCAACTAGGGGTTTATCTTTGTAGAGTTTGCCGTCAATTTTACACAGTCTAAAGTATTTGCTGAGACGCCAGGAGCTGTGCAAAACAGATATGCAGACAGAGCAATAAACAGTGGCACCGGAACAATAATAGAGTTTTTTTTTTTCAAACAGCCAAACAGTTAAGTCGAATTATCTGACTCACTTTGAAGGTAAAATTGAAGTGATGGCACATGGAAATAGTGTGAAAGCAACAAGAATATTAGATTGAAGAGTGTAAATAGTAAAGAAAGTTTTTGATTGACTGCCCAGTTTTTCTTTAGTTGGTTTTTTTTTTGCGACTTGTTATCACTATCATTCAGCAAAGCTTCACCAAGGCAGCTCAGTTTCCCCATGAAATTTCCCTGCAAAGCTCATTTTTTAATGGAATACATGGTCACTCTTCCATTTCCCTGTGGCACACCTTCACTATAGCTTAACTTCACTGATCTCTCCATGGTTTATACCTTGAGCAGACAGCAGGCCAGAAGTCATTGCTGTACCTTGGAGGGGCGTGCCCTGCCTGTCCAACATCAAAATCCACTCAAGGTTTTTCTTTTGAGTAATCCTGCCAATAGGAAGACAGTGGGACAAAAAACCCATTACATCTCTGGTACAATATGCAAAAATAAGATCCAAGTAGTAATGGTCTGAAAAGTTAAGGAAGGCAGTGCTCTACTACAGTATGTAGAATCTAATCAGCTTTGAAACAAGTCTTACTTCTCCAGGCTTTAACAATATCTTAACCACTTTTCAGCACTTTGACAGTTGTAATTGACTTTTACATTTGTAGCTAACAAGATGCTCAGCCAGGTTGGACTGTCCTTAATCTGTCGTGTTTGCTGCTCACTGTTCGTGAGGTTAAAGACGAAAGAATTATTACATTTCTCTCCAGTAAATCCATGTCGAGTTTGCACAAGTGACAGAGCCCAAATCCAACTAACGCACGACGTAGGACCTTTCTGTTCCTTACTTTGGGGATTAGAGCGTCTACCTCTGAGTGCAAAGTAAGAAGTGCGACACGCATTACAGATACACACACATACAAGTATACACAGAAGAAGACAAACACAGATTTGGTTTGTGTCATTTAGGCAAAACATAGGTGGCATCAATGTCTTGGCAATTTTTATATTGAATGTGCTTTTTGTAAAATTTGAACTATTAGTGCTGCAGCGACTGACACAGTTGGAGGCTTTAGTCTGATAACAGCTGTGTCATCTTATATATTTCTAGTCAGAGACTCAGTCAAACACACCAGCTGCAGGGAAGGTTATCACACACACACACACACACAACACACACACACACACACACACACACACACACACACACACACACACACACACACACACACACACACACACACACACACACACACACACACACACACACACACACACACACACACTAAGTTAAAGATGCAGAGAGAAGGAGAGCGAGATGTACATTATAACAGCATTATTTATGGACATACACACATACAAATAGACTGTCTTTTATGGGGAAGAGGATGGAGGGAGGTGTGGTCAGAAGGGGTTTTTATACAGAAAGCCCAGTGACGACACAAAATGATTGTTTATAATGGCACTGCAGAGATTTCAAAGTGTCCCATTCTCAGCTGTGAGCAGGCATAACTGTTTGTGCCCTAAAAACAAGCAACATAATGAACATACAGTATGTACAATGCAGGACACACTCATTTTACAACAAATAATGTGTGCACCATTGTAACAAGACAAATTAAAGAAAACCTACTCACTTACAAGAAAGAAATGGGATTATGATGTTTTCTGTTTTCTTTTGTATTTAATGTCTTCACACAGTTGATTCTGGACAGTAAGACCAAGTAAAAAGCACTTTTACTTTAGCACTGTTACAGTTACAAAACATCCACCTGATGTCCTCCAAAGGCTTGATTGGATTATGTCTGTGAACAATTCCAAAAAAAAAAGCTTTGGAGAGTCAAACAGTTTACACCATTAGTAGGATTTCTGAGTTGAAACTCTATAGTACCGAGAGCCGCTGAAGTGATTTGAGCACTGTAGTAATATGTTCAGCTGTGAGTACGGGTGAGAGGTGTCGTGTTCACTACGAGCTGCAGCTCTGCTATTTCAGCACAGACGGCATTACAGTTGTCAAAGTTGAGTTGACTGCATGAACGGTTTTCTCCAAATCAGCTTGTATTTCTCAAGTGAAAAAGTATAGCCTATGCTGCTGGTTCAAAAGTTCCTAAAATAATTGATTTATGTTGCATGTCTGAAACGGTCTGAATCCCAAAATTAAAAAGTGTCCCTAACCTTAACCCTAACTAAATTCTGCTCATACCTCTGTGCTTAAGACCTCCACTGTTGTTCAAAACCAATTAAAATCTCAATAAACAGACACAATGTTGCATTTGGGTGATATTTTCCTTCATTATTTGAAGAGCGCCTGCATTATCTTTTAAAATAGCAATCAAAAATATCTGTAATTGAGTCAAACTAGCAAAAAGGTCAAACAGCTGCTGTGGTAACGAGTGTTGCATCAGAACAGAGGCAGAATTACACAGCTTTCCTCTTATGAAGGTGAAAACTTTCTTTCATGAGTGATAGAAACCCAATCTTGACCATTTCATTATAGTCAGGATTTTGCACCACAGTTTTACTATGTCTGCTATAACTGGTAGTTTATGAGCATCTTTTTGCAAAATGTATATACCCTAGATGTTGGTTGACTTTGTGTATTTTCTGAATTTATTCTGCATATTTGTCTGTGTGCCTCCACACATGTTTTTTAATGTAGTCCCTGAATATTTGTGCTAATCCCTGGTACTCTTAAGCAGAGTCATAAATCAGTCAAACAGTTGTCATCCATCCTGAACACACTGGCCAAACCTGTAAACCCTCTAAAACAAGCCAAAAGTGGATTAGGAGATTAAAAATTTTCATCTCCAGCAGCTTTCACACTTTCTAAAATGCCCTTAGTATTTTAGAGCATTTTGCAAATGACCTTAAAAAGTCCCAGCTGTGTATACTGTAGCTGCAACTGCAAGCAAAACACACATGTAATTCTGGTCATTTGGGGTTCATAACCACTTCCATCCACTGAGTAAGACTCTACAGACATTCTGTATGCTACGCTAAGCTGAACATGCAAGAGTGATTCACATGTTCACAGGGGTGAAATAATGGCGCAATAAACAAAGCAATTGGTAACAGTGCAATATAATAGCAGTCACATAAGGATACAGCTCTGACCAAAATTTACTACCCCCGGGGTGTTTAAAATATCAGCTTGGCACAACAAGGAGCTGCGTTTTAGAATTAATTGGCTCTGCACCTCTCAGAAATGTAGAGCCAGTGAGCTTAGAGTTTTAGCACACACTCCTGATGACGCTGTCTGCATGAAGGCTTTGCTGTCCTTCCTGCTACCTCTGCACTTGACCTCTGACTCCACGACACCCCTGAACTCTGGGCCCAGCTGCTCCCAGTTCCTGGATGAAGAAGAAGCTTGCTTCACTTACTATATGCCAGTGTGTGTAATCAAGTGCTGCAGTAGGACAGGTAACAACAGGCAATTTAGCAATGATTAAAAGCCACTAAATCACCCTGTCACTGTATGTGTGTGTGTGTGTGTGTGTGTGTGTGTGTGTGTGTGTGTGTGTGTGTGTGTGTGTGTGTGTGTGTGTGTGTGTGTGTGTGTGTGTGTGTGTGTGTGTGTGTGTGTGTGTGTGTGCTGTAAATCCGACCGTTGCACGCCCTTGTTTCTTCCCACCAAAGGCGCCTTCATCACGACAGCTTGTTCGGACAGGCAGCCATAAGTCATTGAAAGTGGCCACCAGACAGAGGACATGATTTCCTTTAATAATTAATGGACTAGATTGGACGCCGCTGTTAGAACATGTAAACATTACACACACACCCAGAAGCTTGCATCAGCTTCTCTATCACTCTTGCATACAAATTTTCTTTTCTCACCCATCTCCCTCCCTGCCTCCCTGTGTTTTCCCCACTTTTCAACAGAAAAATTGAAGCTGCACCTACATTTTCCGTCACACATATATTTGAAATAGAAAGAGACAGAAGGTCCAAAGTCGGTGGTGCGTCATCACGGGGAGGCAGGTGTGTGACTTTGCAGTCCTCCATCAGGACACAGTCACAATGTTACTCCATTCCCAGGGGAAAGGGGGTCTGTGAACCCACTGCTGCATAAAGACATACTGCATATGTATCCCATATATTACTGCAGTGACTTATAGCTGTAAAATTTCACTCAGAAATCTTGTGACGTAGACGAATAACAAAACTTAGAAGGCAAATAGTTAAGAAAGTGCATACACAGTCCACCACTGCACACTGATGCTGCAGGCAGGGGTTATACAGTACATTCAGGCCTGATCAGAGCTGAGGGTCACTGATTGGAATGTGTCATCACTTTGTCAGAGCAAATTGAAATGGGTTTGTAAAATGTGTTGTAAAATTAATACGGCACCATATTATGTGACCTTTTAAAAAGGTTATCAGTGAAAGAAGGCATGTACATCATAAACTCCCAGCGGCTCCATTCTGTCTGACGGGACCCTCACAAATGTTGCCCTGTACTGCCCCCTGCAGGCAAATACAAGCAAATTCACAACTGGTGGTTAAATAAAATCAGTCAGTGTTCCACATATGTATGGGGTTAGGAATGCAGACATAAATCTAACTGACACAATGAGGCATTTGATTCTTCACCACAATACAACTGAAATGTTGTTCCTCCCCACTCCAGTAGCTGTGGACAGACTTGGCTCAACATGTGCAAATTCCATATGTGTCAGTAGAATAGAGCGAGGAGCAAATACAATTAATGTTTAGAGAAGGTGGCACCCATTGAGGCCATTCGTCAATTCGCCCAGCAACCCAGTGAGGTCAGACTCAATCGGATGAGGGCACAATTAACTTCTCTGTCCCCTGACAGCTCCATCACTACCGTAAGTGTGTGTGTGCGTGTGTGTGTGTTTAGGAGAGGAGCCGAAAAGCCTAATATTGCTGTCTGCTTGAATCTTTGAACAACACTTAAGTAACTCTCCAAAAGGGAAATGATAAAACCTGATTTGATCAATTGAAAGCAGTCAGGCGTGTCTATGCATGAATGTGTGTGTGCGTGTGTGTGTGTCCGTGCGTGCGTGCGTGCATGTGTGAGAGAGATGCAATCAGTTTGTTGTGTCTCTACACTATTTGCTGTCATCCTGTCAGACAGTCAGGTGTCTCTTTCAATGTCACAAAGCTTCTGATGCCCAGAGCTGATGGAGGAGCCCCGACTTCATTAGCAGGTTAATTAATGTCTCCCAGAAAACATCTGGAGGACACATTGGCCACCCAGCTGCTATTACAAACCTCTTAATTTCCTTTCCCCTTCAAATAGCTTCAAGAACTATGTTGCTGCATCCTAATGGCTCCATCTTCGACTCGTACTTGATGTTTAACCACATTAAAGTGTGTAATTGAATACTGGCCTGCAAAGCACCCAGAGGCAGCTTAGCACAAACTGTCAGAAATGTTAGCTTTGGTCTAATGAGAAATCTATCAGTAGTCTGTTTTGGAATTATTCTCCATCTCTCTTTTTGTTCAGAGTTCATCGTTATCTTTTACCAGTGTGTCTTATGGCCTCTCTTCAAATTCTTATCTGTCTCTTATGACCTTCTATCACTACTGCTTAGAAGCCCATTGTTGTAAGATTGATCTGTGCCAAACTGAGATTGGCAATAGCGTTGGGGATTGCTTGGCATAGTGCTGCAGGCTGATGTACATTTGCAAAATCGCAGGCACACAACGCAGAGGCACACACATCGCACTGACATTGAAACATTGACAATGGGTCATGGAAATGCAAGATGAAAAGAGGAAAACAACTTTATTCTCAACTGACTCACACACAGCCAAAGGCGGCCTCCTCAAATCATTTTGCAGCCACAGCTGGGGCTGTCTGTTTACAACTTACTGATGGAGCTTTTTCCCCCTTTGATTTATTTATTTATTTCTGTAATCTAGGAAAAAAAATCATTTTAAAGGTATAATTGATTGTGTAGCTGACAGGAAACTAGAGGAGACATAGTGACGGAATGTAATAGTGGTCACATAAAAAAGGCTAAATAGGAATGTCAGACCTTAGTTTCGTCATTGTCACAAAGCAGGCCTGAGTACACTTCAAGGTGTGATTGTTTTTTGTATAAAAGATGGATGCAAAAGCGGAGAATGCCCAATGGATGTCACTGATGCATCAGTATTATAATCTTTCTGCATGGATGTTGATGTGAGGAAACTTTAAAATTAAAACTTTAAAATGAAATCAACCAAACATTGTAATCACAGACACATGCCAGAGTTTTTTGAGCTTATAAAGTCCTGTACTTTCCCCCAGAACCTTTGGTATAGACAAATATCCATCGATGTAACCACAAATTCAGTGAAAACAGTAACAACAACTCAATCTATAAGAGAAGGGGCTACTTAAGCAGCATTTAATGACTTATGCATCTTGTTTAAGGCACCTTTAAATGTAAAAAAGTAGAGTAGGGAGCTGTTATTCTTTTTCCTAGATTAAAAAAAAAACCCCACCATCTATGGACTCAATTCATTGATTCATAGACTAAATTAAATAAATGTGTACATTTTCCATCAAACGACAATCATCATGAGCAGTTTCATAGCTCTGTTTCAGGATGAAGTACAGGATGATTACATTGAAGGCTTTTGTTCATAAGTTCATAAATATTGACGTTTTTGGGTTTTTTTAATTTTCATGTTTCATGTTCAGTGTCAAAGAGAGATTTCATTGAAGACATTTTAACACATAATATTGTACAAGCTGGTACTAAGAGTTACTGTTTAACAAAACTTGTAAATAATAATATGTAATATGTAGAAATTGTTGAACTGTTTGGCCAAATCTATAATAAGATTGTATGACTTTTTTATTGGCCGGACAGGTCTATTACCTATGATAAATAAGCTACAGACCAGTCAATGCTCTATTCACTTGTAAACTGCAATATCAGCAATGCAAAACATATATTAGCAAGAACAAGGACAAAAGTAAAGAAAGAAGATAAACATATCAGGAAAGTATTAGTTAAAGATCAGTGCAGTTATTATATATTCCATCTGAAACTTATCTGAACACAGCCTCCTCCAGACCAGGTTAGGTTAGCCTCATCGGTTACCGTGGGGATCTAAAGACTCTCCTTTAGGATTCTGAACATTTTGGCTGTAGCCTCAATTCTTCAAAACCACAAATCACACTGGAGCCCTCAGCCTACCTCTGAGAGGAGAGATTCACTTATATTTCACACTGTTTTTCACAAGAGATCCCAGGGGTAGGTCATGAGTGGTTTATCCTTACCGAGGAGGCTCCCATCTGCCTTCTTCATTTCATTTACTTTAGAGATGGTTGCAACAAAGGTCATTTCGTAGTTTTTTCTGATATTATATAAAGGAGACTTTTTAGTTTAACTTTTCAGTTTACTTCTAACTTTGACAATGTCAAGGTTGCAGGTTTGCAACAACAGCACATGGGAGACATGAGGCTCAGGTTGGGATGAGAGTTACCGCAGCAGAAAATGTATGAATCACTATTCGATGAAATGTGATAATAAAATGACATTTTCTGCTATTTATAAAGATGGTCTTTGTAAATGTAGTGTGGTGGCACAGTGATGCTGGGATAAGTACAAAGACAAATTTGAAAGCAGAGGATGAATGATCAGATAAGATAAATTAATTTATAGTGACTTGATAAAATCCCTCATATCCGACATAATCTTGAAAAATAAAATAAAAACACAGAATTACTGTGAGTCAACTTTTCACATGCTTTTCGTGACTGTTTGATGATGATATGCTATCTGGTGACTTTTGCTCCTGCTTTGGGATGATAAACCCTACTTTAGCACCTACAACACTTAAATTAGTATTATTCTAATGCTTCAGCCTCTAATGGTTGACAAAGTTATCATCATTGGGACAGAATTCTGCCACACCATTACAAATGAGTGTTCTAGAATAATAATCACTACAAGCGCGATGGTATATCTTGCTTGGATTGAAGGTCAAAGTGTGATATGAAACCTGTGGGACATCCAGAGAGAGGAATGTGCCCCCAGGGGTCTCCCCAAATATCTCCGCTGTCAACTGGAGTGACTCCAGTCTACGGTGGACTTTGTTGGACAAAGATGGACATTTTCCCAAACTTTTCTGTAGAGACCTGGACTTTAATAGCAACATTCGTCGCTCTCCTTATAGTGTAAGTCCTTAATAATTATATTTCCATCCTTTTGAATGCATGAGGATAAAATTACCAATTAAGCGAGCGTTGAATAATCATTTTTGCAAACAATAGAGGGAGAAGGCAGCGAAAGTCCTTCAAAGTGTTAATGAGAAATAATGACATCACAAAGTCGTCATTTTATCTGTTGTGACAGAAAAAACCTGGCACAGAAAAGAATTCACATTATTTCCACAAATTTGCAAACTTTGTCAAGTTTCTGTCACAGCTAGAAAAAAAAGGATGTACACACTGTACGTTCAGTTACATAACAGTAACACGTGACATCACAAGTGGTGATTTTACTGGACTAATGGTAAAAAAACTAGGGTTGTACAGTGGGGTTAGGGCTTGTTTGAAATGAAATGCCCTTTAATCTGGAAAGGATTTGGTCTCAATTTTGTTATTCTGTTTCTTTCTCAGATATGGGTACGCTCCATATGGCTTTTTCAAGAAGAGAGGCATCCGTGGGCCCAAACCTTTGCCCTTTATTGGGAAATTTTTGGGTTACAGAAAGGTGAGACATGAATCATTGGAGCAGTTTTATGAGGGAAATTCTGCTTATGATGGTTTATTTCTTGATGCAATTGTTTCTATTTATTTATTTTTTTAACTCAGGGCATTCACAATTATGACATGGAATGCCAAAAAAAATACGGCAGAATGTGGGGGTAAGTGTGTGACAGTACTTTGGCCTAAATGGACTATTACGCGATGCTGTTTCAGTAGTAAAAGATGAGAAATGGAAGAGGATTCGCAACACACTTTCTCCATCATTCACCAGTGGACGACTAAAGGAGGTTAAAAGTACACTACAGCTCAAATATAGAGTATATGGCCAAAAGTATTCCCTTACCTACCTTCACAGGGATATGAACATCAGTTGCCTCTCAGTTATAAACCATATGCTTTCATGATGTTGGTCTTCCCTCTGCATTGGTAACAGTTCACTGCTTTCCACAAGGTGTAGGAGTGTGTTAATTGGAATTTTTGTCCATTCTTCCAGAAGGCCATTTCTCAGGTCAGACTGATTTTGGATGAGAAAGCCTGGCTCTCAGTGTTGACGCTAATTCATCCCATAGTTGTTGGGTTGAGGTTGGGGGAGTCAAGTTCTTCAACACCAAAGTCACCCATCCATGTCTTTATGGGCCTTTCTTTGTGCAGTCATGTCCGAATCAGAAGGAACTATTTCCAAATTGTTACCTCAAAGTTGGGAGCATTAATTTGTCCAAAATATCTTAATATGCTGCAACATTAAGCGTTCCTTTCTCTAAGGGGCTGAGCCAAAATAAAATTTAAAAAAAAAACCAACACACCATAAGTGCAGTCAAAAAAGTCCTGTTGTCATGGCAACCCACAAAGCCGCTGACTCCGCTTTGTGGTCATGGGAGTGATTGGAACACTTGACTTCAATGATTTCGATAGTTGAGCAAATGCTTTTGGCAATATCTATTTTGCATTTTTAATTCACGGGTCAAGTATTCATCTTTGCTGGCTATGAAACCAGTAGCAGCTCACTGGAATTTGTAGGTTACAACCTGGCAACCCATCCTGAGATCCACAGGAAGCTGCAAGATGAAATTGACAAAAACTTCCCACTAAAGGTTACTTGAGTATTGATTATCTATTTCTGCTGTGATTTATTTTGCCTCTCGCAGCAGCAGACTGAGTGCTCCATCTGATGAGAACTTTACACTGAACATGCTTTTAGGATTGGCCAACGTATGACTTCCTAATGAAGATTGAATACCTGGATATGGTTCTGAATGAGTCAGTGAGGCTGTACCCTATTGTTCCTCGCAGCATAGACAGAATATCAAAGACTCTTGTGGAAATTAATGGAGTGACCATCCCCGAAGGAACAGCTGTCGCGATAACAGCTTATTCACCACGACCCTTTATTGTGGTCTGAGCCTAAAGTCTTCAAACCTGAAAGGTACTTTACTGAGTTAAAGGTAAATAAATTTAGAAATGAAATGTAATCAGAAGCTTTATATTTGTTCGTAATCTTTTAGGTTCAGCAATGACAACAAAGACAACATAGACCCTTATGCCTTCCTGTCTTTTGGAGCTGGACCAAGGAATTGTATTGGCATGCGATTTGCCATGTTGATGATGAAGTTGGCCCTGGTGGAGATCCTTCAGAACTTTAGCTTTGTCACCTGCAAGGAGACAGAGGTAGTTTTAAAATGCTGACAGATACTTTAGCAAGAGCTTTTTCAGGGATGAATTTCTCACACATCTTTTTTTTTTTTTTTTTTTTTACATACTGTAGATTCCACTAGAGTTGGGAAGTGATAGATTTACCTAACCTAAGAATCCCATCAAGTTGAAGCTGGAGCCCAGGGTAATTGTTCCTGATTCTACCTCAGGCTGACTGCTTGCTTACCTCCATATTAAGTTACCAGTATGTTTATGCACCAATAAACCTCTTGTATACAAGTACGTTTACAGTTGAAATGTTGCAAATGCCTTGTCACATGTTATAGAAACACATGTTCACCACTGTGGTAGTACATGTCAGCTGCTTTTCATTAGTTCTCTTCAAAGGTTAGACTCCTTTTTACAACTCTGTAAAACTTCAAGTTACTGTTACATATGTTGTTGATTACTGTTGTGCTGCGAAAACACATTGTAGTGGTAGCATTTCTGAAGTAGAAGGTTCACATGTAGTCAGTTATCGTTATCCTGGTGAGTCCATTTCCATGTTTTCTGGTTGACTGTGACATTTCATTAAGGGTGGAAATTGGGGTTTGTACAATTTTCATATAGATATAGTCTATTTATAATATATGAATGGAAACTAAATGACAAAAAAATATTTAAATTATACATCCACAGATATGAATAAGGAATGAGAGTGAAATAATTTTGTAACGATACAAATAATGATTAAGATTTTACCAGATAAATTAGGCTATGTTTACAAGGTTAATATTTTGCTCAAGAAAAATGTTTAATGCAGGAGTTTTCTTTTTACTGCATTAAGTTTGTTCTTGCTTTTTCCATTCTTTACTGATTTTAATAAAAACAAATGGAATCTTTTTTTGAGTCTGTTTTACATTTTTTAAAATATTATAGAGAAATGTGACACTGACCTTTGAAATATGACCTCAAAAACCTGGGCTGCATTCAACAGTTCATTAGAAAGAAAGCAATCTAGTTTGCACAGACCTCAGAACAGCATGCAGGTTTTATTATGTGAGCATGACTGACTGTAAGCAGATGAACGTTTGGCAAAAACATCTCATCAATCAGGTTGTGATTTCTACTGTTGATTAGAAACAAAAGACGTGTTTTCACTTTTCTAGAGCTTAAAACCAAATGAGTTCATGAATGGAAGCAGGTTAAGGCGTCTACACATTCCCAATTTTTTTTACATGGAGACATGGCTTGATGCACAGCAAGTCACGCTCCGTGTTGTATTACTGCCATTTCATCACTAAGGGGAGTTGAAACACAGACACTGCAAGGCTTGTTCTTTATCAGACTCAAAAATCAGAAATGTATGGATTTATATATAATTATCAGTCTTTATTGAAACACATATAAGCTAAAAGGGAGGGTGGGATTGATCACTAGATAGATAAAAATGCACTGATATGTACGATTAATTTTTCATGTCAGTTTTGGTAAGCAAACTGTTTAAATTGATTTTTAAGACTATTTCTTTTATCCACATCACTTTACAATACTCAATCATATCAAATCTGGTGATGATATATCTTGAGGAATAAAATTTAAGTACATTTTAGATTATTATTTTTTTAGATTAAGTTTTGTCATATTGGATTTATTAAACCCAAAATCCCATGTCACAATCCCATAGTGGGCATTTACAGTATATACCTGTACATCATCCACTGTCCTTAGACTAGGATCAAAGCCAGATCCATTTTCCTGTACTGATACTAAACTACTGTGGCCCAGTTAAATTGCAGATTTTATTTTACATGCACATGTACTTGGTAATAGAATCATGAGAGGCACTTCCATCATCCGAGGAATACACTGTTTGCTTTCAGATTCAAAATAGAATGTTAATACATGACAACTACGGTCGTGAAATGATTGCTTGGTTGAAATATTTTAGTACGAAACTGATGTTTATTGATTTTTATTTGTGTTCTTCAAATGGAAAACAATGCAATTTAGTTGCATACTGCATGGCAGTAGAGAGCACAGTTAGTGGGGCTCTTACAGCATCGCATCTATAGCACTTATACCTGTAGGTATTCAAGAAAAAAAAAATCGCACTATCGGCACAGCAAATTTGTCAAAACAATAAAAATATACCTTATGAAAAAAAATACATAAACAGATCACATTGTTGCTCCAAAATTTACAATAGAGTTCACTTATTTACCTAAAACGTCGATTCATGACAAAGAAACATCTAAATATAAATATATGAATGTATAAATTTCACCATTATTGGTGCAAATCTGCAATCACTTGTTTCACGTTGGTACTCGGGAGGGGATAAACATCAACACTGGACGTCCGAAACAAAGAGGTTTATCCCACCAGCAGGGAACGCCTTTGTCTCCGCCCTCTCGTAAAAATCCTCATCAGCCATTGGCTCTGTTTTCTCCACACGGCGTCGTGATTGGCTGAGGCCCTCGTCACTTAAATGTCTGTTGTTCACATTCGCCTCGGAGCGAGAGCGTCTGTGACAGTGGACGGCTTTGATTCATGCTGTCGCGGATCCTCATTCTTGGACTTAAAGAAGAATTAATGCGTCCAGAACGGAGCGCATGAGGGTATGTTGGTTGCGGAAATGTTTCCCGTGGTTTTGCAGAAATTCTATTTCCAGTTCGATTGGGTTTTATAGTAAGACTGCAGAAGTCCACAGACAGGTCTCAGACCCAGTGTGGTATTGGTTCGTATTGTACACGGCTTTGTCAGAGAAACTTCCAGCGATTGTGCTACAATAAGAAAAAAAAAAACTTTATGATACACAATAATGAAAAAAAAACAGCTCTTAGATAAAAATTTAGTGAATGGTATGTTCGCTTAGATTCAAGGATGTTAAATTGAGTTCATTTTCACGTTTGTGTGTGTGTGTGTGTGTGTGTGTGTGTGTGTGTGTGTGTGTGTGTGTGTGTGTGTGTGTGTGTGTGTGTGTGTGTGTGTGTGTGTACTTCAGGCTGTAATAGACTATTGATGGGGTATTGATTTTCCATTATCACCCCAGGCAGTCTATATTGCATAACAGCTAATTTGGAGAGTTTGATGGTTGTGACTCTTTACAAATTGAATTGAATGTTGCCAACAAGGAAAATAATGATGGTCCCTTGTAAAATACCCAAAAAGCAGGTGGAAGCTCTGCTGTTCCTCAGCAACTACTGTGATTTATTGCTTTGTCCTGCATGTTGAGAACAGATCCTTCCTGGTTTTCCAGCCAGGATGAGTCAAGTTCAGCCAAAGCTTTCTTTGTTTTCCTCAGAGAAATGAGTGTAAAAATGGAAAAGTAGCAGTGTGTATTGACTTGATCATTGTTTGCTGATTTGGTTGACACCCATTAGAAAGCAGGATCCAGTGTGTGCGTGTGTGTGTGTGTGTGTGTGTGTGTGCGTGTGTGTTTCGCTTCTTTGAAACACACACACATGCAAGTTCTTTTTAAGATGTGACCAAAGGCATTTTCCCTTTCCCTCTCAAATTCAACTCCGGAGAAAGTACCACTGAGCATAATCCCTTTATTTCTCAGAGCTCTCTAAATGATGCCTGATATGTGAAATTTGACTCTGATGAACATGAGATCTCACTTAATAATTCAATTTCTGCATTATAGCAATATCAATTCAGTATCAATTTGTTTTACAAAAATTTTAAAAACTATAGATGTTTAAGTAAGATCTCAATATTTTTCGATGAGTTTAAGACAATAAGTCATAAAACACTTCATCTAAACTTTAAGTTACCATTTATGTGGTAGCTGCTGGATCACCAGCCAGCTGTCTTGCTTACAAAGCCAAAATGCAACACTGCCACTTGAAAGCACTGTGGGCCACAGAGTGGAATACTGGAATTTACCCTTGAGTGATGATTCCCATGGAGTGGGAATCCCTGGAATGTTGGTAGCTGATTTGCAAATATTGCGTGACACAAAGTTTGGCCATATGTTGACAGCCAAGAGTTTAAAAACATGCTAACAAATCCAGCAAGAATCAAAGCATTTATGCCTAATGTGGCAAAGGACTATCCCTGTCAGGTTCGTAGCTAGTAAGTAACAACTTATTCACATTTCACGGATTTTACTTGCATGTGTGGCGAGCCACAGAGTGCACTGAGGAAATTGCACGAACTTCTGCTGCAGGAAAGTAAACAGAGCTATTGAAATTCAACCATATGTGGCCATGAGAAGGAAAGTGGAGGTTTGTTCAAAGGAAAGATGAGGAATAATAACTTTACTATTGATAAAGATGAGTGACAAATTCAAGAGGATAAAGAAAACAAAATAGAATACTTTAAAAAGCAGCAAATGTAACAAGTGTGATGATGAGGAATGAAGAGTTTTATGTAGTGTGATTTATAGAGTACAAGTTTCATCTCAGTTGAATACCCTTAGATCTAGGACCCACTAGATAGTCGGTGCTCATCACCTTGAAAACACAAATGTTTTTCACTTATAATCATTCCAAGAAGAACAAACCGTTACTGGACTCACTGGCAGTCGGATTTTAATGAGACACCCATCTATATATAGATTTAAGTTTAGTTTAGTTTTTGTTAGGTTTGGTTATTTTTTTTTATTTTTAAAAATATTTTTTGAACAAATAGTGAGAGTTATTGATTGTATGTACATTGTACATACCTCAACCTAGCTAATAATGTCTAGAGCCTTACGAGTGTATGCAAATAAGATGTGCACAAAAACCACATTCAACCAACATTCTTAGAATTTAGAGCACACTACCTTCCCCGTGGACAACGGGGATTGAATAAAGCGCATAACTGTCCTCAGCAACTTAACATGCAGACATGCTAATGACTTCCTGTTTGTAACCAGGACCACAACCCAGTGAGCCCACAGATGGAATTTCAAATCCTATCCTACATCAGCTCCATGCCACTCAGTGAAGAACAAAACACACAGAACGAAGGAAGAATTAAATTCTCCTCAGCACATAAATCCATTCATAAAAAACAGACAAATTTGTGATTGTATTTTACGTGCATTTGTTTCTCATTTGTGATCAGAAATAACAAAAATCTTTCTTGATTCTCTGTCTCTTCAGGATGATAAGATGAATGTAGAAGCTCTAAGCAGAGCAGAGCTGCTGACTTTTCTCAGTATCTTGGAGGGAGAGCTGGAGGCCCAGGATACGGTCATACATGCCCTCAGAGTAAGTTGGCCACTACATCTGATACACACAAATTCCACTAGAAAGCGTGACAACATTATTATTACTGAAATATAATGGTCATCCCAGCACTTGATTACTGTAAATAATTCTTTTTATTTTATCCTTAAGTACTGAGGACATCCTTAGGGACTAAAATTAACCTGTTTTAGTCTTACACCCCCAAAAAGAATGCGAGCCGACAGGGAGGGGATGTGTAAACAGGAAGCTAAGGAAACAGCTGGTAAAGACAATGGCACAGAAGTGATTCTGGTTTCCCATGGGCCTTTCAGTCCACTAGACCACCAGGATTATTACTGCTAATGCTTTAAATCTGTGTTTCTCATTTTTGAATCTTAGTCAATTCATTAATTTTTTTCTACAATACAACTTAAAAAAAAACTTTTCTCCCCAAAAGAATAACAATATCTGATACTGATGATGAATGCATGATTCATTATATTTGAAAGATCCAGACTCAAGGAATTAGGTGATATATCCTAATTTGACAAGAGGCAAATCCTAGTAAAGCAACATGACCGTGTGTGTGCCAAATGCCGGGTGCAGTTTGTTCTACTCACAGTGACAAAATTGATTAATTTTATTTTGATAAAGCTGGAAAATATAAAATTCTGATGGTTTGGCTTTTCGTGACACTGGTGAAGTTCTTTTCTCTCTTTGATGCTTTGAGCTTCATCAATTCAATCTGGAAAGTGATCCTGCTGCCAAAACTGTCTGTAACCATAGTGGAGAACTTAAGTGGCTACTTGGACAACGTGAATCAGCAAAGCGCATGTTAGAAACTGTATCTCAGGCATGACTCGACAAACAGATTAATTACGCTGCAAGTAGCAACCATGACTATTGAGGTGTATAAAACAATCACTGATAGTGGAGTTTATCTAGCAAGAAAATTGTCTTTAATCATGTGAGAATTTCAGTGCTAGAGCCTGAGGGTAAGTCACTGTCATCGCATCTATCCAAATGGATTGTAAAAGAACATCTTTCATCTTCTTTTTTTTGTGTCTGCATGTATTGTCATAGTTTAACCCCATAAAAGGGGGTCAACTTTTTATGAGATCATTGCTTGTTTTAGTCTTGCAGCAAAATCTTTAATATATATATATATATATATATATTTTTATTTTTTAATACAAAAAAATGTAGAACAAAGCATCTTTCTTGGTCTGACAGTTTCAGATCCTTCTGTTTTATCCTTCTTCCTTGTTTACATCGTCTCTTTCACTTAGACTCAGGCGCCTTCATCATTGACCATGACCATGGCCCATGCACGTACACACACACACACACACACACACACACACATACACACACACACACACACACACACACACACACACACACACACACACACACACACACACACACACACACACACACACACACACACAGCTAATGTCTGGTTGATATTGAACTCTGTTTCCTTACATTGATCCACCCAGTGGGTATCGTCTTCAATCCTTATCACTCTTTTAAAATGATAAATATGCTTGAGACAACCACCTTGTGGCACCTCTTAACCCTACCGTCACTCATCACCCTGTGAAAACTTTCAAAGGTTATTAGCACTTGTTTACTTTCTCAAGAAATGATGTCACCTTTTGGGACTTGTCTCAACAGATTCTTGATTGTGCTGTTCTCATCACTAAGGCTACAGATAAGTAGTTTCACTAGAGGGAACATTCCTGAGAATATGACACCAGACACAGGCTCTGCATTCCAACAAGAGTGGCATATCTTTTCAGTTGATGCTTGTCAATTTATGTATGGGAAAACTACTTTTTATGTTGTCATGAATGATTCCTAAGTAATGATTCGTAATTCTAGCATAGGTTCTCAACAGCCTTATGAAGGCATGAATAAAGACCTAGAGCAGGGCAGAACTTTGACTTCTACCCATCAATATGAAGTGCGTGAACACTGGAAAAGAAATGTGTGCAACTTCACGTCTAAACAAACTTTGTGATATTGACATATGTCTCGGGTTTACAGAAAGGACTTCAATTTCTTGTCATCGACCTCGTGAGACAAACAAATTGCTGTTTGATAATGATTTAATTGTTTACCCTGGTCACCAGGCTTTTGTGGTTTAAAAGTTACAGTCATGCTAAGTAGAGACTGTCTTGTTTTTTAGAATGATGTCATGTCCTGTAATCCTAGAGGCTTTTCTGTTTCTGCAGACTGACTTTATTTTCCTGACTACAGCCTACAGCTCAGATAAGAGTTCATATTCTTTATTCGATATGGATCATAATCCAATCTGGGACAAATTTTGAGACTGGTCAGGAGGAACCTTTTTAAATGAAACTACACAGCAAAGCAATATCTAATTTAACACTGTAAAGTACACTGGTCTATGTCAATAAAGTGCTCCTAAAATGACAGTGTTAGTCCTGCAAGCATAAAGCTCCATGGCTTGACAATGGTTATTAGTTTCTTTGTTTTCTCAAAAACAAGTACAGTAAATAGAAACACACCCATATGAAGAAATTATGCATGTAACTGACAGTCGTGATTATTCCATGTGAGTGACACACTGTGTGTCAGGCAATGTCCCTACGAAGGCTTCTCTGGTAGTCTCTTGTATTATTTTAACCTGCTTGAAAATAAATTACCTGTAATACCTGTAATGGGAACTGACTTCACCCTTTTCTTTTATTTGCACCGACTTGGAGTGTTTGACTGCTACAAATAAAGTAGTGATAGAGGAGGTCAGGTAAAACCAAGTCTGAGATAAGATAAGAAGTTGACGTTAGTGAATGAATTCCATTTAAATTCTCAGTATCAAGACACACTGCAGCACTTCCTTATTGGATCAAATGATGAATCATAGTCCTCTGAATGCATACAGGCCAAAGAGTGACGAATCCTGCTTCTGTTTTTTAACAATAAACACCACTGAGCTCACAAGGTTGTTAATCATTACATATAAGTTGTCTCGATGTAACTAATAAAATAAAGTGGGACTATGTTTGGCTACTTCCTGGGTTATCTTTATTGCTGTCTTTGGTTAATGTGTGGGTGGGATGTGTGGAGATACAGTTTACGCCTTAAGCACACTTTAGTTCTAAAAGTAAACATTCAAAATCTCATCCCTCTGTCTCTTTATCTCTCTTTCCCTCCCTCTCTCTCTGTCTCTTTTGCAACCAAATAACACACATATACAGTAGGTGTTGTGGGACTCTGAGGCATCTGTCTGAATACTAGCTCTTCCACTTTTGACATCAAATGAATATCATGTACTTTTTTGAAATTAAAATCAATGCACAATAATGAAAAATCTACTTTTCCACTTTGGGACTATCTCTAATCAAGGTTTTGGAGACAACAGCTGAGCATTCCCTCAATATATTCCCTGATCCATAACTTTTTTCAAAGGGAATAAAGTAAACAGAGTCCTGAAGAGTCAGCCCTTCATCTTCTACCAGATTCTTACCTGAATTTTATTACCAGTTCCCATTCCCAAGGACACATGGTCTGAAACACCATTCCAGGTCAATGATCAAGTTGCTCTGTATGGTGGAACTTAGTTGTTTTGCAGTAGAATCACTTATTTAGGCCTCAACTCTGTCTTTTGGCTTGTTTTGTAGGTATCCTGTTTACATGGTCAAAAATAAGTTAATACAGCTCTAATACTACATGTATTGGCATCATTAGAGTTTTCTTCCTAAACACCCACTCTATCCATTTGTTGTCACAATGTTGTGTAGCTCCTATATTGCTTATATTAGTCCCAAACACCAGACTAAGGCATTTGTTCTGCTTGGTTGGTGTGTGATATCATATCCTATTTTCTCACCTAAAAGAAAAGCTACAGGTGACTCATTTAAGTTGATTTTGTTTGCAATAGCAGACTCTTCTGCAATGTCGGCAACCAATACACAGTAAAATGGATCAGAGTTGTTCGTGTCAGTTTGAATTTGTAGCCTTGCCGGCTTTGTTGAATCTGTTGTGACTGTCTGTGGATTAATAACTGCTGGGAAGGCCTGGTACTCTACAGGGTTGACAAGTGGTTCATTGACTACATTTCCGTCTCCAAGATGCAGAACAGATGTTCTTTCCAACCAACAGATGATACACTGTGCCACGAATGTCACACTTTCTCATCTAATAAATTCTGATTAGGATCAAACGGTATCTTGTCTTCACTGAAACAACATCCTTGTTAATTTTACCCATTTGGTTTGACACAACAGAACAGACCCAAAGGTACTCACAGCCATTTGTTTGTTTTACGATTTAAAAGTAAAATTCTGGAGTGCCCCTATGGCGTCATCCATTATTCTAAAGCTGCTATTAGAGCAGCTTAAATTCCATGAAAGTAACTTTTCATACCCAACAGGTCTGGCCTTGCTGTTCTTTGGCTTCCGTCTGTCTCTTTGTACTTTCCAAGACTGGATTAATTCACCTGGAATGCATACATTTCTCATAAACTCCACTGCAAAGCCTAGATGATATACCAGACACAAGCAATTATGTGAAGAACATAATGCGGCAGGTTGCACAGGCACTCAGGCAGACACATTCCAGATGCGCAAAACAAAGGTATAAATATGTAGAAGCGCATGCATTCATCTCAATTTTGAAAGCTGTTACATTTTCCTTTACTCTCAATGTTATGTGGGCCTGGTTCTGGGCTAATCTGTACGTGTGTAAGAGGAGATGTGCACTCAAAACTATTCAGAGCTGTAATTTTGTCCACGCTAGCTCCTGATTTCATTGTATGTGAGTCATTACAGAGGCTCTAAGGAAACAGAACACCCTGGCTCCATTCAGCCCACATAAGGAGATGATTGTACCTCGAGGCTATAGGTAACTGACTGACAGACTTTTTCCAGGTGAAAAGCATCATATTGTCTTTCACACCTCATTACAGCTGTAGGGATGCATTAGACAGTTCTCAGAACTTGCTCTGAGGACCCTCAGGGTTCCTTCAGGGGGTGACATGATCCCAATCTAGAGGCTCAGGAAAAAAAATTGGAATGATGTGTTTTCATGACTGTTTGATCCATGAGAGTTATGTTCGGTGTGTTTTTTCATATCGGGACTATTGGGACAAAATCTTACTGTGTCAGGACCCGTGGTCTATTCTGTCATTTTAAACCTGACAGCATTCAGGCTGCTGAAAAAGGCTGCACTCAAACAAATGTCCTCTTCTAAATAATCATTCTAAGATGTTATCAAAGAATACTTGATGCAGATTATAAATCTGAAGAAGTGTATTAATAGAACATAAGAGACCCTCCCGTGACTGAGTTGTGAAGACATTTGTGATCTGCAGCGAGGCAATAATTACAGCTTTGCACCAGAGAGGGTTTTCTTGTTGTGCCCTCTCATAAAGGAAAGCACACTCTGTCATTATGATCAGAATTATCCTTAGAAAACCATAGGAGACCGAGGTTCAGACTACTACACACACACACACACACACACACACACACACACACACACACGCAAGCCAATTTCAGCCTGGTCCTTAATGGTCAGTTTAAACGGTCATTTAACTCAGGAAGCTGCAGGTTTTTTTCCTGCGTGATGAATGAGCTTCAAGACTTTACTCCATAGTCCAACAAAAAAAATATTCACATCGTCCTTGGGAAGGCACACATTTATTTTGGATGATGCTAGAAAAGGAGTCCATATACTACACATACTCGTGCTAAACATACAGGCATTGAAGCCTTCTGGGTCAGTCGTGGAGACAATACAACAGATTGAAGGCATTGAGATGGTGTCTTTGTTGGAGTCCTGTAATCTCTTCATTGAGGGTCACACTCTTTGTTTGGCAAGAGAAAGAGCCTCAAATATAGCCTCCTCAGTGACGCCCTCGGGGCGTTTGTGTGTGTATTTTTGTGAAGCCGCTTTCCAAGAGTGCCTGAGAAAAAGAGGGCTGACAGAGGCGGATGTAGACAGAGGCGTTTTCTGAGAAATGGTGATGAACTGGCAGAGGAATTCAGTGCCATGCATGTTTTTGGCAGGGGGACGAAGGGGGCAAAGAGGGCCTTGAGACAGTGACGGGCCCCTAAGGCGTACAGTGAACTCTGTGGCATGCTTCCATCATGAACACCCCAGCTAACCCTTTTATTGCTTGCTTTATGGAGTAAATAAGACTTCCTGCTTACAGCAAACCAGAGAGGGGCCAATCAAGCCTAATCCTCTTTCACTTCATTTGTCATCATTCCAGAATGTTTCTGTTAAATGGGCTTGATAAATTGAAATTAGTTGAGGTGTTTGGAATAGTTTGTCCCCATCGAGATCCAATTTTTCCTCTTAAATAAGTGGTGTATTAACTTTTATTCAATTATTTTACCTTTACAATGTTACTCATCCTCTTAATTAGAAATTCTGCGTGTGTGTATGTGTGTGTGTGCGTGTGCATGTGTGCGCGTGTGTGTGTCAGATTTCATGGCCCGGTCCTTCACCCCTGCATCCCTGGGGAGGAGTTAACATCTGTTCCTGTTGGGGGTTGGATGGTCGTCTCTCACCTCTTTGTGTTTGGGTTGAGGGGAAAGACCATCTGCTTGTACTCACACTGATAATAACATCACCCCATACAGATTTTCTACACACAGAAACAGACACACACTCACTTCTGAGTCCATGTATGATTGTATTATAAACATATGAAGTTATTACCTTAAAGGTTACACCTCCTGATCCTCTATTTAGTATGGTCTGTGAGTGTCTGTGTGTTTCTCTACTTAAACAAAGGATGCTTGTAGTGAGATACTTTTTTATTATTCTTGGCTCTGGTGGTTGAGTCTCATTTTATCTTCTCAACACATTTTTCCTGTGCCGCAGTGTGGAATGAAGTCCTCACTCCATCAAACCTCTAGTTGTGACATCTTGTCAGCAGTTAACATGTACATGGATACTCTTCTCTCCATTTAGATTTAGTTACAGCTGACTTGCTGTGCTGTGGTGTGTGTGTGTGTGGGTGCGTGTTGGCCCTGCAAAGAGCTGGCATCTTATATTGGGTGTACCCCGTTTTTTAACTTTAGCCAGCTGGGATAGGCTCCAGAATCCATGGCCCTCAAGGCAGAGAAGCAGCTCTAGACAATGGACATACAGTAAATGTATTTGTGCATCAAATAACAAAAAAATTTAAAAATTAAATAAAAAAAATGTTAAATTTTTTTTTGCGGATTTTCTGTCTTCTTAAATTTTTGTCTCAACATATTATTAGCATTCAATATTATATTTTGACCAAATAATTACTTCCTTGATTTGTCCTTCACATCTGATATTTTCTCCTGCGTGGGCCAACAAATTACAGTACTAGATGATTCCATGGATTGCTACGTGCCAAATCCTAATATATAGAGGGAGATAATTTCATGATATAAAATGTCTACAATTATATATCTCATTATCTTAAACAGTGTGTTATTTATCTGAAATGTCCTGCATTTGTTTAGAAATATTAAACAAACTTCTTCCTATGAATGAGTCTGATTATCACTTCCGGGCCTCCCAAATCATAAAAAGACTTCTTCCAATGTTTTTTTAAACATCATCAAAATCCCACGATGATTAAATAACTATGTTCTGTGATCTTCAAGAATACATTTTCTATCAGCCACCCTCATTTTTCAGTGCATGGAGCTCTGCCTTATTTGAATGAAATGTTAAAAAAGTAAAATGGACTCAACAGAACAATGTGTGCTGTGTGTATCTGTCTATCCATCAGGCTCAGCACAGAGATGCTTTTGTCCAGGAGCGTTATGGTCAGTATGACCTCAGCGATCCTTTCCTGGCCCTGCAGCGAGACAGCGAGTCAGAGGAGCGCCGAAACACCCCTCGCTATCCTCACACACACCTGCGCGGCCGAGCAGCTGGTCCGAATCCTCTGGCCGTGCTGAAACTAGTCATGGCTCACTGCAAGAAGATGCAAGAGAGGATGATGGGACAGCTGGCAGCTGCTGAGAACAGACACAGGAGGGTAAGAGGCAATATGCTGTCGTGAAGACGCACCTTCAGATTTGATGAGGTCCCCAGCTTGTGTCATATTTGCGTGTCAGGATGGTGCTGCACACCATACAAGCTCCTATCTTGTGTCCGCTGGGGGGTCACGCTTGTACGGTAGATTTGTGGGTAGAAAGTGATGAAAATGTGCAGGTAATATATTTGTCAAAACTTCTTCCCTGGAGGCAGTGTCAGCGACTCCTGGGGCGGAGTGTGGTGCTTTATCACAGGAAAACCAAAGAGTTTATTGGAGTCATAATCACTCAAGCTTTCGTTTTTTCTAAGAGTGAACTGTAGCGTGATGACGAACCTGACAGAACTTCATATGAGGTTTTGACAGTTTAATCACATGCGTTGAACCTGACAGAACTTCACGTGAAGTTTTGACAGTTTAATCTCATGGGTTTTTAGTCCGGAAACAAGTTTCACAGCAGCAATGCTGTGGTTAGCAAGAAAATCCATTAAATAAATCGTATTACAGAAAAAAAATAATGCAAGAATGTTGTAAAATTCATGCACTGAATTTTCCAAGAGCAATCCCACCATCTGCATCTTGTATAATTGTATAAATGTCCCAGTTTGGGATAAATAAAGTACATCTTACCTTACCTTACCTTACCGTACCTTATCTATCTTATATTGATTCAAAGCGGTGATGTATTTTAATTGATAGCATTTATGTGTTTGTCCGTTTTTTCATATGTCCACCAATTATCTTCGCAATTGTTGCAGATAATTGCGGGCAGCAAAGGGGATGAAAGTGAGATGATGACCTTGACCTTGAGAAAACAAGGTCACATTTGAACTTTTGTACACTCAGGAACCGGATAAGATAGAAAGACGAGGGAGAAGTCAAAGTTAGCTTTATTGTCAAATGTACCATATACATCTATGCATGACATACAGCACAGATGAAATTGCAACAGCACAGATTAAATTAAAGGCCAGTGTGAGTAAGACCATAGATCAAACCTAGTGCTTTGATCTACCTATGCAGTAGCTTTTGATGTTACTCACACGGTTCTTCTCCATATGCACTAGTCTATGCACTAGTCAGATACTACTTTCAGGGCACCCTGACCTATCCCGGAAGTAGGTCAGGGTAAGTTGTGGGATCTTGCAAGACAAGGGAGAAGGCCAGCGTGAGCAAGACCGTAGATCACAGCTAGTGCTTTGATCAATGACAGTAGGTCAGAGCACTACGTTTGATCTTTGACCTATGCAATTAGGTCAGATAAAATTTTGACTTCAGGGGTGTCGCAGGATGTTGCGGTCTGTGACTGCATTGGGTCTAGTTACCATTTTCTTCTATATTTGATAGATGATAGCAGATTTGGAGGATGAGAAACAACGCCATGTTCAGGACGCAGCACACAGCAACGATTTCGCTTTCATGCTGCAGGCAGAAAGAGACAACCTGCTTCAACAGGTAAGACCAACTTGTCAGAGACATAGTGTCCATATGCTGTTCTGCTCTCTGGTGCTCTCAGTTGTCAGCTAAGAACATCTGGTAGAGGAAATGTTTCATTTCCCTCTCCTTCCCTCTGCACCTCCTCTGCTGTGTTCTTCCTCAATAATGGTTGCTCTGTTTTAAGATGTGACAGCATTGGGAAGCGTCACTCCATTCCCAAGTGTAACTCAGGGAGTGAGAGGGCTTGCCCTGTTCAAGTACAGACGCATACAGGCACCCAAACACACAAGCGTAGAACTGTTCCATAGGAAACAGAGGAGGAAGAGGCCATTGTTTAGTTATCCAGCAGCCATGGGGCGATTTGGCCCCAGGAAACCTGGGATAATGGATGTCCATGTCTGATGCAAGGTCGGCGCACACACACACACACACACACACACACACACACACACACACACACACACACACACACAGACACAGACACACACACACACACACACACACACACACACACACACACACACACACACACACACACACACACACACACACACACAGTGTTATGTAATAAAGAGTTCCTGAGTGTCTCCCAGTCTTCCGCAGGCTTTCCCGCATATGTTGTTTTTTGTCTCCTAATCATATACTGTACGGTGGATTGTATTTCATCACCTCCTGTTTCCCTTTATTACTCATCGAACCTTTCAACCCATCCTCTGAACTTCCCATAAAAATGCCCTGCAAGCAAAAGATTTTTTCTTAGCTGGAGAAATGAACACAGTTGTGTCTCTCAGTGTCTTCTGATTCTGAAGCAACACAGTCATTTGTTTCTTATGCCACTTCTCGAGGACTTAATTACACGTACACCCACTTAACTGCAGTTAATGTGACACTGTACAAACTACAAGAGTTGGGTGAGCCTCAGTTTTATGAGCTTTGTGTCTGAAAAAAGCAACCAAATATAAATAAGAACACCTGTTCTGTTTCAAAAAGTTGTTTCATTGAAAAAATCACACGTCATGAGAGAAAGTATAGTGGGTGTTTGGTTAAATACTAGAAAAGAAATACAAAATTTTTTTAGTAGACCCAAGCTCGAGAGAAATTAGGTCTACGTAGATATTTAAACTCAAACACAATATGTAATTAAAATAAGTTTTGTGGCAATTATATGTCCAAATGTTTTATACCTTGTGTCCTGACCTGTGTTGGTCTGATTGCACAAAGCGGTGTTCTTTTGCCTCCTAGTGGTGTAATGTGGAAAAGCTCACTGCTCACTCTTGTTTTTCTTTCCCTCTCTTTCCAGTTAGAAGTTGAGCATGCAACAGTACGGAGATTAGAGAGGGAACAGGCACAGGCAGTAAGCCAGGTGGAGGAGTCACTATCCCAGCAGCAGCAGCTCTCCTCAAGCCTAACTCTGGAGCTCCAGAAAGCTAACTGCCTTGCAAAAGAGGAGTCTCAGAAGGTCTCACAACTTCGCACCTTGCTGCAAGAGGAGACCAATGCCCTGGAGAAGCTCCGGGACGCTCTTGAAGATGAGAAGAGGAGGGCAGCCCAGCTTGAGGCCAGGTCTGAAAGGCAGTTGGCTGAGTTTGACACAGAGCGAGAGCAGATGAAGGCCAAGATGGGCAAAGAGGAGAACAGGAGCAGAGAGCTTGAGAGACAACTGGAGGAGCTGAGGAAGAGGTTGACTGACACTGGAGGATGTAGAGAAGAGAACAAGGAGGCCTCGACAGAAGTGAAAGAGTCACTTTCTAAGGTCAAAGTGGTGTCCACCTCAGTTCAGACAGAGTTGGATGGAAAGATATCCATCGCTCCTAAAACCGCTTCACTGTCAAAAATTAATGGCTATCATGCCCACAAAGAGACAGAACTGAAACAGGAAGGGCGAGGAGGAGAAAACGGAGGAGTGGTTGAGAATGGGGGAGGTTCACTTTTGCATTCCCCTTTTCACTCTCATTCTTTCTCTCATCCTCACTCTCCTTCCAGCACAGCGTCCTCTTCACTGTCGTCTTCTCCCATTTCCTCCCCCATTCTTGCCAAGCGCCTGGGTAACCCAGGCTTCCATCAGTCTTCCTACCAGGCTGGAATCAACCAGCGATTCCAGGCCGCCAGGCACAAATTCCAGAGCCAGGCTGAGCTGGAGCAGCAGCAACACGGTGGCCCTCTCTCCCCCAGAGACCTCTCCCCTACTACCTCCTCCATCCCTCCACCACCAGAGCATAGCACAGCCAAGCAGCTGGCCCGCAACACTGTCACTCAGGTGCTATCCCGCTTCACCAGCCAACAGGCTGGCATCAAGCTGACACCAATAAGTAGCTCTCCATTTGGTACAGACTACCGCAATGTAGCGGCATCTCCTCCAGGAGGAAGGTCACCTTCTTCAGGGCCTCTGTCTCCGGGTATCCTCTCCCCTCTTACTCCTCGTTCAGAGAGGACTCACCCTCCTCCCATCCCTCCCAAGAAACCAGGCATGAGTCCAACTCCAGGCTCCCCGAGTCACTCTGGGCGGACCAGCCTCTTCCCAGAGCTGACCGGGAACTGTGGTCATAGCAACAGCGGGCAGGAGGGAGCCAAGGAGCCAGACATGGTTTTATCGTCCCGCAGCTAATTAGATGAGTCAAGTCTGAATCAACAATGACGGTAATGTTCATCTTTTCCAGCCCACTGCATTGCACTAGTAATGAGTAGTATACACACTTCAACTCTGGATTGGTTCAAACAGATGCTTTTAAGAATCTGTCGCACCCCTACCTCTGTTCCAGAAACTGTCCAATATAACATATTATGTGTTGTCTTAGTTTTAATATTTCTATTAGCGTTCCTGTCTTTACTGCTTTATAGAGATTTTTTCTAAGTTTGAATTTTTATAATGAAAATATTTCTGTATTTTCCACTATGTTAATGTTGTATGGAAACGTATGTGTCAAGAATCTAATGTAAATGAGATTTAATAGAAAAACATGCCTTTTTTGTCTGTTGGAATCACAAAAGGAAAACTTAAATGAGAAGGAATACTGTATAGTAAATAGAAGGGCTACACATATATGGATGTAAATATGTAGCTATCACTGTTTCAAAATCGAGTAGAAGGTCGTTTTTAACTATTTTTCATTTAATTGTCATGCAGTTCTTGTGGAGATGGTCAGTGAAAATTTAATACATTTTTAAGACTTTACAGTTGTCTATGAATGAACATTGCATGTGATTTTTTTTTTCTTGTCACAAATACACTATCTTATCTACACATTATTGTAAGACACCCTCTACAGTTCCAAATAATTTGTTCAGGGAATCTAAAACATAAATGGAGATTGAGAATGCATCATGAATGTGTGATAAGCCTTAGGATAGTCCCATCAAGTAACATAAAATGGGGCATTAATGTTTGAATCTACTACTGTTTCTATAGTATGTCAATTAATTTAGTCTCATCTTAACACATCAGATGATTGTTGAGATTTACCATGCTTTTCTGATTTTAAACCAATAATTGATTTTGTCTGAAAGGTGATGTCCAACTGTTTCTAGTAAATCTGCCAATCACAAACACTAACCCTAACATTTACACTATTTGAAATAAATTTTCCATGCATCAAAGCTTAACGTGACAATTTTTTCTATCAACAGTAACGGCTGATAAGTATGTTGAATCTAGATTATTGTAACACATTTAAAATGAAGTAAAAATCCCGCAAAGATGTTCATCCATTTATTTTGTACAACAGAATGGGGCAGTATGGTCTTGAATTTTATAACTGATCGGCACACAGTTGTAGTATAGTGTGAGGGTTGAACACTGTACATAGTATAACTAACAAGAAACTGATCTAGAGTCAGCAGAATGTCATATGTCATGTAACATATACAGTATGGAGTGGCCTCAAACATGTAAGATTACAGTATGTGAGCTTGCCTTACATGGAAACTGCTTTGTATTCAATTGACATTTTCCAACAAGCAGTTTTTTTACAGTCAGGAGTGCAAAATGCTAAGACTCCAACAAAAATAAACCAGCATATTAAAATAGAAATTTTCGTACATGGGTTTGGGGGGATGGACTTCTTTACCATAGGAAAGAGATTTTGGCAAATAAATTTTGAGTAACAGGAGCATGTTTTCCTTTTACAAAGGAAAAACCTTACAGTAATAGAAGTGGTGTTGCCAAAGTATAAGGACAGAGCATGCGTTATAGGCGCAGCAGCATAGAAGTTGCATTATCTTGTTTCAGTCATTCTGCATGAGTGGACATAGTGAAGCACAACAGAAAACCAGTACATGTTCTTTCAACCCTGACAGACACCAACAAACATGAATGTCTACAGTGCAGACAGAGCTATGCTGAGGATCACACAACTCCAACATCATCAACAGATAGAAATACTATCACTTTCATTGGCAATAGAGAACTAAGATATCAGTTTTGTTGGAGTAAAATTTTACTGCAGCACCAAATTATAAAAGTTTTTTTGTACGTACTTTGTGTCCAAAATTAAAATGTTGTGTGCTTAATTTTCTCTCGTCAGCTGCCTTTCCTGTGTGCAGAGGGTTGTCCTGTGGTACGCTCACAGTTGTGCACCAGTTTGACAAAAATATAAATATTGTAACTTTTTTACGCCAGAATTAGGGAAATCTGTGATTCCTTTTTATTGCAGCAGTCCTTAGCACAGCTCTACACACTGAACCAACACAACTTAACAATTCACATCCAGAAGTAACCCCTTAGTCCAAACCACCATTATGGTCTGCAACTCTTCAGTTATACGTTTGCTTTATAAATATTTCCTTGCCCCATACTGATATAGTTTTGCTTTGGTTAGTCCTTGCGCATATATAGTTGGGTTGTAGGCCCAGTGGACAGTTCATCGCAGTCGATGACCTTCCACTAAACATTCTGCATCTCCTTGCCAATCTTGTAACTTAGGATCTTATTCCAGTCGATCTTGGTGCGTGTGACAGGCAGCTGGCGACGCAGGGCCTTAAAGGTGGTGTCAGACATGGTCTGGTAGTTGTCACTGATTGCAATCTGAATGCAGGAAGAGGAGGAAAACAAATATGAAATGCAATTGTTATATATTTCATTGTTTCCCAATCTAAAAGATAGTTACTATAGTTTTAGCATTAGCATGTAAAAGATAATATCAATACAAAAAAGACAACTTACCTGGTAGTCATTTTCTGCAGTCTCAATAATGTCCACAAAGGCCTTAGCTGTCTGATTTTCATTCTGTTTCAAAAAATTCCCCAAAACAACATCTAAGCAACACAAGGTTTAAACCTCTTGTCAGACTTAATGAGTGCTTATATGTAAAGTTTTTTTACTTACATTCACTGTTATTGATTTTTCTACTTCCTTATGGCTAACCAGCTGCACATTCCCATCTTCGTAATAATGCACCTAAAAAAAAAAAAAAGCAGTAAAGAACTGCATTAGTAAACCAGGATTTTGGAAATATATTCCTTCGTTATGACCTGACTTTATCATTAGTGCGCACTTAATTCAGTTCACCTGGATTTTCAGCACTCCAACCACCTGAGCATTAGACTGACCGATAGTCAGCTTCCACTCGGACCTACAGCGACCATTCCTGTGTTTGAGAATGAAGACAAATCCTGCACTACAATCAGACAGTAACACCAGTTACAATCAGTGTCCAGAGTCTGTGGTGTCACCATACCAGAAGTTTTGGGGTTGAAACTGATGTCCCTCAATGCAGGCTATGATTGTTTGCTGACCATCAACTATCTTTCCATACACCTGAAACACACAAATCGTATGGTGAACATGGGTAAGTTTTTAGCCGTATTTGTTATATTACACTGATAGCAATGTTTGGTGCCTCACCGTGGAGACCCCAGTGGGGTAGTGCTCTTTCACATAGGCACTAAGGGCAGTATCACAGGCATCTCTCCAGCTTTTCAGGGCTGTTTCTCCATCGTATTGCTGTACATCACCAACCTCTTTTCTTAGGTGGTCAAAGTGGAACGACAGATTGTTGCGGGGGTCCAGGAAGCGACCCTGACCTAAGTCACCATGCTCTGTGATCAAGACCTGTTAAGAAGAGAGTGGCAAAACATATTCATGAATCTGACATTTAACATTTGAAGTTCTGATTATAAATGGGAGATAATGGGAGAAAAATACCGGGTCATCGTAGCCCTCAAGTTTGGCAGGAGTGAACTGATCCATGTTGTACTGGGCAAAAGACCTATTCAAGAAAATGAACAGAGGCACAGATACAATACAACAAAGGTAATGCCACATCAAAATGCTTCAAACAAATGTTTTCTATTCTATCAATATCCAAATGTATTTGCGATGTATTTGTGTTAAGTGGGGTATTGTGATTTGTTTAAATTACCATAAAAGCATTTAAACTCATGACCTTTAACTTGATGAATGAGTGGAGGTACTTACTGAGATGCTCCCTCTCTGAGGAGGCTGTCATTGTTGAGAAGCTGCCGCACATCTAGGAATGAAAACAAACAAAAAAACACGGTTGTAGATTTTATGAAGCAAAATAATTCACTTCTGTTATCAGAGGTTATGGATTGTAATGTAATCAATGAATTGTATTAAACACAGCATTTCCAAAATATTAATATGATCATGATCAGCAAATTCTTACCATTGAAGACCTCATTAAACTCTCCAGGGGGAGCATGAGCCACAAAGTTGGCCGCTATGCGAACCTATGGAAGCAAATTAAATGTGATCTATTAATTCAGCAATCCTGAATTGTGACTTGTATAATCAGTGAAAACAAAACACACACAGAAAATAATGATTTTACCTGTAATAAATTTTCACTATTCAGTGAGCAAACAAAAAATATGCAAAAACCAAATTGAAATGCATTTTTTCTCCTTCTATTTAGTAAGTAATTTTCAATCCAATTGTGACTTTTCCATGCTCTCACTGGTGATTATGAGCGGGTTGGGCACTGGTTCCGTAACTCTTGATTTCAAAGGAATTGCCAAGAAATACTACATTGATTAAGCGTTGTATCCATAAGAAAATCCCACTCATGCTCAAGTTAAGTTTCAGTTTACATGATGGTGCCATGCACTTTTCCAACTCACAGGTTGGATGGTTGCTTAGACCAGCACAGTTGTGGATCTCAATAAGTAGTACGTACTCATACTTAAGGATTTATTTGTCTTGAAAAATGCTGGATTAGCACAGTGTAACACCTGTATTGCATAGAATGCACAACTAACATGACGAAGTACTATCGCTGCATTGTATACAAATCACCAATTGTATTTGATGCCAACCCCGAGCCCATAGCCTCTCAGCACAAGCACTTAAACCGAAACTAATATCTTGTGCTTCTTCTCTATAGCAAGACCGCAAACAAGTTATACTCGACTGTCCTGTTATAAACCGTGTCACAAGCAAACACTGAATAAATACTGACAAAACAACCGCGGATCCGGTACAGTTTTGTGCGTTCGATCATGAGCCGACATGACACAAATATATGAAGTCGGTCTTAATGAATGATGTACTGTAAAACTATTATGGCACGGGGTTTTTTCGCGATTCATTTTCCTCTGCGAAATAAGTTTGCGACCTTTTTTGACCAAAGAACCGGAATTGAGAATAATTCACTAGTGGAATTTTAAAAAACCAAACACCTTTAGATTTACATCAAATTAATGAAAAAATTTAAAAAATAATGCCCAACCCTAATAATTAAACGCATGTTCGGTCATGTCGTGACACTGGGGCCTCCATCGGCTTGTCTACTTTATATGTAACTAAAATAATGACTTGGTAATCTTTCTCTTCGTTGATTGTCAAAAGATGTGTAAACTCAAAAAATTCCCTATTATCGAGAGAATATTCTAACCTTTTTTTTTTCTTTTTAACTCTGCAACCACACGGTTGATGTTCGTAAAATTACATGGATGCATTTTAACCGAAGGAGTAGACAATGACAGAATAACTTAAGCATCGCCCTCAGCTTGTAAACCAATGAGTCCAGCTGCCGTACGCATTACGGCACTGTCACTGTCAGGCTCGGTCAAAACTTTAGACGCTCATACCCTGATTTCCAGCCACGGGAGGCTAAAAAGGATTTGAGCTGCAACTGAATCTGTTTGACCCAGAAATCCAGGGCAGAGAAACGCTAGCCGCTAATGTTAGCTATCGTAGTACGAGAGAAATTTTAGCCCACGTTCTAAAAAAACAAAAAACAAAACAGACATAAGCGTTACAGTAGACTTTCATTACCTAGACTTTATTTCTGAAAGTTTTTCTTGCAGAAATATCGAATGATTAACTCCTATCCGTGTTTCATTGCATCGCTAAACAACTATAAGCTTTGACTAGCAATGGCTAGTTAGCTTGTGGTGCCTCAAATATACAAGTTCATGATAGGAGGCCAAAAATAGTGATTTTGATTGTAAATCTTAACCATTAATCTCACTGTTTACCTATATACAACGACCACCTATCTAAAAATACAAGAAAATCAGTTCGAGAAGATAAATAGACGGTCTCCAAACCTTCTCCTCCTCTGACAGCGGCTCCTCAAAGTCAGCCATCTTGGCTCTTTGTGACCCCACCTACCCTAGCTGACTGACAGAAACAGTGCTGTGGTTGTCGTTCAGTTACACACACACACACACACACACACACACACACACACACACACACACACACACACACACACACACACACACACACACACACACACACACACACACACACACACACACACACACACACACACACACACACACACACACACACACAAAGACAAAGGAATTTTAAAGCATCATTAATAATGAATGTGTATTACTGAGCAATGGCGGAGCACGTCACACACTATATTTAATAATATTAAATAAAACCAATGTAAATATTCTCAGACTTTTTAAGACGCAAGAGAACGTCAACCCTTAGTTATCGATCGTTTCCTATATAGTTTCAAAATAAAGGCAAAAACGAAATTTCACAGTTGTGAATAAACGATTCTCTTTGGCATTCAGAGTTGTCTGACAAATATTATGGATTATTTAATTGTAATTTACTAGTAATTAGTTTCATTATTCGTCACTGAACCAAATAGAGCATGCGATTTTTTTTATTTTAGCGTCACTTGTATCTTATTCTGAAGGAATGACCGGTAGCTGCCATCGTTGTCTCACGCGCTGTCTTTAACAGTTAGCCTTATCTTCGTAGTAGCAGCCACTTCATTGTGTCCGCAAGTCATGGAGTCGCAGGTATTATTAGTTTCTCTTGTGAACAATATGATATTAGTTGTATTATTGCTACTGTAAAGGCTAATAACGCTTTCTGCATTAAACTGTTTTATGTTTCCAACTCTCAAGTCAGGCTAACAGACTAGCACTTTATTGGTTGTGTTCTTCCATCTACCACAGTGAATTCCTTGTCATAAGGTTAACAGGGTTACAAATAAAATGACTTCCTCATGCAGACGTTTTGCGTGCCCCTCAGCAAGCACGTGATTACGTTATGGAACATCCATCCTTAACGTCATATTCTTACTTTTACACTTGGTGTTCAACTGTGTTAACTACACAAACTGTGACTTGCTTTCGAGCAAGTGAATGGACCTTGCTTTAATCACAGATGAATAATAGTACCATTTACAGACTGAGTTATTCTGCGTGTTGTCAGGTTATGACCAACCACGATGAAATTGCCAGGCTATACAGGGAATTCAGCCTATTCCCGTCTTTGAGTAGAGCTGATTTGGGACCTGTCATCACTTCTCAATATGGAGGCAAATACACCAACATCTACACAGGTAAAGATGGTGCTAAACTTCTTCATTTATACGGCTTCAACAATTGCTTAGCTTACCCGATCCACTGACTTCTGGCCGTAGGTGTTGCACACCCTGAACAATTGAATCCTTATTCACAGCAGCTTAGGCTAAACAATTCAGCATTATTGCTCATTTTGGTATTGTGAAGAAGCTGGAGAACCAATGCAAGCAAAAGGAAAAAAAGCAAACTCCACACATGAAAGTCCAAGGTCCTGAGCTCTATTTGAACCCAGCGGCTTCTTACTGCAAAGTCACTGCATTGCCATAGTTTGCAAATAAGTTTGTCTTTTATAAGAGTTTACAAATGTGATTATATTCATCAGGGGTTAAGGTGGGAGATTGCAAGCTGGAAACCCCAGATTCCAATCAAGCAACGTAAAAAAGAAAAAAAATCATTAAATAATTTACCATTTAAAAATGGCTTTATTGCATATGCAGTTATTGTCTTCATATGAGGACACCAAAATCTGTGGATCAAAATATGCAGGTGTCTCATTCTAGCATTTACAATACTGACATATTATGATGGGACGGCAGTGGCTCAGTGGTAGAGCAGGTCAATTCCCGCTCCCACCCAGTCACCCAGAGTTTGAGCTGGCAGTGGGAGGTGTCAGCTCACCTCCCGAGCATTGCCAAGTTTTTATTTTGAAATGCAACCTCCTACAAGTATGGTTACAAAAGACCTCTTACTCCTTAGTTATCTGTTGGGGACAATTTGATGAGTAATAAATAAACTAGAGATTCTTCATAAAAACACATACATAACATGTAGGATTGAGACTAAAACTGTAATTTGCCCTTCTTCCGTTACTGGTGTAGAACACTTTAGATTGGTTCGATACACCTAGTGACACTGAATCGTCACTCTAAAGCCTCCTCTTTCACTTTGTGCACACACACACCAGTCGGTATTTTTTTTCTAAGTCAATACTGTTCTCTTGAGTAAATTTTTTTCAGCAATGTTTCAGCAAAGTTCCATTACCAGTGTATAAAAATGCAGCTCACACAACACTTTAACAATTAATACTTGCATGTATTCTTCCCTCCTACACTTACAAGGATTGAGCAGGAAATGCAGGTGATATGATGTCATGTTCCAGCGCCATGTTGATTTTAACATGATTCTGTTTAATTTAACCTGTTAAGACCTAGCCACAGTCAATCTTCAGCTGCAACGTCAGGGATGGGTAAAACCAGTAATGCTCAGGTAACAATTGGAAATCCATAAAAATAAATTCATGGCGCAGAACTAGAGTTAATGCTAATTTTTTGGGGGGTGGGCCAAATTCTTGAAATATGTGTGAGCAGACCTTGAGATCACAGTATGTTCTGATGTGTTGATTGAGTATGGCAGCCACTGGAAGAAATAGCAGACTGCTGCCATGTATGAAGAATGAACTGGCTTGACACTTAAGTTTGAAACAGCCAAACAAATATATTTATTTATGCAGTGATGGTGCCAGAATGCTGTCGTAGCATATTAGAACCTCTGATGTTTATTGATATTGATAGCATTTTGTTTACTTATTTGGCAGAATGGAGCCAGCGTGATCTGGAGAGAAATGAGAATGTCAAGTTTTGTCGTCAGTACATTGTATTCCATGATGACAAGTCAGTGGTCTACTCTGGTGCCTCAGGAAACTGCACTGAGATCAAAGGAGAGTATGTTAACATTTTGTCATTTTATCTGGCATGAGGTTGGAGATGTTCCTCTAAATTTAACCCAGAGCCAACTTTGTCTTATCTGTATGCTCACCCTGTCAGGTTGCTCTGTAAGGATTCCCCTTCGGGTGAAATGAAGGCTGTTATCAGAGAGTGCACAATCAAGGGGGAGGACAAACAGTTTCTGGAGGTGTGTGGATATCTGTCTTGATTCATAGTCAGAATTTTCCACTTGACATTTTTCATCTGTATATCAGATCTGCTAAACTTTCCTCTTGTATGTTGTTGAAAGCTAATATTACTTTGCATCTACTTTAAACTCATCATCTTTCTCTCCTCTTTTCTCCTTACAACTTCATAACCCATCAGATCTGGGGTAAAAACATAAAGATGAAGAGTATCAATCTAACCGCCTTAAAAAAGCATGGCAAAGTCTATGAAGATGGTGAGTCACCTGCATTTATTCTGTTTACCAGTTTATTCGAAACATCGAGGCACTAAACATGCTTTCTTTTGGATGCTTAGATCAGTTTGGTTGCTTAGTTTGGTCACATTCTGAGACCCATCTCTTGTATGTGGCGGAAAAGAAGAGACCAAAGGCTGAGTCATTCTTCCAGGTATGTCAGGGTATTAAGGGTTTAGTAAATGTACTCTGCAAGCGTGTTGATTCTAGTCTCTATACCAGAGTTTAGGTCGTTCTTTCATAAAGCATATATTTTTGAGTGGCTGCTTTGAGTTACAAGCTTTTCTGTGCTTCTCTTAGAATAACTGTTTATAATTCGATAAAGAGTATTTAACTTATTTTCCATATGCAAATTTACTCAAACACAAAACCAAAAGCTTTTCCAGATTTGCACTTCGAACACACCAACCAAACAAAACAATGGTTTCTGCACACCATTAAAGTTTATATCCCAATCATAAAATACTCACAAACTTGCATTGAATATAGCTAGAGTTTTGATGTACCCCATTCTGACCGACAAGTGATAGGTGATGAATCCGTGTTTGTCATAAGGAGAAATAACTTCTTTTTCTCATTTGTTTTATTTGTAGACCGAATCACCAGAGCTGTCTCCTGTTGGAGATGAGGAGGAGGCCATGAGAATGGAGAAAAAGGAGTCTGTAAAAGTAAATGCAATGAATCCTTTGAAGAGGGGATGGTGTTGATAATCAGCAACCAGATTATTTAGACTTATTTAATCAATATTGGCTAATGTTAGTTCCCTCGTTCTTGTCCATTCACTATCCACTCGCTGTCTGACGTTACTGAGTGCTGCAGAAACTTACCAATTTCCAATTTTTCCTATTCTGTTGCTGTCATATCTTGTCACTTGCATGTTTGAGCAAACTGTGCAGTACTTGGAACCAAGTTGTCGTTTTGGATTTGCTTCAGTCACGTAGCTTGAATATTTTGGATTATAACTGGATCTGTCAACAAAATAAACATGAAAAATCATGCTTGAAGACACAATTGAGGAGGAGGTGAAAGTCAGTTTTGGCCACAGAGCAAAAACTTTCACAATCCTTGCTATGAATATCAGCTGAAATTCAACATTTTTGTCTAAATGTTATGGTATCGCTCTCATCTGAATGACAGCAAATCTAAATGTCATACTTCTGATGGGGGGTTCCAACATGTTGGATCGTGTGTGTGTGTGTGTGTGTGTGTGTGTGTTTGCATTACATTCACAATAAATTCACAACAACATCCTTTCTCTCTTTTAGCATAATGTAATGAAAGAAATCTGTGTTAAAGTGCTTCTTTTGTAAATAAAATAATTTATTTTAAAATTTGTTTTAACTTCTGTACAATAGTTAAAGTGTTTTTTTGTTTTTGTTTGTTTTTTATCCCTGCAGGGGGAGCAGTTTGTCTTTTATGAAGACTGGGGAGAGGCATTGGTCAATAAAAGCTGCCCAGTACTTTGCATTTTGGACATTGAGGGTGATAATGTCTCTGTATTGGAGGGATTGCCTGAAAATATCTCACCAGGACAGGTTCGTATAGTAAAATGTGCAGTGATCCATACTTGCTAAATGTCTTATGCTCGTCTCAGGTTTTCATACTTCTGCACCCTTGCTTTTGTTCTCTTTTTGTCTTTCTGTCACCCTGTCTCTGCAGGCATTTTGGGCTCCAGATGACACAGGTGTGGTGTTCGTGGGGTGGTGTCATGAGCCTTTCAGGCTTGGCCTGAAGTACTGCACCAACAGAAGGTGATTGCTATTTACGGAATCATCCATCCTTCAGTCGGTCCATCCATCCATCCATCCGCCGGCCGATCCATCCAGAAGATAAATCATACTCAAATCATCCCCGTAGGGAAATTATTTGTCCACTCTTTTTATGTATTTCACACACGTAGGAGCACAGGCCCTAGCTCCCACACAAACACAAGGGGCCTGTAAGCATGCAAAGGAGAGGCTGATGGCCAAGGAGAGTGTCAGGCAGCTCCTTCCTGGTGCGCCCAATAAGTAATCTGTTTTTGGGGACGGTGCCTCGCTTAAGAGCACCTCTGCTGTGCTCAGGAGGTGAACTGGCACCTCTCCAACTGCCAGTTCACATTCCAAATTTTTGGTCCACGGGCGTGTCTTGAACTGGCCACCTTCCAGTCCCCAGCCTGCTAAGTGCCATCCCCAAGAGGATGATGGTGGAGTGGTTGGCAGTTCCTTCCTGATGCACTCTATGAAACCATCCCATTAATACCAATGAATCCATCCATCCATCCACCCATCCATTCATCCGGTCTATCCAGAATTTCTTTAGTAATGTGCATAAAAAAATATTACTGCAAGTTATTCATCTTGTCTCCCTCCATCAGGTCATCTTTGTTTTATGTGGATCTTACACATGGGAAATGTGGTAAGTATGAATGCTTATTTGCTATAACATTTTTCATGATGTTGATGCGGTTAAATTATAGTATGGTGCCGATCTGGTATAAGTGGGTGAATTTAGATTCTATGACTGTTGCAGATGTTAAAATTCATTGTATTTGTGTCTTCTTTCCCACAGAGCAGTTGTCCTCTGGCAGCAATGCTGTGTACTCCCCTAGACTAAGCCCGGATCAGTGTCGGATTGTCTACCTTGAGTGTTCTGTCTATGGACCACACATGCAGTGCAGTAGGCTCTGCATGGTAAGATGGGGTGGAGCCCCTTTTCTTTTTCTGCTTTCTTCACATGATGCACCACCTTATGGATTTCTGCTCTTTAGACACACATATTTTAAGCAAAAATACTTGTAGGAATTATTAATCATTATGATAATTTGCTTTTATTTAACCTTGAATGTTTTATGTGTAGTATGACTGGTATACTAAGATGACCTCAGTGGTGGTGGATGTGGTAAATCAACCTGGAGAAGGTAAGGAATGCTTCGTGGTCATATGAATAACCTTTATTTCAGTATACTGTATATTATTGTTTATCGATCATTGGTGTGGCTTTACAGATGGATTTACTGGCATCTACAGCACACAGTTGTCCCCTCAGTGCTGGTCAGCTGATAGTCAGCGTATTATTCTTGCTTCTCCTCAACGCAGCCGAAAGGTATAAGTGGATTTGTACTATAACAAAAAGTAGAATATCAGTTTTGATTTTTTTTCCTGCTAAAATCTGAAAGTTTTGTACATACAAACAAACTTCTTTTCATTTTATCATTATTTTTCTAATTGTCTCTTGAAGGAGCTGTTGATGATTGATATAAGCACCGGAGCGATCACCTCTCTGACTTCAAGTGAGTCACTCAGTACATTTATCAGGTTTTGTGTGACTCCAGTGATGGAGTTCCTTTGGTGTTGAATCAATGGATATTGACTTTCTCACCATATCAGTGTTCTGGGATAGCGTGAAGGTGTTTATTTCGACAGTGAGATCAGTCATTGATGTTTAATATGTGTGCAGAGTCTGATGTTGGTAATTGGGTTCTCCTGAACATTACAAGAGATTTGATGGTGGTCAGCTGCTCTTCTCCAAACTGCCCACCTTATCTGGTAGGATGATGGTTTAAAAAGAAATATTCTTTATTTTTGTATTATATGAACTAGTTTTGCTGTTGCTTAAGGAAATTACTTTACCAAAAACTTGATGTGAGATTCTGTTATATCAGCTAATGTATTTTCTCTTCTATGTCCAGAGGGTGGGTTTTCTTCCAGGCCGAGGTTCTAAGGAGGAAGTGGTTTGGGTTACTTTGGAAGACTCTCAGACACTGTCAGATATTGACTGGCAGATATTGACTTTTACCCCACCCCCAGATCAAGACAACAGTCAATATCGTAAGAATGAGAATTACTTATTTTATTTACGTTTTTACACTACAAAGAGTATTTGAGACCCTAAATTTACATAGGATTGAAAAGATTTTTCTGTGTGTAGGTTTTGAAATGTAATTTTAATCACACTAATTTTTCTGTACTCTAGCTGGCCTTCATTTTGAAGCTTTGCTGATCAAACCAAAAGAAGTAAAGGATGGAGTGAGGCTGCCTCTTGTTGTTATTCCTCATGGTTTGTTACTCTAATTGTAATTCTGTAGCGATCTGTTGGTGTTTTGGACAGTTAGGCAGTATTAGTGCAATAATTGTGCATTGTTCTGCACTAACAACAGTTATGCAGAATTTATAATTATGCACTGATTGACAACACAAACTGTCACTGTTGTTTGCATAACTTGTTTTTTTCCCTTAGGGGGTCCACATTCAGTTGTTATAGCTGAATGGATTCTGTCAAGCTCTGTACTATGCAGGATGGGATTTGCTGTGTTACTAGGTGAGTTCTTGTATCAGTAAGAGGTTGGATAATGTGTAAACACCTCCATTAAAGTTCGTCATCTACTCATAGGATATCAGCTGTATATGTGAAAGGGGGTGTACATATGATTGCACCTGCAGTCCAAAAAAAGTTTGAGACATATTTTGTTCCTGTCTCAAATTTTCAAAATGTAAAGTGATTTCATGAGCATCAGCAAAAATACAATGAATTTTTTTAGAGATGTCATATTGCCAAAATAATGTGTATTTTTTGCTATCATAGTGAAATGTGATGATGGGAATATGTTCATTTGTTCATTTTAATAGTGCCTTCATGTCTTTTTTGGTGTCATTTGGTAAAATCTTTTATTTATGTTTGTTTTTTGTTTAGTCTGAACCAGCAATCTGGTTACACACTTCGATCATTTGTAGGATAGTGTCAGGTTTAAAAATTAGAGCACTGATACATGTATTTCTTTTTCAATTTCTCAGTGAACTATCGTGGTTCTCTCGGGTACGGCCAGGACAATATCCTGTCATTACGTGGCAATGTTGGCACACAGGACGTCAAGGATGTTCAAGTAAGAAATGTCCATGAAACAAATCGTAGGTGTTGACAAGAATGTATTTACCAGACAGAGATGACACTAGATGTTCAGTAGGTTAACAATAACAGTTGGTATTGAGGACAGTGGGTTCTGGATGGTGACTAACCATAACAACGGAGTAGCTTGATCACAGAATCAAATGCCAAGGGGTGGGAACTGTATCCCATCACTGTTAAAGACCAATCACTATGTTTGATGATAATTTTGGTGAAGCAATGGACAACTTGAAGTAACAAAAATCATCAAACTTTAACCTGATAAAATGACCACCTACTCAAAGCGACCATTTTTTCCATTCTTATATTGGATATATGTCTTATATTGGAACCCTCCGTTCCAATATAAAACATAAACGTGTCCAACAAAACCGTGATCAGCACAGCTTGAGAACAGCATTATAAACTAACTGGTTATAACCACCATACAGTAGTGGCTTTCTTGGTAGTTCAGTGTTAAACAGTAAACAATGTCTGACATGCAGTGTAAAGCAGGACTTTTCCAGGCATTGTTGAGTCATATACTTTCTGAAAAGGAAGAGAAAATACTTGGACAACTAAAAAAACCTAAAAAAAAAAAACTGCTCAGAGCAGCAGGAAAATAAATTCCCAAGAATACAAAAACCAAGAAGCAACCAGTGTGACAACTTTTTCGGCCTTATAAACATTGTGAATGTAAACCGGATGACAAAATTCACCGCTGAGGAGTATCTACACAATGGACGAACAGTTATGGATGGACAGTTTAGCACGCAAAAGCAGGAAAACGATTTTTTGATAATCATTTTGTGAGCGAGCAAAAATTGCAAGAGGAGAGGAGATTCCACTGATTACAGGTAAGTTAACCCACATTCAGTGTTTTAAGAACAGTAATGTCTCATCATTTTCAGTCACCAATTAAAGTAACTGGAGATGCCAGTATGGATTTCCAGACATCAGTGAAAATGTGACCAGGCTTGTTTTAGCTATAACCATTTGTTTAATTGAGAATAACCGTGAAAGTACGATAGTATGACTGCTGAGGTGGAATCTCTAAGGAATTATTAACCGAAGACACTTCCAACCGACATTAAACACTCCCTCCTCTTCTAAAGGCAAATTACATTACAGGACTACAGTACTTTATTTTATTTCATTGTATTTTTTTTAATGTCTTGTAATCATTGCTGGTAATTCTTAGAGAATAGTCCTGTAGTATGTAGGGTACTAATGGCACTTAAATGACCCAAATGGCGATTATAGATTGCAATTTAATTAATAATGACTTAAGAACAATTCAATTTATGAACAAACTCTCAGAACCAATTATGTTTGTAAGTTGAGGACTACCTGTATTGTACTTTTCATGCATTTAGCATCTCATTACCTTAAAGTTTTTGCAGTTCCTGTTTAAACAATTGCTTGCAACTAGAATAGTTGTATTAAGTATTTATTTCTATTGTTCCCTTTAATCCCTGAACTTCTTAGTTACTTTTCTTCTTGTGTCTTTATTTCATGGTACCTCAAATGTAGTTTCTGTTTTTCCTGCCACTAGTTTTGCTGAAAGTGTTCTAAACAGTGGCGAATTATAGATATGAGGAAGGTGGCGGTTTGTGGGGGCTCCCACGGAGGTTTCCTTGCCTGCCACCTGATTGGCCAGTACCCAGGATTCTACAAGGCTTGTGTGGCTCACAACCCTGTCATCAATTTGACCTCCATGATTGGAAGCACTGACATTCCAGACTGGTACATCTTAGCATGCACATTCCTATACTTCTAACCAAATAATCACTCAACTTTCATTCCACTGTGAAGGATGAAAGCAGCTCATGTGTTTGTGTTTGCATTACTGTAACAGGAGGTTATGTTCACTAATAATAACATTTCCCCTCCTGCTCTTCAACAAATTTCTTTTGCACGTGCTTGTATGTCGCTGGTTACGACTACAGCACTGACTGTTTACCTGACCCTTATGTTTGGGAACAGACGCTGAACAAGTCCCCCGTTAAACATGTTACAAAAGTATGGTATTTCTATACATGCATTTGGGTTGAATTTGTTGTTGTTGTTGTTACACTATGTAGAAATCTTAGATTAACTCCCATCTAGGTAAAGACCCCAGTGTTACTTACCTTAGGGGGAGATGACAAGTTAGTACCGAGCAAGCAAGGAATGGAATATTATCGAGCTCTGAAGGCAAAGAAGGTCCCAGTCCGGTAAGCAACTTTTCTCCCTGATTTATTTTCTTGGTTTTGTCAGATAGGTACGACACAAAAGGGCTTGTATTGTTCCTTCACAAATGTTCTGATGTTTGTTGTTTAGGTTACTATTTCCAAAGTGGATGCTGAGTCTGATAGCTTTATGAACAGTGCTTTGTGGATAATCCAACACTTGAGTCAGTGATGGGACACTTGGAATAAATGCTGTATTTAGTAAATGTGCTGTTGTTTTAGCCAAGTAATCATATACTAGGACACTGCTGTATGTAAGGCATGTTCTTCTCTTGTTTCCAGGACCAAAAAAGATCTAAAACATTATTTTGTAAAAGAACAATCATATGATCAGATTCTTGAAGACATGGGTGCAAAGGGAGAAATATCCATTTGTAAAAATACATTGGTCCGAAACACACCGGGAATTCTGCAAGACAAAAAGAAAACAAGGCAGTTCTTGCTCAAAAACCCTCCAATATGATTTAATTAAAATTACCTTTCTAAAGAAGAGTGGGCCAAAATTCTTCCACAGCATTGTGAAATACTCATTGCCAGTTATGGCAAATGTTGACTGCAGTTGCTGCTGTCAAAAATTTGCACAAGAAATTATTAAGAGTAGAAGGAAGTTACTTCTACAGTGATATAGGATTTGAATAACAACTCTATACAGTAATCCCTCGCGTAATAATAATGGTTTTATTATGGAGCTTGAATAAAAGCAGACAGAAAATACAGTTGATCCCCCCCCCCCACACACACACACACACTCGGTTCCTTAAAATTGAGGGCATTTCAGGGTGTTTGTCCTTGCTGTTGTATTAACACGTTTTTCCTTGCTAATTTTTTTCTTGATAATACAGCTATTTTCATGATACCCGATAATAGATGATACACTTAACAAAGAAATTTGTAGCTACTAAATATGTGGATGAATCTTAGGACACATTTGCATATCTGTGTGTATTTAAAAATATTTCTGAAGCAGGGGAAACTTACTTCCTCTTATTATTTCTCATGACATTTAGTGAATTAAGGAACCTATTCTACTTTGTTGTCCAGTGGAAAACCCCTCTTGTTCCCATGTCTGTTAGTTTATTTTCTGTTTAAATAAGGTTAAAAAAGTAATTTGACTGTTGACACATTTTAAGGTTATTCAAGACATTGCAGAATGTTACATTAAGTTAAAATATTGCCTATTATCTACAGTATTAATGAACTACGTCCTTTTTATTATGGTGTCATGTGATTGGCATATGACCGTATGCTTTCACTTCTTCAGAGCAAAATAATTCTTCCAGTCATTACACAGACTTTCAGATACAAGGACTCATCTTTCAACTCTCCACATGGATAAAGTTTACTTCATCTCAGAACCAATTTCCTGATGCATGCTGTAGACTATGGTAAGTAGTAAAAAAAATTTTATTCTGCAATCACAAGCAATTTCTAACATAAGAAAATGAGGTATGAGGGGTGGAAGTAACCAAAATGTTATTTGGGAGCTTTTTCAATCATTCAGTTTTATTATTTAATATTTGTTGTACTTGGTTAGATGGTTGATTAGAAAAATTTATTTCAAATACATTCTGAACCATCAACAAATAAAAATAAATTAAAATTATTATTTATTTGTTTTTAGGCTTCATTGAGAAATATCGTCCTCCTTTGTCAGCTTCTTCCATTTGTGAGGATGATGAACATGACCTTCTTCCCGTGTTACACTGATGTGAATACCACTACCGTAGACTGCTCCTACCTACCACTCAGGCATGTCCCCAACATCGAATCTACCACTGTACTGTCCCTTAACTTAAGCCTGACTAAGATACAGCGAGTGGGTGAACAGGATTTATCTGGTTTCCCAAACCTTCATACTCTGAAAATGACGGGAAATTGTCAGCCAGGTCGGCTAAGACCTTTAGACAACCTCTCATGCAAGATGGAGATCCACTACAATGCTTTCAAAGACCTGATAAATCTTCAATTTGTGAACCTATCTGGAAACAGTCTTACCTCCATACCATGGTTACCTGAAAGCCTGAGGGTTCTTGATCTACAGAATAATTGCATCTTCCAAATTATCCACCCATTAGGAACTCCATATCTTGAAGAGCTCTATCTCACCAAGAATTGCTTTTACGTAAACCCTTGCAAGCAGTCATTGTACATCAGCAAAGAAGTATTTAAAGAGCTCACAAAAATTAAAATCATCACTTTGGGATATGATAATTTGACAGCTATCCCTGAAGGATTGCCACCATCACTGGAAAGTCTAGATTTAAGAGAAAATACAATCACAGAGGTTAAAAATGGAGCATTTGTCGGCCTGACAAACCTTAAGCAATTGAATTTGGAATGGAATTGCCAACGTTGTGACCATGCAGCCAGGCCTTGCTTTCCTTGTCCAAACAATCTACCTCTACAGCTACATAGAGATTCATTCTACACTGAAAACAGCTCTTTGAGCTACTTAAACTTGAGAGGAAACTCTCTGAGAACATTCCCTGAGGGTATGTTTCAACCTCTGAAGAATTTACATTCATTAGACCTCTCTGACAACCTCCTGGCTTATGCTATACAGAATGGCACCTTCTTTGCTGAGCTGAAGGGGCTAACTTGGATGAACCTTATCTACAACTATGAACCCCTGAAGACATTCAAGGAACTGAACCTGTCTCCAGATGTTAGTAGTATGGTTGGTCTTCAGTGTCTTCTTTTAAGTGGTAACTTTTTCCGTACCCTTTCCAATGAGAGCCTTGAAATTCTTTCCAAACTAAAAAATCTAAAAAAACTAGAACTGAGAATGAATTTTATGACCTCTTGTAATGTGAAAGCCCTGAATGAGATACCATCTCTCATTGATATTGATTTTTCTCAAAACATGCTTAATTTCCATCCACATTGCTCAAGTCTGTCATCAGTGATTGATACACAGGAATGCAGTCAGAACCAAAAATTATGTCCAAATTATGAACCCGACCCACCTGTTGTAAAAAACAATCAGAAATTCACATTTGAAAGTGATGTCTGGGATCCCAACCAGTTAAGCAGTTTGAAAATGTGGCAGAAAAGTGGGTTTAAGTCTTCATCAGATTGGTACGATTTCTGTGATAATAAAATGACTTATGACTTGTCTCAAAATGACATTACCTCTCTTAACAAAGAGGTATTTGTTGGCATGGAAAATGTTATTTGTTTAGACCTTTCTTTCAATTACATCAGCCAGGCCTTGAGGGGTGGGGAATTTGATGATTTGAAAAACTTAGTATATCTTAATATGTCATACAATAGACTTGATTTTTATTATAGAGAAGCTTTCAGTGAGCTGAACACCACTCTGAAATTATTAGACCTAAGTAACAACGATTTTCATTTTAAAATGTCAGGCATGGGTCACGGATTTAAGTTTATTGAGAATCTGATTAGCTTGGAAATTCTCAGTCTGGCCAACAATGGCATTGGAATGCGAATAACTGAAAGGCTCATCAGCAGCTCTTTAAAATACTTCTATTTCAATGGAAATCACTTGGGCATTATGTGGCAGTCCGATAACAACAAATACACCAATTTCTTCCACAACTTGACAAACCTCATCTTCCTGGACATCTCCAACAATGAGCTGCAATCAATATCAGTGGAGCAACTTTCTAATCTCCCAAGAACTATCGAGATTCTCATCATCAGCCACAACCTGCTGAAATATTTCCCATGGCAAAATATTTATGCACTCAGCAATTTACGTCACCTTGACATCAGTCAAAACTTCATCAGGTTTTTGCCTCTTGAAGTCATAGAATTTGGGTCATCTTTTTCAGTTTTGGACCTCAGTCATAATCTTGTCAGCTTTATTCCTAAGTTTTTCTTCAGTCAAGCTAAATCCTTGCAATACTTGTATCTCAGTCACAATCAAATCAAAGAGTTGAACCTTCAGTTCCTTCCTGCTCCCTTAAGAAATGGTAGTGCCCTTGTAAAGCTTACTCTGCATAAAAACCCCTTTAAATGTGACTGTGATACATCTTGGTTTGCAGACTTTTTGCGTAATACTCCCATAGAAATTCCTCATCTTACAACAGATATACAGTGTGAATTCCCAGAGTCCCAAGAGGGTAAGAGTATTCTAACAATGGACCAGCGTTCATGCAGGGACATATACGGTTACCTTTCATCTCTAATCTGTTCCTTCCTTGTTGTGGCATGCACTGTTCTACCTTTGATGAAGCATCTCTACGGGTGGGATTTGTGGTACAGCCTTCAGATTCTCTGGGCAGGACATAAAGGCTACTCCCAGCTGACTGGTAGTGACTCACAATATCACTATGATGCTTTTGTGGTTTTTGACACCAGCAACCCAGCTGTGAGGGATTGGATCTATAATGAACTGACCATCAATCTGGAGGATTCAGGTCACAGGAGGTTTTGTCTCTGTCTGGAGGAGAGGGACTGGATTCCTGGACTTTCATGTATTGAGAATCTACATAATGCTGTGTACAGCAGTGTGAAGACAGTGTTTGTGCTGTCCAGTGGCACTGGTGGGAGAGAGACAATTAATGGCATGATCCGTCAGGCTTTCTTCATGGTTCAGCAGCGGCTTCTGGACGAGAAGGTTAGCTAAATCAAGCTTTTCATTATAAAGTAATTTTTTATAAATGTGAGCATATGCCATGGATACATTGTTGTCATGCTTTCATAACACTAAGCTGTCTCTTATTTTCCTAACTAGGTGGATGCAGCTGTGCTGGTACTCCTGGATGAAGTGTTTCCCAGAATGAATTATGTTCAGCTGAGGAAGAGGTTGTGTAGAAAGTCTGTGCTGTCCTGGCCAAAGAATCCAAAGGCCCAACCCCTTTTCTGGAACAGAGTGAAAATGGCATTATCATCAGATAATCTCAGCTTCTATGACAACAACATGAGTGAAGGTTTCATATGACTCCATTTTATTGACTGTCAGACAGCAGCAGAAGGTAGTTTCTGTTACTGAGAATTCCTCAGATGGTTTTATTTTTCAAACTTTCCTTGCATCCCACTGGACTTTAAATTTTGTTGAATTTATCATGCAACTTTAATAATTATTCATTTAAAATATTTGACTTTTCAAAACTGTATTTTTTTGTTTCATCTGACCACCTAATATTAGTTGTTTAATTTACCTTATCTTCATTTTCTCTATTTGTTTTGTCTCTTGAGTTTGGTTGTGGTCTTGTGGCTATTGTGCAAATGCAATATTAATTGCTGTATGTAAATAGTGCAGAGACATTGGGACACTGATATTTTATTACAAAAATACAATTAAGATAATTTCACTTGAGTTTATTGATTGTGCAAGTATTACAGGAGAATAATACAGTTTATGTACCACCCAGAATCACAAAATTTCACTTCTCTTTGTTGAGTTGTTCAGATGAAATGAAACTGATGGTCGTTCCTTAAAGGTTCAATATGTTGAGAAACTTTATTTGCTACCCACTTTCTCGGAAACAGGAGTCTTGCGGTTTCCTCTTGAAGTTTTTGAAGTGATGCTGCTTGGGCTTCAACACATCAAGAAGATCCATCCTCACCGTGGGATACTATCTAAAATGTCATCCACATGCATTGGTTATGTTCAGTAAATGACAAACATGTAAAAATGGAATGCATTCTTGGTTTAAAAAAAAATAAATGTGAAGGTTGTGGATGCCTCATAAAAATGGATAGCAGCTCTGCATCCATTAGGTATCCACGCTTTCATTGGTATCTAATGAAAAAGCAACATAACTGTGACTGTTTGGCCAGCAGTGTTGCTAGACTTCCTGTTACCTTCTTTACTCATTTCCTTAATAATATCAGTTTGTGTTTCTTGAACAACTGATATTATTAAAAGTCTATTTCATCAGGGTACACCTGGATGGTTGATGAATAAACACATTTTAAATGAGATAACTCCAAAAACGATTTGATTTTTAGTTTGGTGCTTATTTTAGTGACAGTTTGTTTTCAATGATTTGTGCATCATTTAATGTTTATTCACAATTTAAAAAGTATCCCAACTTTTTTCAGAATAGAGTTGCATACATTTGCTTCATGTTTCCAGTAGGGGGCACTATGACAGTAATTGCAACACCGAGCCAGACTGGTGAATTAATAGAGTTATAAAAACTACTTGCAATATTTTTTTTCACACAGCCAAACCCCCAGCTGCTGATAATAATCACATTAAAAAAACCTCAGTATCTTAAATCCACATGGACCGCATTTGATGTCAAAAGAGTGTCAGACGTAAAAAGAGTCTCTAAAAGTATCAAATCTGTCAATTCCTTTTGCCCTCAAATGGAACTCTACAAATGTCACCATAGACTTAACATCATTAGATAAACTTGATTCTTTCAAGAGAAGCTGCGGGTAACAAGCGTCTTCCAGACGATTCAGGATGTCATGGTTTTGGAAGGGTTATAAACTTAAATTCAATCTACCTTTTTCACCACTTTCAGTTGCGACTTTATCTATACCAGCAGATTCATCCAATTATTTAAATGTAATTAGGGGTGCAGATATATGATTCTTCTAAGGCTCGATATTGAGCAGGAGGGACGTAGATTTGCATTTCATATTTACAGTTCATATGTTCTTCTGTCTATGTTTTAGTAATAGAGAATCATTTTTCCATATCTCAAAAACAAGGATAGAATTCAGTGAAACGACACTTATGTTGTAGGCACTATAAAGATGTGAATTTAAGGACTGTTTCACTTTCCTTTATTGTATAGATTAGACACTTTTGGACTTCGTTCATTTTGCAACCAATTTGTTAAAAAGTTGTTTTTTAATTTATGTTTTCCTTAGACACACATATCCCTTTAATCATTTTCTTTTACAGAACCCAGAGGGCACTCTTCTTGTTAGGATTTGGTTATATTTATTTAATTTATAAATATTGAAATCAATTGTTGTTTTTTTTGTGTGTGTGTGTGTGTGTGTGTGTGTGTGTGTGTGTGTGTGTGTGTGTGTGTGTGTGTGTGTGTGTGTGTGTGTGTGTGTGAGCGAGCGTTTGCATGTGTTCTTGCGCACGTGAGTGTAGATGCATACACGAAGGATGAGGTGTAAGTGCGATTGAGTGGAGAATATGTTTGGTAATATATTTTCACTCCATGATGTACCCTGTGAGCAAGGGTATTTGTCCACGTCGTGCAATCCCTATATGAAAGTTCAGTGCACTTTGTTTCTCGCCGCATCTTGGTAAAAGATTAATTTTAGATTTTAGTTCAGTGTGAGGAAAAAGCTCATTTAAAAATGATCTGGTATGTTGACAATGCTTACATGCTAAGTGGTAAAAGTAGATTGGCAATATGTTCTCTGTTAAGAAATTAACGATTTCCCTGCCCAAAATGTTCAATGATTCTGTTCAGTTATGCCTAAGAGTCATTTTAATGAATAGTTGTGTGGTTTTATTTCTGTTTTACTTTATGTAGAACATTTTGATGTTTTTATTCAGTTCCATTGTTTTCATAGTGTGGAGTATTGTCCAGTTTATTGCTCTTTGAAATGGCTTATTTGCATTATTACACCATATATTTTCATTAGATCTGTTCATGAAAAGACCGGACTGCCAGGCAGGAGGCCTAGGGGAAGACCAAAGAGGAGGTTTATGGATGTAGTGAAAAAGGACATGAAGGTAGTTGGTGTGAGAAAAGAAGAAGACAGGGTTAGATGGAGGCAATTGATTCGCTGTGGCGACCCCTAAAGGGAAAAGCCGAAAGGAAAAGAAGAAGAAGTTCATGAAAAGACCGTATACGTAATAATATTAATTAATTGATTGATTCATTTTCTAAATCCCTTTCATCTGCTATCGCTGGTCGCGGTGAATAACAATGTTGTTCATTGCAATTGTCTGTGTAGGTTCTCAGTCATCCAAGTCATGATTATCCAAAAGCTGTTTAAGTCAATAAACTTAAGCAATAAACTGGACAATACTCCAGAGTATGAAAACAATGGAACTGAATAAAAACATTAAAATGTTCTTCAGTTGGAACTGAACATGTCTCTTTGATGAGGGACGAAACGTCTTCTAGAACTTTCTTAACGTCCAGTGGATTGACAAACAGCTTTTGGATGTTCATTGCAATTATTCCTAGAATATAATATTGGTAAAACAGTTATCATGACATACTAAGAAAATTTTCTTTTTCACCAGATTAGTGGTACTTAACCCCACTCCTGGCATTTCATAGTCTTACTTGCCATCCAGTAGGCACTGACTACTTTTTAGGAAAAGGGACAGTTGGTTAAGAACGGGGGGTTTTCTGCTCTTAATAGGGAAAACCTGAGCAGGAAAGAAAGCAAAACTGAAGATGTGTGGTAGAAGGATTGGTTCACCAATGTCTACTTAATATATCTGTATAGCTACCACAAATATATTCTCCATGTTTGTCTTTTCCCACCAGTTTGCTGTTGAAAGTGTTCTAAACAGTGGCGAATTAGATATGAGGAAGGTGGCGGTTTGTGGGGGCTCCCATGGAGGTTTCCTTGCCTGCCACCTGATTGGCCAGTACCCAGGATTCTACAAGGCTTGTGTGGCTCGCAACCCTGTCATCAATTTGACCTCCATGATTGGAAGCACTGACATTCCAGACTGGTACGTCTTAGCATGCACATTCCTATACTTCTAACCAAATAATCACTCAACTTTCATTCCACTGTGAAAGATAAAAGCAGCTCTTGTGTTTGTGTTTGCATTACTGTAACAGGAGGTTATGTTCACTAATAATAACATTTCCCCTCCTGCTCTTCAACAAATTTCTTTTGCAGGTGCATAGATGTGACTGGTTATGACTACAGCACTGACTGTTTACCTGACCCTTCTGTTTGGGAACAGATGCTGAACAAGTCTCCCATTATGCATGTTACAAAGGTATGGTATTTCTATATATGCATCTGTCTTTATTCTTGTTGTTACACTATGTAGTAATCTTTAGATGAACTCCCATCTAGGTAAAGACCCCAGTGTTACTTACCTTAGGGGAAGATGACAAGCGTGTACCGAACAAGCAAGGAATTGAATATTATCGAGCTCTGAAGGCAAAGGAGGTCCCAGTCCGGTAAGCAACTTGTCTCACTTTCGTATTTTGCTGGTTTTGTCACATAGGTACAATATAGAAGGGCTTCTATTACTTCTTCACAAATATTCTGACGTTTTATTCTTAGGTTGCTGTGGTATCCAGGGAACAATCACTCCCTCTCCAAAGTGGATGCTGAGTCTGATGGCTTTATGAACATTGCTCTGTGGCTAGTTCAACACTTGAGTTAGTGATGGTAGGCCTCAGTTACATGGTGATGTGCTTTTTTTTTTTTTTTTTGCTGCCAAGAAAATATAGCAGAACACTACTGTGTGCAATGCGTATTATCTGTTTCCCTGACCCATCCAAAGCCAAAGCAGTTCATTATTAAAGTACATTCACTGTCACTTTCTTGGACATATTTCTATAGAAGTAAATTTTTATGCGTGGGGCATGAACGTTAAATCTAAAACATTTGAAGTGTTCTACAATCAGCAAAAAAAATCTGTAGCTACATGTTGATCTGTGTGATCGCTACTGGTGATTCCCTCAATGACTTCTAAGTGAGAAATAACAGCTTTAACGTGTCACCTGGACAAAAGCGTTCTGACCAGAAATACATTTTAGAAATATCTTTTTTTTTTGCTATCTAAACTACCGAAGTACCCTAATGTCTAATGTACCCAAGAAATTTAAGGTATTTCAGGGTGTTATTTGTATGTGAGACTGTATTGACTACAAAAAGAAATTGTTTTATCTGCTCATTCTGTTTGTTTCTTGTTGCTTTTTATCAATACTGTGTTATTTTCCTGACACGGTGTACTTAATAAACCAAATGTGAAAATTTTTCAGAGTGGAATGGATATTTGGAGATGTGGCTACTTAGGTGAATTAAAACGAATTTCTGAAGAAGGTTGTACATTTCTTGTAACAAATTAAGGGAGTCATTCAACTTTATACTCCAAAGGAATTTTCTTCTTTTTACTGCCATTTTACTGCCATCTGCTTCTATGTTATGAAAAGAAAATAGTACATTTAACTTGATATATTCTCAAGTTTTTGTTGTTAGGACAATACAGTGTGTAATACTTTTTTATATTCAATCTTGATATCAAAGCACTTGACTCAAGGTAACGTCATTATTTTAAATAGGCTGTTTGGTGTAAATGAATACATAAATGTGGCATTTCCTTTTACTAGCAGGTGGCCCTGTGATATTAATATATTTTTGATCATTCTTTAAGGTAAGCTATAATCCAATATTTTTCAGTTTTGTAAAAAGTGGACTGTTGGCAGTGGAGTTACCACAGTTTTCTCCTTCATGGAAAATGATTTTTCACCGCGCTTCTTCATGTTCAAAGTTCAGTGACAGTACAAGAAATTCACAATGAAATTTCAGCAATGTATTAATTGTGGTACTATGGCTAATTCAGATTTTTGACACGTGGAAGTCTTCAAGGCTGGATTCTCATCTAACAGAAGCCTTTAATATGATATTATTCTTTGCTGACATGTTGAGAATTGTGTGACCATATTTTAATTCCAGAAAGAAAGACAAATATCCCCAGGAGCAGTTTGTACAACACATGCAAATAAAAAAAACAAACAAACATTAAAATGCCTGCCCTCCTAGCAAGTATTTTTTGTTCAGTACCAACATTCTGCTTCATGGAGAATTTCTAAAATTCAGTATGCCACGATCAACAGTCAATGATATTTTCACTGAAATGCAACATCCATGAATGATCACTATTGTGAGAAAATGTACAAGTTTAAATAGTCAATAAGGTAGTGGCATTGCATGAAAGTATAGCTCAATTTACAAAAAGCTTGGGATGCTGTGCTGCTGGACACCTCACTCTTTTACGGGATAAATAAAGTATCATTGATTTGATTGTTAGAAGTGCACAGCTCCAAGCCAGCCTTCGTGATGGGGTACTTTCGTGCAACATGACACAGTAACCTGCACATGTGGGAAAACACCAAATGTTGAATGATATATACATGTTTAGAGTACATATTTTGCCGTGCAGATTACATTAAAATAAACTTTATTGTCATTGCAATAAAATGCCAACATGCAGGCAATGCAGATGACATATTTTTAAGGGAAGGCTTGCATATTTTAACAAGACAATGCCAAATCATTTACTGTATCTTATATGACAACATGGCTCAGGTGATAAAGTCCAGGTGATAAAGTGGTCTGCCTGTCACTTGTCACCCAATTAAAAAATGCTTGGCACACTATAAAATTGAAGAAAATGGAAGGACGATGTTGTGTAGCTGCAATTACACGAACATTCCAGTTACAGCAATTGGACTTTTTAATTTCCAACTGCTTATGGAATTGTTAAAAAACAGGTCGAACATGACCCTGACCAAACCTTTTTCAAAATAGGGTTTACCTAAAAGTAGGTCACTCTAATTACGATGAAACCTGTGAATGTTTTCAGGGTGAGAATCCTATTCAACACACAAATAATTGGCCACATTGATAAATTGATAGTGGAGTAATGAGAACTAAGTGAGCTACTAAGAGTAGCTGACAATGATCAAATTTAAAAATAATCACGGTCTTATGCCATTTGGACTTCTTCTTATTTTTGTTTTATTTTAGTCCTTTATAATTCCTTCTTTTGTTTCGGTTTCTCTGTCACCTGTATTCTATAATTGAATCAGGCCTTTTACTATTTATATTCTTTCAGATTCATTCACTTCTAGCCAGATTACCACTTTTTTCCTCGCAGGCTATTCCCTCAAATATTTCTGATATTTACAGAAAGAAATATATAAGTTGCCTTTGGACATAGTGGTACCTCTACTTACGAATGTCTCTACTTACGAAATTTTCTACTTATGAAATTTCTCAGCAGGAAAATATTGCCTGTAGTTACGAAAGAAATTTCGATTTACGAAAGGTAAAAATACAGTATGGGCTGATACTCGCAGCTCCCACAGGTTCCTGAACGCAAGATTCTCATAGCTGCTCTGCCATTGGCTATTACCTAGTATCTTCCTGGCATCCCATTGGCTAAGAGGGACCTCTGTGTGGAGCTTTGAGTATTCGCTATGGACCCCAAGAAGGTGACAAAGAGGAAAAGTAAAGACGAAGAAAATGTTTGTTTTTTTGTGTCTGTACAAACAAAGCAAAATATAATAGAAATGCATGAAAAAGGGGTGCGTTTGGTTGATTTCACTAAAGAATATGGCCGAAATGCATCTACAATCGCCACTTATTAAAACAAAAGGATTTTTTAAGGAGTTTAAGGCATCGCATGGGTGGTTGGAGAAGTTCAGAAGGAGGACTGGAATTCACTCTGTTGTTCATGGTGGGTCAGGAGCACATGAACCAAAGAGGGCAAAAAACACTGAGGACAGCAGTTAAAAGGTGAATGACCATCATTATTATTCTTTATTCTTTGTTTTTTACGTTATGCACAACTCTCATGTATTGTGTAATAATCTAATTGTGACATGTATTTGTTACATGTTTTGATGCATTTTTATGCTTTATAAAACATGTCTGAATTTTTGGGGGCTTGGAAGGGATTAGGGCATTTGCATGGAAAACGCGTTTCTACTTACGAAATTTGCTACTTACGTAATTTCTTCCGGAAACAATTTCGTAAGTAGAGGTACCACTGTATATCTCACAGATTCATGCCTTAGAGTTACAGTGTGTTGTATCTTGTTTTGTGGTCAGTTTTTGCTATTCTGCCCGCTACTTTGTTATTAATTACATTACACTTCATCTTTTGAGGGTAGGACAGACAGATGATCATCTTACTGTCCCTCTCACTTTTAAGATTTTGGCTATACTCCTGTGCACAATTAGTTTACTAGGCAGATGTTTTGATACGAATAAAGGGGATATGCACATTAAGTCTAAAGATAAAACAGTGGAACTGGTTAACCAGAAAAACAAAAAACAGAACAGAAACAAAACTATAATATGTCCGGCCAATGCTGAGCCCCCCAATAAATTGCAATTAGTAATTTTAACATGTTCCTTCAATAAAAGCAACTTGAGCATCAATGCAATTTATTTGTTGAGTTGTTTTTGTTTTGTTTTTTTTGCTGTCAAACCTGCATATATTCAGGAAATTAAGAGCATTTTAGTTTTTTTAGAAAATTATTTTTCTCAACTCACTCTATATTTTTTCTCTTTTTTTTAGCAATACTGTATTATTTTCCTGATATAGTGCAAAGGCAATTGCGAAGGTGTGAGCAGAGAGATTTGTTTGGATTGAAAAGATTCTCTGAAGCAGGTGTTAAATTACTTTTTATGCTTGTAGTGAAGTAAGGAAGTTGTCAAACTTCCTTAATTTTGTGTGTGCGTGTGTGTGCGTGTCTGTGTGTGTGTTTGTGTTTGTGTGTGTGTGTGTGTGTGTGTGTGTGTGTGTGTGTGTGTGTGTGTGTGTGTGTGTGTGTGTGTGTGCGTGTGGCGGGGTGTCTTTCCTACCTTCCGAATGGAAAAAAAGTAATTTCAGCTCATAGTATATAAAGTTGTTGTTAATCGGAATAATGCATCTTGCAATGTAAAATTGATTTAAAATCTTTCAGGATGCTTGCAGAACTAATAAATGAGAAAAAATTGATGATGATGTCACGTGACTGGCCGATGATCACAAAGTTTCACTTCTGCATAGCTTGCCCTGCTTTCAGTCATCGGACTGTTAGGTATGAAAGATAGTCTTTCCTTTCTCCAAAGGGATTAAAGAATGCTTCATATCCAACTAAATGTTTAAATATAGATTTGTCTGCAATGGTGAGTAATATAACATTTTGTTCTGATAACTCATTGTAAGATATGAAAATTATATATGATGGGTGGAAGTAACAAAAATTAAACTAAAAAGTGGAGATAATGGATGGATGGATGGATGGATCTATTGACCCTGTTTTTGGCTCAATCCTATTTAATTCTATTCATATTTCAAATACACATTCTATGCTCTCTTATTTTAATTGATTAATTTTGTAATTCTTTTTTTCAGTTAGTCATGATTAACTTTAAGGGTACCATAGTGCATTTTTAATGCGACCATTGTAAGAGCTTATTGCTGGTGGTATTTGGAATAGAAAAATAATATTGGTAGTGACAAGTCAAAAACGTCCTCTTTTTTTGTTTTCAGTCATCCCTAAAAGGGTGCAAAACCACCAATACTTTCAGTGTTTTGAACTAGGTGCCTTGTGTGGTGTACATGATACACAGAAATAGCTGATTCGAAAGATTTGATCAGAATTACACCTGAACCATCAATAACACTAACGTCTCATTTCTTTTTTAGGCTTTGTTGAGAAATATCGTCCTCCTTTGTCAGCTTCTTCCATTTGTGAGGATGATGAACATGACCTTCTTCCCGTGTTATACTGATGTGAATACCGCTACCGTAGACTGCTCCTACCTACCACTCAGGCATGTCCCCAACATCGAATCTACCACTGTACTGTCCCTTAACTTAAGCCTGACTAAGATACAGCGAGTGGGTGAACATGATTTATCTGGTTTCCCAAACCTTCATACTCTGAAAATGACGGGAAATTGTCAGCCAGGTCGGCTAAGACCTTTAGACAACCTCTCATGCAAGATGGAGATCCACTACAATGCTTTCAAGGACCTGATAAATCTTCAGTTTGTGAACCTATCTGGAAACAGTCTTACCTCCATACCATGGTTACCTGAAAGCCTGAGGGTTCTTGATCTACAGAATAATTGCATCGTCCAGATTATCCACCCATTAGGAACTCCATATATTGAGGAGCTCTATCTCACCAAGAATTGCTTTTATACAAACCCTTGCAACAAGTCCTTTTACATCAATGAAACTGTATTCAGAGAGCTCACAAAAATCAAAACCCTCACTTTGGGGTATGATAATTTGACGGCCATCCCTAAAGGATTGCCACCATCATTGGAAATTCTGGATTTAAGAGTAAATGCAATCACAGAGGTTAAACATGGAGCATTTGTCGGCCTGACAAACCTTAAGCAGTTGAATTTGGAATGGAATTGCCAACGTTGTGACCGTGCAGCCAGGCCTTGCTTTCCTTGTCCAAACAATCTACCTCTACAGCTACATAGAGATTCATTCTACACTGAAAACAGCTCTTTGAGCTACTTAAGCTTGAGAGGAAACTCTCTGAGAACATTCCCTGAGGGTATGTTTCAACCTCTGAAGAATTTACATTCATTAGACCTCTCTGACAACCTCCTGGCTTATGCTATACAGAATGGCACCTTCTTTGCTGAGCTGAAGGGGCTAACTCGGATAAACCTTATCTCTAACTATGAACCCCTGAAGACATTCAAGGAACTGAACCTGTCTCCAGATGTTAGTAGTATGGTTGGTCTTCAGTGTCTTCTTCTAAGTGGTAACTTTTTCCACACACTTTCAAATGAGAGTCTTGAAATTCTGTCCAAACTAAAAAATCTAAAAAAACTAGACATGAAAATGAATTTTATGACCTCTTGTAATGTGAAAGCCCTGAATCAGATACCATCTCTCAATGATATTAATCTTTCTCAGAACATGCTTAAATTCCTTCCACATTGCTCAAGTCTGTCATCAGTGATTGATACACAGCAATGCAGTCAGAACCAAAAATTATGTCCAAATCATGTAACTGACCCACCTGTTATAGTAAAAAATCAGAAATTCACATTTCAAAGTGATGTCTGGGATTCCAACCAGTTAAGCAGTTTGAAAATGTGGCAGAAAAGTGGGTTTAAGTCTTCATCAGATTGGTACGATTTCTGTGATGATAAAATGACTTATGACTTGTCTCAAAATGACATTATCTCTATTAACAAAGAGGTATTTGTTGGCATGGAAAATGCTGTTTGTTTAGACCTTTCTTTCAATTACATCAGCCAGGCCTTGAGGGGTGGGGAATTTGATGATTTGAAAAACTTAGTATATCTTAATATGTCATACAATAGACTTGATTTTTATTATAGAGAAGCTTTCAGTGAGCTGAACACCACTCTGAAATTATTAGACCTAAGTAACAACGATTTTCATTTTAAAATGTCAGGCATGGGTCATCGAATTGAGTTTATTGAGAAATTAACTAACTTGGAAAGTTTCAGTCTGGCCAACAATGGCATTGGAATGCGAATAACTGAAAGGCTGATCAGCAGCTCTTTAAAATACTTCTATTTCAATGGAAATCACTTGGACATTATGTGGGAGTCCGATAACAACAAATACACCAATTTCTTCCACAACTTGACAAACCTCATCTTCCTGGACATCTCCAACAATGAGCTGCAATCAATATCAGTGGAGCAACTTTCTAATCTCCCAAGAACTATTGAGATTCTCATCATCAGCCACAACCTGCTGAAATATTTCCCATGGCAAAATATTTATGCACTCAGCAATTTACGTCACCTTGACATCAGTCAAAACTTCATTTACTTTTTGCCACATGAAGTCATAGAATTTGGGTCATCTTTTTCAGTTTTGGACCTCAGTCATAATCATGTTAGTTTTATTCCTAGGTCTTTCTTCAGTCAAGCTAAATCCTTGAAATACTTGTATCTCAATCACAATCAAATCAAAGAGTTGAACCTTCAGTTCCTTCCTGCTCCCTTTAGAAATGGTAGTGCCCTTGTAAAGCTCACTCTGCATAAAAACCCCTTTAAATGTGACTGTGATACATCTTGGTTTGCAGACTTTTTGCGTAATACTCCCATAGAAATTCCTCATCTTACCACAGCTGTTCGATGTGAATTCCCAGAACCCCAACAGGGTATGAGTATTTTAACAATGGACCAGCGTTCATGCAGGGACATATACGGTTACCTTTCATCTCTAATCTGTTCCTTCCTGGTTGTGGCATGCACTGTTCTACCTTTGATGAAGCATCTCTACGGGTGGGATTTGTGGTACAGCCTTCAGATTCTCTGGGCAGGACATAAAGGCTACTCCCAGCTGACTGGTAGTGACTCACAATATCACTATGATGCTTTTGTGGTTTTTGACACCAGCAACCCGGCTGTGAGGGATTGGATCTATAATGAACTGACCATCAATCTGGAGGATTCAGGTCACAGGAGGTTTTGTCTCTGTCTGGAGGAGAGGGACTGGATTCCTGGACTTTCATGTATTGAGAATCTACATAATGCTGTGTACAGCAGTGTGAAGACAGTGTTTGTGCTGTCCAGTGGCACTGGTGGAAGAGAGACAATTAATGGCATGATCCGTCAGGCTTTCTTCATGGTTCAGCAGCGGCTTCTGGACGAGAAGGTTAGCAAAAACATTTTCATTTTTAAGTACATTTTTATAAATGTGAGCATATGCCAAACCATAAAGATGACTGCATAGTTGTCATGCTTTCATAACACTAAACTATCTCTTCTTTTTCTAACTAGGTGGATGCGGCTGTGCTGGTTCTCTTGGATGAAGTGTTTCCCAGAATGAATTATGTTCAGCTGAGGAAGAGGTTGTGTAGAAAGTCTGTGCTGTCCTGGCCAAAGAATCCAAAAGCCCAACCCCTTTTCTGGAACAGAGTGAAAATGGCATTATCATCAGATAATCTCAGTTTTTATGACAGCAACATTAGTAAAAGTTTCATATAACTACCTTTAATGTACTGTTAGGCACCCCTTTGAGGGTAATAGTCGTAGTTATTTACAATTTCTCCATCTTCTTATCTTCAAAGTTTTATCATTTACCTTGCGACACATTTGCCATGAAACTTGGCGTACTATTTTAATATGCAATAATACGCCAAGTATAATGACAAGTATAAGATTTTATTTTTTGTTTCATGTAACAAATGAATCTCATTGAATGTTTTTGCCCTTCTACTCTGTTTGGCCGTTATTTGTGATTTAGGTTTTGTCCTGAGAGAATCTTAGTGAGCCCAGGTTTCTGGTGTCGGTACCAAATTTAACGGGCACACAGTAAATATTATATAGAACTTTGCATGCCATTACATTGCTGAATAAATAAATCTGAGCTAGATTAACCTGAAAAGCTTGATTTCTTAAATATAACAAGGAGCAAGGTGGCGTGTCTACCACCCACAATCCTATAATTACAGTTGTCATTGTATGCTTGTTAGGAAGAAAAGTAACCGGTAATAGCCCTTAAAGGTTTATGCCTTAATATGCTCCACATATTTACAGTAACATAAGTCTCACAAGTTCCTGTCAGAAACTAATAAAGATTTATTAAAGTTAATTTGCAGGCTGCACGCTGACAAGAAGAAAATAATAAAATAGAATAAATGAAATCAGTTCATCCAAAGATACTAAAAATAACAAGAAAAAGGTTTAAGAACCAGGAACTGCAGATGGCACAGACACCTGATGTGAAAACTCCATCTGGCAAACCACCTTTTTTTCTGAGAGCAAAACCTCAAACATGACTGTAGTTCCGCTTTTTCTGGGTAAAAATGAACATCTGCAGTCCATTTATAAACCTATCGGGGTAAATCCACTTTGCTTTCACAAGTCAATGGCTTTTTCTATTTCCAAATAGACTGGAGGAGTTTTCCAATAACCTTTTTTTTTTTTTTCCACGTGTCTATGCAATTAATGCATTAAAAACAAAACAAAACAAAAAACCTCACTTAAAGTTGATTAAATTATTGATGACAGTCAAAGTAGTCACTGAATCCTGGAGATTACGACCTCGGAAGCGCCATCTCCAACCAACACTAAAGAACAATATGAACAAAAGTAGTCCACCAATCAAACGCTGTTCATGCTGCGTTGATCGCGCACGCACCGGCTTTGGAAAAGCGCGTCCACGAGGTCCCGTTGGATAGGACAGGTCAGGAGAGAACCGAGCAGATGAGATGCGGCGAACGCCGGGGTCTGACGGAGTCCGGGCGGGACGACGCGACGATGGAGCGGAACCTGTCTGGTAAACCAGAACGCGCGCACACCTGGTGTGTATGTATGTGTGTGTGTGCGTGTGTGTGTGTGCGTGTGTGTGTGTGTGTGTGTCTGTGTGTGTGCGCGCGTCGCAACATTTTCACAAATGAAACTCAGTTTTGTGTGTCAGATTAATTATTATATAAGGTAGTCGCTCGAACTCATGTCGCCGTGCGCGTAAAAGCCGGAAACTAATCCTCCATGGTCGTAGTAGTCATTCGGGCGTCCGTTTTCAAAGCTGTGTTATCAAACGGAACGGCCGTTTTACGAGTCGTGTCGCCACTGAACTACAGGGCAGCTTACTTGATAGTTTGGTTGACAGGTTGGTGGGATGGTGAAGTGTCAGAACGGACAGGTCATGTACGGACAAACGTCACCATTGAGCGCAACGTTATCGACAGGGCGGCCGCTCGGGTTCCCTCTTCGGTGAAACAGCTGGCGACAAACTATTTGCAAAGGTTTCATGCAGGTTCGTGAAGTGAGGCGTTTTCTTCTTGTTATTTCTGTATTTATCTATTTATTTTTCATTATTTGTTTCTTTTCCACCTTTTAACGCCTTGTCTTTACGGGTTGACGGGGAGGCGCACAGCTGCGTAAACTTGGCGTGCCCCCATCGAAACTGTTGCATGAAGTCATGATTCCTCATCCAGCTGATGGCATTACACCTGCACGCTAACGTGTTTCCTCTTTCATTGTTTGAGATTAAGTTATGTTTTCAGTTTTACTTTTGTTCGTTTTCGTGGTCAGTTGGCAATGGAAACGTACAAATGATGATCTGGAATGATCTGCGGGAATGATGACTCCATTGCTGGCACATAAAGCTAAATTCATTGTCTGAAACAATGATGGATAAGGGATTGACAGCTATGTTATGACTGACAAGGAGATTTAACCAATCTCTCAGTTGCATCCTGTGCTGTGACTCCCAGCACCCAATCCCTTTGGATTAGAGGAGGGATTATGATTTGGATTTGCTTCTGTTTTGCAGACAGTCCACAATATCTGGTCCACCATGGGCGGGAATGTCCTGATTTTCATTTCCTGAGAACAATTTTTAACATGCTTCAGAGATTTTTGCCTGAGAGATAATAAATGATCAAATATTCCATTTCACATGTACATATAGGAAAATAATTTATAGGCATGTTTCATAACGTGAACACAGTGTTGTAATGCTGTACTTGCTGTAATATGATTTAGCCCAAATTCCAGTACCTATTTTTAGTTGAAGCCTAGTGCACTGGTGTGTCTTCAGCCCTGATAAATTCTGATGATGAACTGTTTAAGTACCCAGAGGGATGGCAGGTAATTGAGATTGGTCTTCCAATTCTCTCTGATATTTGCCTGTGGCTACGGTCAATTTATCTCTGTTGTTCCTGATGTTTGTAGATGAGTAATAATTTAGCGGCCATGGTTCATAATAGCTTCACAAACTGAGTGCTGTCCATGGTGCTGAAATGAGCAGGCTGGTGCCTACACCTGTTTTTATCTCCTTCATTGTGTGGTGTGGTGATTCCCACCATATAGCAGGGATCAAGTGGAATGACCAGGACATCAGTAATATGATACACCACTTATCCAGAGCAGTTAAACATAAATTGTTTACTCCTTAACCCAATAAGGAAGAGAAAGGGTTGTAGGGATAATGAGATTCTTCCTGCTAAGACAATGACCCCGACCAAGAACCAACCTTTTTAGTGACTTAATTTAATACTTAGCAGAACATTAAAAACTACTTGAAAGACTTTCATGAAACATGCCAAAAATTGAACATTTTAATCTTTAAGTAAATCCACAATAAAGAATTAGCTGCATGTTTTTTTTTCTTTTCTGCTTTTTTTTTGGCTTCTTGTTGATCTGCTCACACCACCTCAAGACTACAGGATAGAATTCAGTGAAATGATTCATACACTGTGTAGGCTTACTGGGTGTGGCTTACTTACATAAAGGACTTATTCACTTTCCTTAGTTCAAAATTGTAGTCATAGTTGAACTGATGTCATCTTGTTCACACTCAGGGTGAGCAAACTGTGAGTTGTCACCCAGAGTAACGGGACATCTGTGTCCTCTGATCCTTTCTGCTCATCACTTACTTTAACAGAACCCCAAGGACATGCATTTCATTGGAATTTTGATTTTGGGTTAGGTTTACAGACTTGGTTACAAATGTTTGCTGCAAATACCTTCTAATTAAAATAATAATTTTTGCAAATTTTATACCACTTTCTTTGTGTAGGTTGTTATTTCTTCTGTTAAGTTGGTGTATTGGCAATCGTAAGTAAAAAAAAAAAAAAGAAAAAAAAGATTTTAATGGAAAAAGAATGCAAAATGCCAAAGTGAATTTAAGTCCCAGACATATAGTAAATCTGCATTCGATATTATATTTAATACCATTAATTTTCTCTCAATAACTTTTTCTCTTTCACCTGTCCAGAATCAATGATGTCATGCTTTTTAGCTGAAACCCTGGGACCTCTGGCCTGTGTGTCCATAAGCAAACAGTTTATGCCACTTTTTTTACTAAGACGAAATAAAACTCATCTGAAAACCCTGAACGATCAGGGATGGACGAAGGAAAATTGAGAAGACAAGAGGTGGCCTTCATTTTCGACCTTGTTATTCATTCTGGTTCCATAACGGGGGTAAAATACTATTCCTCTTGGAGGTTGAACATTGCCATATGAAAAAATGCCTTTAAACATTAGAGCCAAGCCCATGCAGACCAAACTGTCTGCTGCCCCAAAGGCTGGTGGGCACGCCGATGGTAGCGCATCTCATTCACGCTTTTCTAGACCGCCCAAACAGGGGAAAGCCAAGCAGGCCCTAAACTCAAATGTAGGCTCTCGCTCAGGGCTAGAACCTGGCTCTGTGTCAGGAGGTGTACCTGTACCAATGTCTAAAATGTCTGGAGGTCAAATGTCAGCGTCAAGGCTTGCCTCGAAGGTCAAATCTACCACAGCAGCAGGTAAAGGAATAACTGCTTCAGGGGGTAAAACTCTATCTATGGAGAACATACAGTCTTTGAGTGCTGCCTATGCCACAACAGGCACCTTGTACCCCAGTGAACGGGATTCCCTAGAGACCTCTGGTAGTTACCCCAAAGGCACCATGACGCTGGACAGAGGCATCAGTCGCTCCCCCCACACTAGCCGGGCAACAGCCATGGGCAGCACCCCCAACATCACCTGCTATGGACGGCATCACCCGTCGGACCCGTACGGAGAGCAAACATTGAATCCGACAGGGAATTCCAGCCTTCGACGTCAGTCCGGGAGACAGCCACAGGCTCTGGATTCGGCTGGAGATGTTTCTAACTTTGAGCTCAAGGCTCAGCTGAAGGATCTGCAGAGAGAGAACGACAATCTGAGGAGAGAGCTGGATGGAGGGAGAGATGGGAGGTCTGGCCACAGCATGAACAACGTCAGCTTCTGGAGCCCAGATGTGAAAAGAGACAAAAGCGTTAGGCTAGAGGATGGAGTAAGGACCTCCATCCCAAAAGAGCAGTACAGGATGAATCCAGATGTTTTGCAGGTGAGAAAATATGACAAAGTCAAAAGTTTGTTTCAAAATTTCTCAATTTCTACTTTAATTTTTTTTAAATGAATAGTGAATGGTCATGGACAAACCTCTGAAACACAACTGTTTACTGCATCAAATGGTGGAATTGTGATGTTGAAACAAACCTTGTTCTGTCCACTCACTTGATCACAGATCACTGTGTCTACTTGTGTTAACTACCCCCCCCCCCGGTCCTGCTGCACACCGCGACGTTTGCTCTCGTCTTCAAGGTTACATCAAAAGGCGTCTGTGCGGTTCATTTGTAAATATGTTTGCCAGGCTCAGCACTCTCTCTGTTTCCATGGGAATGTGCCCTTGTGTCAGTCATTCTAAGTGTTGAGAAGATTGTAAAAAAAAAAAAACCCTCACAGCTCCTCCTGACCAGTCTGTCCTGTGTCACCTCTCCCTGGAGCCTGTCTCACTCAGTTTGTAGCGTTATCCATCTGTCTTCCTCACTGCATCGGCACTATACAGTACATCTGCTCCTTCATTGGCTATATTTTCACATCCCTTGCTGTCAGTTTAATTTATTCATTTGTCTGTGTGACATTTTAATAAATTGTGTGCCTGTGACTACAGGTTTAAGACTCTGTATAAGAACTATTTTAATCCTGACAGAGAATTGTTCACACTGTTGAATTTATGCAGTGGTTTCACATTAGTATGCTAAAACTTAATTAATAATTATATTCTTAGTATTTATAGCACACACAGAACACGCATACACCTACACACACGTGAACATGTTTTGTATTTATTTTAAGAACAAATATCAATAAAGAAAAATTGATTATTTGGAGATTGGTACCTTTTAACTTTGGTCCTCCAGAAACTTTGTAAATGCTGCACAGATTTATAGATTTCAGTTCTGAAACATCTCCCAGAAATGCTTTTGCGATATTTCTCTTATTCCATCGTCCCAATCTAGAGACATGGTGTATTTTTAATCAAAGTGGTTTCAGCAGAAATTTCCATTGTTTCATTTTGTGAGATGGCAAAAATGTTGTCCCACTCTACTTATAGGAGAACATAGAAAGATACAGTTTTATCACAAACAAGTGACCACATTTCAGTTGGGGGGGGGGCAGCTAAATGTTAGTTATTGGTCTATAATGTTGTGTCTTTTGTGGGACATTAAAACGGACCAGCAGATTTTCATGATTTAATTCTCATCCAGGAATTGAAATCTTTTACAATTTCATCATTTCCTTTTGCAACATCATTATTACCCCTTTCTTCAAGGCATTTTCTTCTATTCAGTTAATGTGAATTTACTGTTGAATCTATGTAGCATACACCCATTATTTTATTCAACCTGTAAGTACATTCATTTGGTTCATTGTATCTATCAAACAAAACCTTAGTCAGTACTATTTAGTAATTAGCATTTATTTTTATAGCTCTTTTGTTCACTTCTGTCTTTCTGTCACCCTTTCTGCCTCCTTCTGTCTTTGAGACAAAGGCACCATGGGCTGATAACGATCAGAGTATTGATGGAAATATTGATCTCTCATGAGAGTCACTCTTGTTTGTTTATGGGTAACTATTCATATCTGTCAGACATGAACTATTAATCTTAACACAGAGACCAAAGACATTACAAACATTTTCTTACAATTTCTATCTTTTTTGAGAAAGTTACACCTCAGACTATTTTAGGCTGCCTCTTATCTCACCTGTATTCCTCATCTTCACTTTCATACTATCACTTCTCTCTTTTTTCTTTTGCATTTCTCTTGTTTTCGTCCTTTGAGACTGATGAGTCTCTCAGTGAAACCTTGAAATTAACATAAGGAGTGTCACCTTTTCTTTCAGCCATGCTGGCGAGTTTTTCCCCCTCACCACCTGTTTGGTGTGCGTGTGTGTGTGTGTGTGTGTGTGTACTGTATATGTATTCTTGTATATACTGTCTATCTACAGCTTTGGTTTGTGTGTGTTTGTGTGAGAGATTGTCCACCCACTCTAACTTGATATTCAGTGCAAGCTTGTTGCATTGATTATCCCTGTTCGCCCTCGCCTTCCTCCTACATCATAACTCTGTGTCCTTGGCATGCCCCACCGTCTGGACTCGAGCAGAGCAGTAAGACTGTGAAAAAAATAGTGCTATCTTTATTCGAAAGAAAAATTAGTAACGCCTATGTCAATTATTCTCTCTCGTGCTCAGTGCTGAGTAAGACCCTGTGTTTTTGCAGTCTTTTCTATCACTGCTATGTGTCCTTGGCTGTAAGCACAAGCAAGCAATCATTTTCTATTTGCCAAGTAGAAAAGATTAGAGCTGTAAATGCATTTTAGCATGTTCTATTTTGTAATATTTTGCAGTGTAACGGCAGTAAGACTCAAGTAAGACCCAGTTGGGACCTCTTCTTGTCCAGTGACACATCCGTCATTGCATCAGCACACCTCTTCATTCTTGCTCATGCATCACTGAGTCACTCAGACAAATATTGTTGAACATTAAATGCCAGGAATCTTATTCAAGGCAAATGTTTTGTTAAAGGTTTCAATAACTGAAGAATACTGCATGGAAGATATTACATTTGTAGACAATGTTGAAAGTGACTTTCTCAGCCAAGATCTTATTACATTTTTGTATGACATAATTACTTCAGGTTACCATGTAGATAGTTTAAAGGGTTTTTTTTCATTTTCTTCTTCGTCCATGTTTTACTAACCCAGTTGTGCTTCACATCCATCTGTTCTCTCCCTGTGTTTTCCAAAGAAACATCTCCTCCTGGTGGCCAAACCATGTAATCTTATGACACCAGAAAAACACCATTTCTAAAATGATTTTATATTCATGATTTTATTTTGGTTTTTTTTGTTTTTTTTACATCTGTGCTTCCCATTCATCGCTTCTTTTTGCTGCAGTCTGGAGATGTCATAAGAAACAAGGTCTGTTTTTATGTACCGCAATTTATATGTGGTTTAGGTGCAGCTGTCATCATAACATTTTAATGCTGTGTTTGGTAGATCTGTTTTTTAATCAGTGACTATTAATGTCTTTTTTAGCAGCTTCCCTTGACAGTTCAGGAGCTTCAGGAGGAGCTGAGGGCTCACAGGGAGATGAACAGCCGCTTGCAGCAGCAGCAGCGACAGCATGGGAACTCTGGGTCCTATCGAGAGCTCCGTACAGACCAGGACCACAGAGGGGGGCCCAGTCCTGGGCACAGCCCCAAACAAAGTCCCAGCAATCTGCACAGCTCTGGACTGAAGAGATGCAGCCCGTCCAATACCTACAATTCAAAGCAGCATGAAGTTGATGTGATCATTCACAGCCCTGGTTATGTCTGTAATACTGCTGGGACTGGGCAGAGAATCAGTCCAGGGAACACGCTTCAGCCTGGGCCAAAGATCAGTCCAAATAAGCCCCTCTACAGTCCCAGTCAAGGTCAGGCCGTGGCTCCAAATTCCGGTTCACTCCGGCCCTGCAGCCCCTGCCAGGTACCTGGGTGTGATGGATTCTCCTCACCTCCCCCTCTGGATCCGTCGGAAGATAATTTCTTTCAGTTGCAATCGGAGCATGAGCGGCAGGCCAAGGAGCTGTTCCTATTGAGGAAGACCATGGAGGAAATGGAAATGAGGATTGACTCACAGAAGCAGACGCTCGGCACCCGAGATGAGAGCATCCAGAAGCTGCTGGAGATGCTTCAAGGCCAAAGTCATCAAGGTCAAAGTCGTGGACAGCGGACAGGTGTTGTAACCACGGCGATGCAGGAAGCTGATGCCCAGTTGGAGAACATCCATGCTAGAGAGGTGTGTATCTGATTAATTTATAGTATCAAAGTGATCATAACTAATAAACACACAACAATTATTTGGGCACTTAAAACACAGGTTCAGGTTTTGGAGATACGTGTGAGGTGAAAATGAATTCCACTCATAGAAACATTATAAATGTCATGTAATTTTAATAGTAAGCAGATATTGTCTTAAGATTCTACACAACAAGAGATGTTTTTTTTGCATGTTGTGTGTGATTGTGTGGAAAGCAGCTCAGCAAGTCTTATTAATGGGCCAGATTAACATACGGAGAGCTCTAAGCCTGCGCTCAGCCACGCAGTTTTCACAATCTGATTCAGTTGTGTGTGTGTGTGTGTGTGTGTGTGTGTGTGTGTGTGTCATAAGTATGCACAATCTCAGAATTAAAAAACATTTTCATAAAAGCGCCGTCCACTACTGAGTGATGATGAAGTGTCGGTGTCTCCAGGAGGATGAAGAGTGGTCTGTTCTGCACTCTTGTTTATTTTTAACTCTTAAATCTTCTTAGTCTTTTAATTTCTCTACCTCTCTGTCAGTGTGTGTTTTTGTGTGTGTTTGCAGCCTCTGCTCTTTTCATGACGTTTCTGTTTGTCTGTCTGTTCTACGTCCGCCGAGCTCCGTTCGAATGATTACGTGTGTGTTTGTTTGGTGGTGTGTGCGTGCACATCTGGGGCCTGCCAGCTTAGCGCTGCTGGACACTCCCCTCCTTAGGCTGCTGGTGGCTGATGGGAAATTCATCGCACCGGTTGCCCAACACTTTGACGATTGTGTCATGATTGAGTGTGGGTATATCTGCCCACACTGAAGCAATGTCTTTTGAGCATGTGTGTGTGTATGTGTGTGTATGTGTGGGACCCAAACATGTTATGTATGTAAGAGGTGAGTACCTATGCACTCACACACACACACACACACACACACACACACACACACACACACACACACACACACACACACACACACACACACACACACACACACACACACACACACACACACACACACACACACTGTTCTGTGCTATACTTAACTGTTTGACACGTTAACACATACTGTGGGTGTAAGGGAGGAGGAGGAGGAAGAGGAGGGGTGAAGGGGTCTGAAAGGTGAGAGAGAGGGAGAGACGGGAGAAAGGAGTGTTTTTCTAAGGTGGAAAAACAGGCTGTGTTTGTCTGAATATTAATACATGATTAATGAGGGAAAACACACCGACCGCCCTCATTGAAAAGAGACGAGACTGTTGTTCTTTCATTTTTTTTCTACCTTCGTCTGCTTGTGGCCCCCTCGTCTCAGAGATTGAGATGAGATGATGGAGTGTGTTTGTGTCTGTGTATTTATATACTGTGTGCATGTTTGTTTAGGTATTTACGTATAAAATAGATAGATAGGTACTGTATTTGTGTGTTTATGGGTTTACACAGATAGAGCAGAACTAAACCAAAGTATAAGCGTTGATCTTTAGGTTCTTAAACCAGACCAAAAGCTTGGCTTAAAGGGAATGAAACTGATTCATATGAATGGTTGTATACTGTGGAGCCCTACCTGGGTATATTTTTTATATTGTTTAGCCTTTAAATACATCAAAATGTTTTCAAATATTTAATGCGGTTAAAGGTTTGAAATACGGTTTAGTTAAACATTCAAAACAAGGAATAAACTAATGTTGGTGCATAAACTGCATTGTCTAGTATCAATGAACAGTTTTTCTATACACCAATAAAACTCAAACAAAAGTAGCTCCTGGAGGGATCTCTCATTATACTGAATTATGTCAAAATTATGCTTATGTATATATTTTGACTTGAGTTTTTTTTTTAAAAACTGTAGTGCCGGATTGGTTATTTATGATTCTTGTAGGGAAAATAACTAAATGTGATGTGGTTGTGGTTTTTCTAGTGTGGCTGGTCAAAATGAGTGTTAAAATTTGAGGTGCCTGTAAATTTCAACAGGTGCTCTGCTTTGTTTAACTGTAGGAAGCAGGCTACTTCCTGTGAAGGCCGCTTGGCTCATGCCTACGTGTCAGAGGCGTGATTTATCCTACACGTTTCACAGTTACTGAAAAGCCAGTGATAGTGCAGGCACACCCACCCCCATCTGTCTGTCTGTCCACTCAGCCAGATGTGAAGTTACCTCAACCAGCTGTCTTTATTTGTGTATGGTGTTCTGGTATGCAGCCTGTGTGGGTACAGACCTACAACACTTCCACCTGCTGATGTGTGTTGTCAAGGAATAGCCTGTGTGTAGTGGTTCTTAGTGCGATCAGCGTAAACTCTTACAGTGACAAAACAAACAAGTAACTATATATTTAATCTGACTGAATTCTGAATATTAGAAATATTGCCAATACTATTGGTGTCCACAAGAGGGGGATGTCTCACCACAATTTAAATTCTGTGGCAGCTCAGTGCACTGCAATGAACTGTGAGACACACACACACACACTCACACACACACACACACACACACACACACACACACACACACACACACACACACACACACACACACACACACACACGCTGAGAGGCACAAATCTGGGTCTAATCGGCTCTCCCCAGCCGCCAGGTCCCCGTAGACTCAATAATAACAGCTGCACCACTGGTCTGTTCCTGCCTAACCCTGACCTGCTGCCAAGGGTGCACTCACACACACACACACACACACACACACACACACACACACACACACACACATGCATTTTGTGTGTGTGTGTGTGTGTGTGTGTGTGTGTGACATTTTTGTATTTGGAATTGGCATATCTACTTTCATATATATCATACTGCAGATTTCATTGGGACCTCGGCTAGGACCCGGCGCTCTGCCGTACATGCAGACATCTCACTCAGTAACGTTGCTCTGGTGTTGAGAGCGTAATGGCAAAGCACTTATAGCCCTCGTGTTTTTCTATAGTAGGACTGGCTTGTAAAGTCTGGGCTGTTTTTGGCAGAGCCTCTCTGTCTTTACCTGCGTTCTCTCTCTCCCTCAAACTTTGATGAAGCTTCAGAGATGGAGCGTTTTTTAGAATGTACAAGTGGGAGCATGTTGAGATGTGGAAGCTGATGTCAGCAAATTTCTCTTTTTAAAGGAACTTCTTATCCATTTTTGCTCTTTTTATGATGCTGTGACATCCATTCATCCATGATTTCTCCTCTGCCTTACTGTCTTTGTATGTTTGCCCCGACAATTAACATTTCCCACACTCTCTGGTCTTCGTCCTCGGGCCAGAGTGCTATCTATTGCAATTAGGTTAATTGGTTAAAAGCTTGTCCTGGATCGGGATTTTTTTTTCCACTCTTCTTGTGATTGGCCACATTTTTTTTTTTTTGCCTAATGAAGTCCCTTAAAAAAAAAACCTGTATAAAAGGCAAATGCATGTGTGCACGCACACACACACACACACACACACACACACACACACATACACACACACACACACACACACACACTCACACACACACACACACGACACTCAGGAACACGCCGATGTACCGTTCTCCCCCACCACACCCCGGGCACCACACACTCGCTACGCTCTGTTGATCTCCCAGAATGTTCAAGCGGAAAGGTTTATCGGGACGAAATTACACCCCTCGAACCTTCTTGCCCCCCCCCCCCGTCGTCACATCTCGGCCTTTGATTTTCCTTTTGTCTTCTCCAAACTCTTCTCTGTCTTTGAACTTTAAAGGAGAAGTGTTTTCACATTTGTGGCAAGAAATGTGTTTCCTCTTTCTGTTGGGGAGAAGACAGAAACATGATTGATAAGTTTATGTGTCAGTGTGTGCTGTGACTCTGAGGGATCTGTACACGTTCTCTAGAATGTTCGTGGCATATATGACACCATTGCCTTCAGGCTAGAATTGAACCTTTTGACCACATCTTTCTTTCAGGATGCCGGCACTTATAGCTCTAGTCTTACGTTTTGATCCTATTCATTCCATATGCTTGGTCCTCAAACACATGTGGAGTCGAAGAAACTTCAATGACATGATTTCTTGCACTGCTTTAATTTATCCCGTTTTCTCTACCTGTAATTTAATCCTTTGTTGATAAGAAGTAAATACACCCGTTATCTTCCTTATCTCCTGGCATTTCACCTCTTTGAGAGAACTGGGAAGAATTGGAGCAATGGGAAATTTTGGCAACCTGTAACCTCTTACTCTGCGTCTCCTCATGCCTTTATATCATCCGACAGGCTAATGAGCTGCTTTAATGCGAATGTCCTTTTACCTCCTGCTATTATTTTTATTCCCTCCATGAACAAAGTGAAGAGGGAATAAGAATTAATTCTCTGTACGCTGGTGAATGATTATATTCTTTTCATGCCTCCTGTCCGTCCAGCAGCTGTCTGTCTGTCCGTCAGGTTTCGTTTCTACAACATAACTCTGAAATATTTTTTCTCATCCATGTATGATGGAGTATTAAGGATTTTTGTCAGTTTTGCTTTACATTATTTCAGTTTTCTCGTTACAAATTTGAATTCTGCTTATTCTGCTTTTTGGTCTTGTAATAATTTATTGCACTTTATGTCTTTTAGTCCACCTGTAGCTTTGGTTTGTCTTACATGTGGTTCCAAAAACACCTGTGTGTCTGTGCCGTGTGTATTTTTTTTCATCCTGTACTGAATAGGGGAAATATTCTGTATTTTTGCCTCTGCCATCAGAACCAGGAAGCAACAGGCATCCTTCAGTTTATTCACTTGGAAAAACATACACTCAAAATGTACAGTTAAATGCAATGGTCTTGAATGAAAGATGATGCTATAGGATGTTACTGTTGCAACAACAGAAGGGCCCTGAATCCCCATCAGCACCAGTAGAGGTGCTCTACTCACCAGTCCAGGCTTGTGATTCCTGCAGTCACAGCAGAAATCGACACCTCGAGCCTACAGGTGGACACAGGGCGGCGGTGAAGATGACTGTTGATGTGTTGCATTGGAAAGATGTTGCAGTGGTACATTTCACATGCAAATGAGACAGCTGTCTGTGTTGGCTTCAAGGCTCCATTCCATTATTTATTCGATGACACTGCTTGAAAGAGGTGTTGTGTTTTGTTTTGTCAGATGTGTTTTTATCTCTGGGGCATTTGGAATTATCGGGTTTTTAATTTGATTTTATTTTTATATGCAATGTGTTTTTGTCCGTACTATACAACAACATAACACAACAATGAAATGATAAATGCTCTGTGTAGTGTGTGGTTGTTGTTTTTTTGTTATGCGTAGAGCAGTTAGCTCTGAAGTGTCAGTGCTTTTGTGTGGGCATCACAGCTAATGGTCAGAGCTACCATTAATTATTTATGGAAGAAGTGTAGCGCATGTGCCTGCACAAAGTATTGCTAAGGAAAGAGCTCTAGCCTGCCAGAGACATCTGCAGCAGAGATGGAGATAACAAGTGAGAAATAGAGCGATGACTGCTAAAAAAAAATGACAGACACAGAGTTACTGAGTGCGTCTCCGATCTGCTAACATATAGAGACAGGAATAAATATCAATAGAGAGCAGAGACAATTGACACCAGCGACGTCAGTAAGAGGTGGAAAGAAGCCCTTGAGAGAGCATCAGACAGCGATCAGCTGAAAGATTAAAGAAGTTTTTTTTTTTTTTTGGCAAAGCTATACCTTTTGAGGATGTGTAAATAAAGGATAACATAGCTCCATTTAGCTTCTATATTTTGCCGAATGAGGGACTGATTGGTATATCTGCGTGTTATTAGAAAGAACTAAAGATGATGAGCCGCCAGGCTTATTTTTACCGGGTCCCTCCCCAGGAGCTTCATCGTCGGAACCAGTTACAGGCAGATCCAGTCAAGACCAGGGCTCTGCAGACTGTCATTGATATGAAGGTAGGAATTAAGGAGGAGTGAGAACAGGCAGGTTTTTTTTTATTCCTTCATTGATAATTTGTGACTAGTGTTGATTGAGATAAATCAGCAGTTTCTTAAATATTACTGTTCTATGCTGTTAATAACACCAACTATATAGTAGCTCTGAACTCCAAAAACACTAGAGAATGAGATCAAATAGTGTTAAGTGAGTGAAATGACTATATTAATGTTATGATCCGGTTCTGCAGCGTTGCTTCTCCTAAGTTGCAGCACGATTGAAGCCACATACCGACAGAAATGAGTTATTAATGAGCCCTGCTGTAATGTGAGCACCCCTGTCCCTGGTCACCTGTGAATGGAGTCACATGGATGCGCAGACGATTTAAAAAAACTTTGTCTTAATTGTCTGGTGGAGCAGCCGTGCCCAAGTAAAAGCCTTTACCGGCTCTGCAGAGTGGAGAACATATTCAATTTGTTTCAAATGTCACATATGGAAGCTTTCACTCTCATCTCGGCCCCCTTTGAAGTCGTTAGACTTGTGAAAAATGCAGTTGACTCCACATGTGTCTTGTGTGCACACACACACCCACCCACCCACCCTCTCACATGTATTTAGTCTTCATTCAGCAAATGCTTGTTCTAAAAGTGGTTCCTTTACAGAAAAGCCACAGTTATTTTTCACACATACTTTGTGATTTGTCTGCCTATTAACAAACTGCACATGTGCAATCCCGGCTTGCCCACACTGTTGTAAATGCATGAGAGAGCCCCAATTAAATTTGACAGTTTTCATTAGTAAAAAAAGCCAAACAAATGTTGCCAGAAGGACAAGGCATATGGTGGAGAACAATCCAACTATGGGAATGTTGGTGTTGAGAAGATCCCCTGCATTGTGGCTTCTAAAACTGTCCTAGATTGATAGTAAATGTTGATGAAACTGTTTATGTTGGTCATGTCTATCTCTGTATATATAACTGTGTTTGTTGTTGTCTGTGTTGTTTCTTACCTTTTAAGTGGTGTATGTTTCCATTTTGTGATTACAGAACACCAACCCATCTTTCTATTTTGACCCAGATGTTGTCTGGCAGGTACAGTAATGAGAGCTCACCTCTTCATCTTTATGTCAGCTCAACAAACATGAGCTGCAAATATGCACTACTTGTGTTTCCATTTATCACTTTTAAAATGTTTCCTAGGTTGGACTGCAGTACCATCACATACAGTAGTTCAGTAGTTGGTTTTGTTGTTACCATTTGTGTTCTCTCAGGGCTTCACTTGTTCCTCTTCCTCTGGTGAACCTTTTTTCTGTCCTGACTTGAAACTTAAAACATCTAAAATGGTTCAATAGCATGGACTGCATAGAAACATTTTCATATTAACTGTGTGTGTGTGTGTGTGTGTGCGTGCGTGTGTGCGTGCGTGCGTGCGTGCGTGTGTGCGTGCGCGTGTGTGTGTGTGTGTTGAGTAAGTTGGAAGAACTAACAAAGATGTCTGAATGCCCCATCTTGTACTGGGTATGCAGTGAAAACCTTTGCCCATGCATGCACTCTTTGTGTATGTGGGTGTGTGTGTGTGTGTGTGCGTGCATACATGCCTGCGTGCTTGCATGCGTTGTTCATACCCTCCTCTTTGCACTGCGTATGTGTGTTTGTGTATTTAGGATGGTATACGCAGCACTGTGTGCTGGCAAGGCTGATGTCAGAGGATGTAATAAAGGTCAGATGCTTACATGTTCCTTGTGGTTTGTGCTGATGGCATCATGCAATCTGCTTCCATTTATTCAATTACCTTTCTCTTCTCTTCCAAGGTTTGGCATTTAACGTATGTCTGAACTCATGCAGCTAAACAACCTCAGGACCTGTCCATGACGGACCCTTTCATTCCCTTATAGACTTTACTAAAAAAAATAAAATAAAAAAAAATATATATATATATACACACACACACACACACACACACACACACACACACACACACACACACACACACACACACACACACACACACACACACACACACACACACACACACACACACACACACACACACACACACACACACACACACACACACACACATATATATATATGATGCATACAAATGTCTGCCTCGGTATTTGCCCCATTTTTCCAGTCATAAAAAAAAGGGTACACATTAATATGGATACAGGATACTATGAGGTGTTCTGTAAATATGTAAGTTATATATAATATAATATAAGTTTTTCTTATTGTTGGTTAAGCCAAATAATTTTCAAGGCAAATAATGCATGGGTTAAGCTGCCAGTATTTGTCATTTGAACCATTCATTGAATGGTTGAATAACTTTGAAAAGTCCTCGCCTCACAACTTTTTGCTGTCCAAATTTTGGTGGATGTGGCAGACAATTTCAGTAACCAAAATCTAAACCCTGAGACTCAATCGCTTCCCACCCTGATTGACAAGCTGTGGGAGATTCTGGGTTTGTACCGCAGACACAGCTTCTGGGTCTTAAGAGTAAACGCAATGTGGAAGAGCCTTTCATCTGCTTTTCTTTTCTATTTCAATTCTCTAGTTTGTTAGAATGTCATCTTATAGTATAAAGAAATAGATTCCAAATAGGTTTCTGTCAAGTATTTCTGTCATGTTTCATTGCTGCAATGCAGCATGATGGCGATGGACAAGTGGTGCTTGGGTTCTAAGACATATCCAACAGGATCAATGTGCTGCAAAGCCAGCTGGTCAACTGTACAACATCTCTGCTGCCTCAAACACACATGGTCACAGCTAGAATTCAAATTTGAGAATTCATAAATAAATCTTTAGATTACCAAATGAGGATATCAAAGTGGTTTTGTCCACAATTCATGACATAATGTATGGTTTAAAATTGGTCTAAACACTGTGAATCCTCAGTGTGCATTATATGATGCTCGATTTTTTATTTATTTTTATTTCTTTGATAACCTGTTCTTTTTCCCGGTATTAAGCAAAATTTTGATTCGAGTAAAATCAAGATAATTTGACACATCTTTTCAGATTGTCATTCTGACTCCGTATTTAGAAAACAAACAAACAAAAGGGCAAACTTTGATAAACTTTTATTTCTAACCCTGGCGTCGTGCCCACAGTGTCCCCTGCCTCACGCCCTATGTTAGCTGAGTTAGGCTCCAGCTCCCCATGACCTGCTATGGCGGATGAAGCGGTAGAAAATGAATGAATGAATGTACCACTTGAAATCGAATGATTCCTTTTAAGTGGTTTTGATTTAAATTGTCAGATAAACTGAATCATTTTAGAGATATGAACAACAGCTGACAAATTTGTGCTGAAATGCATATGACAAGGTTTTTTTTTAGAACTAAATAATCAAAATGGGGTATCTGCTGACTCTTTGCCTGCCTACTGTTGCCGGTGTAGGACACCAAGATCTCTTCCCTGGAGAGGAACATCAGAGACTTAGAGGATGAGGTCCAGATGCTAAAGACCAATGGTTTGCTCCACCCTGATGACAGGCAGGAGGAGCTCAAGCAGGTGGAGGCGTACAAGAGTCATTCTAAATTCATGAAGACTAAGGTAGAATGTCTTTGCATTTAACCTGAGATGACTTGCATGACCCAAGTGATGCATCTTTGCCTTGAAATGTCAATTGCAACTGTGTGAGAACCTGTCCTCTTCATGTTGCATGTTGGAAACTTTAATGTGGACAAGTCTTACTAAACTGCATGCAAGTCTATGTTGGGTTTGGGCTGCTCTATACTGTTACCCTCTCTGAACACAGAAAAGTTCCAGGTCTCCTGGAAAGAACTTGGAACCCTGGACCCATTTATTTATAGTTACCAGATTGATTTCTAGTCACCATGTTTACCAGGTCCTCTGGGCTGTATTATCTTTAGTATCATGTAGAGCAGTGTGAACATTCTGTGTGAATTTATCTTTGTGTATGTTTTTTTATTATGTATGTGTGAAAGTCTTTCGCGTCAATAGAAATGTCAATGCAGCAAATATTTGAGCAGCAAAACAGTAGCTACATGAAACCAACAAGAAATGCCCCCCAAACTACTAGAATTAAAGTTCTAGCACCTACTGTAATTTTTTGGGACATTGAGCTGAGGATCTCTCAGTGTTACTTTACTACAATCATGCTGTTTGAACCCAACAGTGGTGGTGAGGGGGTGGGGGTGGGGTGGAGGTAGGGGGTTGGCACAGGCCTGCAACTCAATTTCTGCACCGTGTCTGCTCATGGTTTCAGATTAAGCTGACAGAAAGACTTTCAGACTGGCTTGACTCAGGCTGTCCTGGTTTATTCAATGGGAAGCAGCAGTGCATGGCCTGACATGCACCGAGTTGAATGGTCACATGATCATAATTGAGGAGACATAAAACCGTTAAATGCCATTAAACATGGTAGCTTCAGGTTTCACAGAGTTTGTAGTTCATGATGGATAAGTCTTATGCATAAAACCCCATGGAAAAAAAACCTTGTCTGTGGTTCATTAATGGGAACGATCCTGATGTAGTAATAAACGAGGTGTTTTTATGAATGGCGCCCTGACAGGTGAACGTTAGTTTACAGTGACAGAGCAGAGAGCTCTACCTTCCTTCATACGGATCTGAAATACTTACAGGTTGGCGGCCATGGCCAACCACACACAGATACACACAGATCTAGTCTTTAGTCTAGACTTCCTGGAGGTGACTGGTGTTGATGTGAAAAGAGAAACCAGTAAGGACAACATCCCCTTTCTGTTTGGTCGCTCTCTGGACTTTAATTTACTCTAAACACCAGAACATTTCAAGAACATGCTGTTAAAGTATCACCCAGTGAATTTATTTACCTAGATAATAATTTCTAGCAGACTCCATGTATAACAAGGCCTCTTGTGTCGTTGAGTACTCTTCACAGCGTTTCCCAGCTGCCTCTGTGTTGTAGTTTAGTGGTTTGCTGTCTTTCTTGTCTTTGTGTCTCTGTAGGAGCAGGCCTTACCCCCATGTGTGTCCTCCATCAGAACAACTCCCACCTTCCTCCCTACCAAACAGCCCTGGATCACCCAACAAGCAGAAGTACCCCTCTCATTAGTCACTGCTCCTTATGTTCTCTATAGTGCTTAATTATTTTCTAATGGTTTTTTCTATACACTCCCTACACATTGTCTGACTTCCTGTCACCTCTATGATCTGTCTCATGCAGCCCCTTTGTTGACTCTGCTTCACCTTTTGGCTCCTTGTCTCCAGTTATTCAGTCCCCCTTCTCTCCAATCACTTTGGTTCTTTCTCACTACGAGTGAGGCTTGATTGGCCACGGCTGGGTCCAGTCACAATCCTCTTGCTATGAGGCAAACCCTGCTTGCAAAATTACAGAAATCTGTCTTTCAAATCAGCTTTGTGCATTTTTGGCAAGGGCAGGCAGATGATAATCTTCTCCACATATTTAGCCTGAGCACAGAGACCTCCCTTTGTTGGTGCATTTTGATTTCCTTTGTGGCCTTCTGACCTGCTCTGTATGGACTTCTTTAAAATAATCTGTAATCTGTCAGCTATGTGAGTGTAATATTGCTCTCCATAACTCAATATGCCTGCATGTATTTGTCACCCCCTGTCTGGTTTGGCTTGTGTGTCCACTGAGCATACAGTAGGCCTGGGATTCGCTGAGTGAGGACCAATAATAGGGCTTTGTGATAATTTAATATTGTGGTGTAGTATCTCTCCAAATAGGTGGAAGATGACACAATTGACATGACACAATTTTAATGAATATAATGTTACATACTGTACATTATACTGTTATGTACAATTTCAGACAAAATGATGAAAGGAAAGTTATCAAATATTTTTCTTTTACAAAATCTGTCAAGGATGAAAAATATTTTTGATTTTATTTCTATAAACAAAATCATTTTACTGTTAGAGTTTTTGTCATCTGCAGGTGTAACCGTCTGCTCACATTTCTGCTTGTGTTCCTCTGATTTTAAGGCAGAGCAGCTGAAGCAGGACCTGAACAGGAAGGAGTCAGAGATGCAGGCCCTGCAGACCAAACTAGAAACGCTGACCAATCAGAACTCGGATTCCCAACAACACATCGAGGTGCTCAAGGAATCACTCAATGCCAAAGAGCAACGCTCAAACACACTGCAGACAGAGGTGAGTACACAAGAACACACGCACATACATGCACCACACAGACACACGTACAAAACCACATATAACTTAATACATGCACATAAATGCAGCCACCCATGCAAATTCTCACCACAACAGACACCGCTACCCACCAGCTTCTTGGAAATCTCTTCTTCAGGTGCATTCAGCTTCTGATGGATGTCGTGGTTGAGGATTTAGATGTCTAGATGTCACTACAACAACTACAGAAGAGAGGGATTATGCCTGTTTTTAGATTTCTGTGGTATTATAGCCATTAAGAAGCAATTCCATTTTTACCACTGTCAAGGAGGTTTCGTTCTGGTTTGTTAGGTTGTTTATTAGCAGGGTTGTGGAGAGACTGCCCAATTTTCATCAGACTGAAAGGAAGGAGGGCAGCGTTGCCAAGGAAGGCACCATAAAAAATAGGAATTATGGGATGGATACACATGATTTTTCACTTTTTTGTAGAACAAGCAGGACTCATTTATGTGTTGGCCCCACAAATGGAGGGAGCAGCATTAGTGACGGTTAATCAGAATAGGGTTAGGGCTGTGACAATAACCACAATACCACACCGCCGTGGTCATGTGACGTATACTGTGGGTTGAGCTTATTACCATCATCAGTGCCATTTTTCGGTATTTTTTTCTTTTTTCTTGGTGAAAACTGCTGGAGTAGATATAATGTGTTCTATTTAATATAAAAACACAATCATTATGCAGTTGGTTATTCTTAACTGTCCACCTTAAGTTCAAAGGATTACTGGAAAGAAAAAACCCCCCATCTATTTACCATCATTAATGTAACACTAAATGCTTGCATTAAACACAGGCTTATGGTATTTGACTTTAAAATATAGTGAACATGTTGTAATACACACAGTTGGTGTTCGCCATTTAAAATTATTTGACTTAACAGTGGGCATCAGCATCATCAGTAGGCCAATTCATGTGTCATGTTTTTTTTGTTTTTTTGCCTCACTTGTGGTGAATAATGTAGGAGCTAGTCAAACATCTCTTCTTCCCAAGCAAAAAAAAAAAAGTTTTGGAGAAACAGAAATAATTGACTTAACTGGTGAAGTCTCTGAAGGAAGAAGCCTTTCATTCGCTCTCAGACAGATTTGTATGATAGTGGAACAATCAAGCTCCATTCCCTTGTCTGTCAAATGTTGCAATGAAGTATCTGAACACTTTGTGTTCTCCCATTGGGTGGCTGTGACGGTGGCAGCGGTTAACCACCATCACCCACTGATATATTGCCTTTTCACTGCGGTAAAAGAAAGATGCATTCAACCACAGCCTTAAATCAGGGAAATTGTGTTTTCTGCTGTAACACTGAAAAGTACAAATGCTTAACATGCCCATAACTCTGCACATCCCTTCAGAAACATCCTCTAGCATCACATTTTGTGCAAACGATATGAAAATTCATGTCAAACAGACTCCCACTGTTCATAAATCTGTGAAACAGACGAAGCGGAGAGATGCTTTAAACTTCTTGCTACAGTTTCAGTCTGGAATCCAACCCCACGGCTGCAGCTTTATTGGCCAAGTGCAACAAGTCCGTTAATGGGTCATACGTGATTATTGAGAGGTGATGCTGAGGTCTCAGCAATGCAAAGCCGTATTTGGACAAAGCTTTGTTAATCCTGTGTTAGAACCTGGACTCACGTCTTTGCTGCCTGAGAATCTTTCTTGTTTTATATCTCACATGATCATTGAGGTGGGTGGAAAAAAAAAAAGCATCTGTGTGTGTGTGTGTGTGTGTGTGTGTGCAGCTCCTCCAGTCCACCAGTGGGCTTGTTCATGTGGGTAGGCCAGCGAATAAACTCTGCTTCTAATGATTTTATCACTGCTGATAGTGATGGAGGGTTTTGTATATCAAGAGATGTAGATGTGCACGTGTGTGGGGTGAGAGGTGGGGGCAAAAGAAAAATTTTCTCCATCACTCTGTAGACCTGGAACTGATACTTTAGATCTCTTTGTGTTTGAGAGAGGCCTGCTAACTATGTCCACTCATCATTACAGGAAGCAATTTGGACCAAAATTAGGCCTAATTGTCCATACATGTGCAAGGAATTTTGGCCCTTGCAGTTTGCTGAATACATCATACTAAAAGGAATTGGTTTTCAGCGGGTGGTTTGTGCCTGCGTATGTTTTGTGTGTGTGATTTTTGTTTGTGTGTATTATTGTTGCATGCAAAGAAATACAGTGTGTGTGTGTGTGTGTGTGTGTGTGTGTGTGTGTGTGTGTGTGTGTGTGTGTGTTACCTCTGTGTGTAGATTTGTGATGCAGTAAGTTTTCATCCCTTATTTAGGAACTGTGTTTATAACAGATATTTTACTATAATCCATGTTACTCGTTTTTATTTCAGGATACCTTAAACCACTTACACACATGTAGTGTTCCAGCATTTTAAAATAATCGTACATTCAGTACCAGCTTCAAAACTAACCAGTTTAACTTTGGGATAAAGATTTGGTTCATGTAAATTATTAATTATTATTTTACTGCATCATAAATGAACTGGCACACTGCTGTTCATTGTATCTCATTTTAAATTTCTCAGAGGCTCCTGCAGCACGCTGGAATCAGATCCAACATCCCCCATCTCCACATGCACACACACGTGCACATACACTGTCACTGCTGATTGGCAGACACCCATCTCTGGTCTCAAGCATGTTTTTTTTTTTTTTCTCCATTCATTGAAGTGGCATTTCCCCAGCAAAAGAAGGGCTAGGGTTTCCTGGACTAAGTGAGCAAACCTGAGGATGAGTACAGATACTGGATGAGCTCAAAGCCCGCCTTGCATTTCCTGACTGTCTGTCAATCATTTGAGTAGAAAGCACAGCTATTCTCACAGAATCTTCTTTCTCTTCTTGTTCCTTCCATCCACTCTAATCACTAAGTATCCTTTCATCAGTAAAACAAATTCATTTAAGAGTTCTCAGCAGCCACTGATTTCCCAGTAATGTGAAGCAATTCCCCTCAGTAAAGGACTAATAAAAGACAGTTCAGTGAACAAAGCAGACACTATGCGTGAATGCAATGCGAAGAAGTAAATGTATGCATTTGTCAGTCAAAGTTAAAGACAGCTTCTGTCTCTACCTAACTAGAAAACGTGGAAAATAATGAGTGTGCTTGCATGTGTGAGTATTGTGTAACTGCTGCCCACAGTAATTCGTCCCTGCCCTGATCACGACAATGTAGGGCTGTAACTATACTCCAGCAGATCAGGTAACCCATCGGAGGCCTTCCTGCATGTTTAATCAGATAGTGACAGAAGAAGAGGCCACATCCCCAAAGTGAAAAAGTGAACCTTTGGAAATGTTTAGTTTTCGAAGAGAATTTAATTTTTAATATTATATGAGCATCAAAAGATGTTTTGCCCTGTTTGCATGAATTAAACATCATATTTGGTCTCCGTCAGTTGCACATTCAGTCACATATGTTTACCACGCATCTGATCTGGATAACATTTCCCTCCTTCACCTTCATATTCCATCAGAATTATTTGACTCCAAATCCTATAACCTCTACGGTTAAAACAGATATTTGGAGCATGGATAAATGTTATTATGTCCGTTATTCTTGCACACTCACATTTTTATGTTCAAAAAGAATAACCCAGTTTCACACAGTTGTTATTGGAAAGATTTTAGAGGCTGAAGTTGCAAATGATTGCTTTTTTTTTGGCTTTTACACAATAGGTACTTTTCCAAAAGCCAGGAGTAGGAAAAGCACAGCTAATATTCTGTTCTAGAGACACACCACTAAAGTACATAGTCCAACATTACATGATTGAGTTTATTGTCTTTGCTATACAACAGCCTCCCTCAAACAGCAGGGGGTATCTACCCATACTCTATGTTATGACAGGGTTTGAGATTTGTATCAATGATTTAATCTTTTCTACAACTATATTTCAAATACTTTAAAAATAATACCTAAAAAAACAACTTACATCCAAAAAAAAAAAGAGACCTCTGTATTGTGGCTTAGAAAACTATTACGGAGATTTATGTGTCTTTGCACAAAATAAGTTCTTGCCATTCTCTGCATGACCTCTTATTAATGTCTGCTGTCTCATTTAGTGGTAACTGAATCCCTGAGAGTAAAATAATCTGAATTATTACCTTCGTTTTGTGATGCAACAAATCGTTTTGTGTTTAATGTGTTCTGCAGACATTAGCTTAGTTTTTCATTCTGTGAAGTTTGATACGCTTTGATTTAAATACTCATCACTTGAGGTGAGCTTTTTGCAGGTGGCCACTTAACTACACCGTGGAAAAAAAAACCCAGCTCTGAAATGTGTTCCATGTGCTTACAAATCAGGCGCATAAATAACATAACGATATAACAAGTTATATTTCACTGAATGCCAACAGTCGTGTTCGGAGCCGAGTACCTTTAATGTGCATTATGCAATGTGGCAGCATGTCTGTGTTTCTGCAGAGCAGTCTCTGGCATTTCAGTCGGACTTTATCACATGTGACCTCAAACGCTGCATCTTGTGCTGCTTTTCATCACCGGTGTTTGCCATGCGTCTGCCAGAAGACGTTCACTGACGGTTTTTTTTGATCCCTTGAGACTGATGTTTAAACACTTGAAGACAATATACAGTGTATGACTCAAAAACGACTGGATAATGTCAGCCATGGTGTCCATCATGAACTTGAATGAAAACAAGAAGAGAAGGAAAAGAATCTTGGAGCGGTAGAGGGGAAAGAGTCAGTGATAGATGGCGCAACAGGAGGATGTGAGGAGTGAGCGAATAGAGTTTATTGATGGATGTAGACGGCTGTAGGCTTTTGTCAGTGATGGATGTGATGGTACTGTGTGCTGTGGTCCCTGCTGGACTGTTTTTGTTGATCTTTCCTTGTTCTCTTTGCTGATTGATGGTTTATATAGGTAGTGAGGCAGAGAAAAGATGTGGTCTCAACCTGGTTACACTCCACCCAGTGCTCCCCCCCCACCCCACCCCGCTGCATTCTCACTCTATGGCTTTCTTTCCGCCTCATTCCCTTTTGCCTCTTACATCCATATTTTATCTTCCTCCCTCATTTTCAACCCCCTCCCACTTCTCCCTCCATTCTGAGCCCATCTGTTGAGACCCTCGTACGGATGAGTGTGTGACAAACGGGATGAGGAGGAGGAGGAGGTATTGATGAATGCGTCAGAAGACAACAGGGAGGTGATTGAGCTAGTGGAAAACAGTTCCTGTTGTAGGCTAACCACTAATATCAACTTCACATTCAAACCCGGGCCCCCATTGTGATGAGTTTCAACATTGCAGACCAGTTATTATATGACCTCATCTGAACTTCAATGACCACGGTCACCACTTTTAGACCCCAAAGCATCGCTTCTGGGTTCCTAGGATGGATGCGGCTTGGCATGCAGCATTAGTTCAAGCCCCCCAGAACAAACATGGCACTGTCCAAAATAAAGCCCCCGTGAGTCCTTCAGAGGCGTGTGGAAAAGCCATAAAGTGGAGTCATAAGGGTCACAATAGGGATGAGATTTTTCATGGTTTACACAGAGAACAAGATAGATATGAGCGCAATGGAAGGAGTCGACCGGGCAACGGGATTCTGGTGCTTTTGCACACGGAAACATCCACATTGATGTTGTCATGCAAATTCGCATCACACCTACCGCGCTGCAAATGATGCGTCTAGTCAGACGAAGTCAGAGGAAAATTTTTATCATCATGATGAATTTTACCGTGCAAATGTTTTCTCTCTTTTTAATGTCTCAAGGCACAATTTGAAACGACATAAACAAAAACATGCAGCACATCAACACCAGGGGCAACAAGGCCTGTTCTTGATCTTCTGTCGCTCAGCAGCTGGCTAACCAGTTGGCAGGGAGGCTGCTGATGGAGCTCACCGGAGACAATGGTCTCCTTTCTTTAATTCTGACCTCCTCTCTTCTTAGGGTCACCGTATTTTGCTCAAACCACTTAACCTCTAATTTCACACACACACACACACACACACACACATACACACACAAGCACACACACAAGCACGCACACGCTCACACACCTCTCCACCTGAGCTGGCCGCTGCAGCAGACATGACGACACCGGAGATCGTCTGTTAGGAAATGAGGATGTTCTCTATTGTGGCTGAGAGGCTTGGTGTCATTTAATGGTGCGTCATCAGACAGACGGGATAAGTCACAGTCAGAGCGCCCATCAGGAATTGCATAATAGGTGGTTCACCTTGGGGCTGGCTCATCATTATAAGTAGATTTAAACTGCCTCACAGTGTGGGCTACAAGGTGGAGAGTAGGGCCACGGTCTCATTGTTCAGTCCGACATCTGTGAATCAAACCGTGGCCACACAGCTGTCTGCCTGCAGGCGATGGGAGAACATGGGAAAGCACTGATGTAAACTATGAGACGAGGACCGTAGACGTCCCCACACAGAACACCCACTAACAAAAGGATCCTTGTCAACTGAATGAATGGATGTTTTCTACCAAAGCATAAAATTCAATCATGCCATACTTTTTTGTACTGTACCAGAGGATGGATATATGACAAAAAAAAAAAAAAGTAGGGACTCACATCATCGCAGCACACAGCTGCATCAATCCCTCCTTTGCCCTCCATCCATCATTATTACTCCCCTCAACTCAGATTGACACACACACACACACACACACACACACACACACACACACACACACACACACACACACACACACACACACACACACACACACACACACACACACACACATACATGTATTTTAAAGGAAGAGACGCTGCAGGCGTTCCCCCTCATTAACGCCTGCTCCTTCTTTGATTATTTTTCATGATCATTTCCAGCACCGCATGGCAGTTACTACAGTTTGCTTTCAGGGAATCTATTTCCTGTTAAACTACATAAAACAGTCACTCTGGTAAACATGTGCAGAAGAATCATAGGCCTGCAGTACCATTGCAATGCAATGCAATGCTTATTGCGTGCAAAGCTTTTTTTTTTTTTTTTTTGATAATGTTGATGCTTCTGTTCCTGTGCTGGCAGGATGGATTATGCTTATGGTAAGATAAAAATGAAATTACAACCAACCTGACCTGGTAGAATCTAGTCACATGGATAGAAATGATAAATAGAAGATAAACTAGACAGCTTTGAAATGATCTTTATAAGAAACCACTGTACATAATTGCATTTGTGTGTGACCATCAACACCAGACACCAATCATTCTGTATTAATTAAAGAACATCTCAAACCTGAAGAGTTTTTTGGGCTGTTCAACCTTTTAGAAAAGTGTTTTTCGGCATTTGACAGATCCCTGAAATCTCTTTTCTTTTGCCTTTTCAGCCACAATCAACCATGTTGATGGGGTGGATGATACTAGTCTCAATCACCCGTGAGGCTGAAAGGCAGAGCATCAATCTCATCGACCTACTTAATATCCAGATTAAATGTTGTGGGTTGTAGCAAAGAAAAGAAAAAATAAGTATTATCATAACATAGAAAGGAGATTATTCTAGGAATAGTCGATACTATATTTCTTTGTTTCTGATTTACAAAGTATATCAAGAGACTAACAAATAAACCTTTTTGTCAGAGCTAGAAACATAGACATAATCTCTCTTATCTCTCTTTGTGTGTGTGAGGATAGATAGATAGATAGATAGATAGATAGATAGATAGATAGATAGATAGATAGATAGATAGATAGATAGATAGATAGATAGATAGATAGATAGATAGATAGATAGATAGATAGATAGATAGATAGATAGATAGATAGATAGATAGATAGATAGATAGATAGATAGATGGATAGATAGATAGATAGATAGATAGATTATTCTGCCCACAGTCATCTGTGTGATGCAGTACAGTGTAATGTAGACATATGGTATAGATAACGTGAATTATTCAGCTATCATTTCATACATTTTGATGATTAATTTCACAACACAGGCCTATAAATAAGGTTAATTCTCATGGCTCCTCTCGGATGTATTTCTGCAGGCTGTCTGGGTGTCGTAAGGCCAGAGAAGTGAATCGCTCACCCAGCTGTGTGTTGTGCAGGATCAGACGTTACATACACTCCAACAGACCGACTCACGGGATTTAACAACTTTTACAGTAATGTTGTCAGATTTAGCCACTTTCAAACATATTATTTAAGCAGACACAGAGGCGGTTGTGTGTAACTATTCAAGTATTGGTGTGTTCTCAGGCGTTTGCTGTGGTCTCTCCATCGTCTCTAGTTCTGCCATTTTGACTGTGGTCAACTCATATTGCCCCTGTGTTTTTTATTGCAACCCAGAGCCAGTTCTGTGCCTGATACCTTTGCAGATCTGCCTGCCAGAAAAACTTTTATGATGAAATGTGAGGCAGGAAAAAGGGAGGTGAGGACAAACAGAGACGCTGTTTCTTTAAGCCTCTGTTTTACTTTTACTAACTAGTGTCCAGATTCCACATTTGGCTGTCATTGCAAGCATGAGAGAGGACGTCAAGGAGAATGATTGTGTACAAGTGTGTATTGGTACATGTTAAATTGGAAGTGCATGTGCATCTTGAAAACTTGCAAAGGTATGAATGTGTACAGTACAATAGTTTTGCAACCGCAGTTCTAGAACACGAAAGAAGGAAATTTAGAAATGAAACTGAATGAAAGGCTGGAACACTTCCACCACAGTAGATTTGTGTTTTCATTAATTTTTTTCTGAGGAATGCTTTAGTGCAATGTTCAGCGTCTGCTTCGCGTTCAGTTTAGTCTGGACTTCACTGGTTCCCTACCCACTTTTCTGTCACCTCTCACCTTCTTGTACTTTAAATATAGTAAATAAAACATTTTAAAGAGACACAGTAGAAATATATTTACTGCTTTGAAGTCACTGAAAATATGAGCATTATTAGAGCATAACGTGTTGGATACAAGTCACTGTTTGTATGTGACATTTTGTGAAACTGTTGTTGCAGGCCTGTTGATAAATGGAGGCCTGGTTCAGTATGTATCAGGCAGTGTGTGTGTGTGTGTGTGTGTGTGTGTGTGTGTGTGTGTGTGTGTGTGTGTGTGTGTGTGTGTGTGTTGCTGCTGCACCACTTACTTGATCAAATGGTGCATCAGGATAACAATAAAACTTTGCAACAAAAAAGAAATTTAAAATACAGTAATTCACTTACTTGGTGGTGTAGCTTTTACTCACACCCAGCAGACAGCTAGGTCGGACCAGCGGCAGCAGCAATGCTAATTAAACTGTTATGATCTACACATACACTTTGCCTCGCTACATTTATGATGAATTGATTAAAACAAAAAACAAAAAAAACTCCAAACGTTGAGTTAATACCTGGTTCCCAGCTGTTGAGCCACTGTAAATCACAGCAGGGGAAACCACAAGCCTACACATTGAAACAAATCCACACAGAAATGCACAAACCTACCAAGTCAGAGCTGGGAAATGTAAGCCTTTCGCAAAGACAACCTGACTTGTGGAGTTGAGGGATTTCTCACACCCACACGTCACTTTCTCTCACCACAGGTCCTGCACCTTATAACGGTAATAGGAAAACTCCTGGAGAGTTTGGAACTTGGCTGGAGGGATGAAGTGTTGAAAGAGAGGTAGTAGTGGCAGGGTTAGAGAGTTAGAGGTGTTGCTGGAAGTTGAAAGTGAGAGGAATGGGACTACAGGGAAAAATATTGAAGAGGAAATTGAAGGAGAAGCGAGAGGTTAATCACCTTGACTTGTTAGCTGTCTGTCATCTCAGCATGTGTCCCAGCTGATAAAGCCATACAGTGTTGCCTGCTGCAGCAGACTTGCTGATGGAGGAGTATTTTGAGCCTGTGAGGAAGCAGCATGTCTGTGGTGTTTATACGCTCAAATCCAATAATACGTTAAGAGTTCCCATCATCTCTCTCCACCCTCTGTCACTCTTTCATTTATTTCTCCCTTTACTCTCCATCTTTTCATCCCTCTCTCCTCATATGTCCATCGCTCTCTCTCCTTGATTTAACTGCAATGAGCCCGGTAGTGCTTTAAGGGGTTCTCAAAAGAGTGTCTGTAAAGGACTATCACAGTTTAGTTGGCACATGCAGGTGAGACAGCAGGGATTTCCTGCCTCTCTCTGCTGTCTGTCTGCTACATTCTCTCCAAATTACTCCTTGCCAGGTGGGTTTGGAAAAGTGGGGAGGGGGCTTTCTTTTCCCTTGTTTTTTTAGAAACCTTATTATGTCTCATATAGAATGGCAAACACACATACACACACATTTAGACTACCAACACATGGGAATCAGGGTCTAATATGCAAGCACTAATGTAAAAAGGATTAGTAGTGTCACTAGTGTGCGTGTGTGTGTGGTGTGTGTGTGTATGTGTGTGTCTGTGTCTGTCTGTCTGTCTGTCTGTCTGTCTGTCTGTCTGTCTGTCTGTCTGTCTGTGTTGTGTGGAGCTAAGAGGACAGAGCAGGGCTCAGTATTAGACTCTGGTTATTTGCCAGAAGAGCAATATGAGATAAATATTTCACCATCTTACACCTGGGGGTCCTGGCCTGCTTCTAATGCTGCTGCTTGAGAGGAGCTTTGTGTGTCTCTTCAGCTCATCTTACACATTGCGCATACACATCAATACAAGCAGGGAGAAACTTGAGTTGTCTTTGTGTGTGTAAATTCCATGTATGTACAGCATAGATGTAGTAAGATATTTTAAATAAAAAAGCTACTTCTATTATCTGTAGAAGTGCTTCAAATTGAAATTTAGACTATTTGCTCTTCTAGCTTTTACTTTCTTTCTACTCATTTACAAATATTAGAATGAAAAGCAATCAAGATGTTGTAGAAATATGAAATGTCAAAATTCCTCAAAGACAAACGCAAATCTGTCACCAGGACAGGCTTTAAAACAAATAAAAGTAGTAGATATGTAACAATGTTGAAAGATTTTATCTCACATTGGGTAAGAAGAGACATGAATTCATTACTTTTTCTGATATGATTTCTTTCCTGTCATACAGTTTGCCTCACTTGTAAGCCAGTTTCACGTTCTGAATCCATGCCACTGTTGGCATCCACGTGCCAAAGTTTCAAGATTTGTTGAGCAGGTTTTCCTGGAAACAGACAATGAGGACGTGTGTGTGTGTGTGTGTGTGTGTGTGTGTGTGTGTGTGTGTGTGTGTGTGTGTGTGTGTGTGTGTGTGTGTGTGTATGTATGTGTGCTTACTTGAATTACAACATAACAGACATGCACAACGTGAAAATAGGTTCCATTGGGTTCACTCATTCTGTCAGAGAAAAAATGCCGTAAATGCGCTCAGATGTCGAAGAGGCACAGAAAAGCACATCGTCTGTCCAAGACGGGCCGGCTGAGGCAATGTGTGCGTTTGTGTGTTTCAGTGTAGGTGGTGCAGAGGATCACTCATACATGTCTATGAAAATATTTTGGAGTGAGCTCAGATATCACTCATCTCATTCCATGCAGCCAAATACACATTATTTTAATGTGTGAGTGTGAAGTGTGAAAGAAGTCTGATGTACGGGTCGTGTTGGACCAATCTACAGCTCTCTTAATATCAAATGATTGGACAAGCTCCACGCTCCATCTGATTCACACAGACTTAAGGCATCAGTCCACAGTGGTTCATTTTATGGACACTAGGTCAGAGCTGGACTTTTACCACTTCCAAATGTCAACAAGTAAATGTGTTGAAATATGTCAGTTCCACTACTAAATAATAACACATGGGCCACCTGAATGAGGACTGGGAAACCAATCCTGGAAAAAAGTTTCAGAATCTTTTTTACTGTTTCTTTGTATTTTTACAAGTCTTTCTGTTGTTTCTGTCTGCTTGTCCATCATCTGGCCTGTCTAGTTAAATTTTTATGAATAGTCAGATATCGAGGGTTTTCTGTTTGACTGTATGACGCTCTACTTTCTTATTAGTGTGCCTGCTGCTTCCATCTAAACTCTTATCTGCTTCTCACTTCAGTTTCATGGTCTTTTTCAGGTAGATGCTTTGCGGGTGCGACTGGAAGAGAAAGAACAGTTCCTGACCAAGAAGACCAAACAGCTGCAAGATCTGACAGACGAGAAGAGCACACTAACAGGAGAGATCAGAGACATGAAGGACATGCTGGATGTCAAGGAGAGGAAGGTTAACATCCTGCAGAAGAAGGTAAGTGTGTCCAGAAGTTTATTGCATTATATGATTGATGCCCCCAGTGTCAATAAAATATAGCATTTTATTGAAACAGCATTAATCTTAAAAATTTATATTAACGATAGTTAAAATCTGTGTGTCTAAAAGACGTCATTTGACATAACAAAACCTATAGGAACCAGATTTCCCCCAGCTTTAGTTGGTAGAAAAGATGATTCGATTGTAAAATGTGAGTGATAATTGAATGTTGGGTGGACACACATGGCTCCAAGATGGATACTACTTATTTCAGTGATGATACACAGCCAAAAAAATCAGCTGATATCATCGAAAAAAACAACATGTTCTGATTAAATGTGGGATTGGTGTTATATTTAAAGACGAAAAAAGGAATAGTCTTATCTTTTTCTTTCTCATCTGACATTTGCCAGGAAAAACTGACCATTATATCACTTTTATAGGGAGAAAATGACAACTTTATTGACTGTCACCACATCAAATTACATTCCATGGATAATCAGACGTATTGAAAATGAATCCTGCGTGCGATTTCTGCCAAGATAATCATCATTTTGCTGGCGTTTGCTAATATAAGAAAGAAAAAAAAAACCTTATTTGATTATTTGATATGTGAATGTGCCTTGTGAGATCTGGATTTCACAGTTGATCACTGTTTCACATGTTGAACAGTCGTGACCACGGAAGAAGATGGATAAGTGAAAAGGATGTCATTTCTGGTCCCACAGCAACACAGGCTCCTTCCTGAATGCACACCTGCTCACAAGCGTGCACACACACACACACACTTGCACGGAACATCTAAGAGACTTTAATGACGTTTATAAGGTTAGCTATTAAGGCCACCTGTGGTGTGCATGTCGGCAATTCCCACATAGACTAATTACACTTACAAAAAGCACCCTCTCAACTTCCTTGGTTCCTCTTATGTCCTCACATTAGAGCTCTCTTTTTTCTGACCTTATCTTGCTGTAAAGGTGCACATGCCGTGCTTCAGCGTGTGTGTGTGTGTGTGTGTGTGTGTGTGTGTGTGTGTGTGTGTGTGTGTGTGTGTGTGTGTGTGTGTGTGTGTGTGTGTGTGTGTGTGTGTGTGTGTGTGTGTAGATGAGTGCATTAATATGTTCAATATGCATTATTATGCTGACGTGACCACCACCCCCCTTCTGTGAGAGAAATTTTAAAATGACCTTTGACTGCACGCTGCACTGTACTCCTCAGGGTCCCACCAATAGCGTCCACTTAATTAGCTAGTTTGTAGCAGGTAGGTGAGGACCACTACCTACTGATGTCTAATTAATATTTAATTTTTACACTAAGTTATGGTAAATGAAGTCTTCTAAATAGGATGTCAGTTCATTTCAGTGGTAATTTCTAGGAATTTCTACGTTTTAGTGTTTTATTTGTATAAAGACATTTGTGATCATGGTGCCGAATGCCGAATTTTATTGGAAGCCTTCATAAAATTGAACTATTTTACCAACAAATATGAGAAACAGTCGGCGCAAAACTGAAATTTCTGGTTGACTTTAATGATTGCAGACCACAACATCACATCAAGGCACATTAACTATTTATGAACTATGAACTTACTCACTTGTGTCACATCTTCCAATTTTGGCTATTTTGGTAATTTGGTCATTTTTCTTTGACCTTCACTGTGCAGCTTTTTAAATTTGAGCTGAATTTTTTCACTTCATTTCCAGAAAATTTGAAATATTATACTGGTAAAAAAACTAAGAGGTTTTTATTAGTTTCATATGCTTGCACTTTTAGTATATGTCAAAATGTAGTGGTATTTAAAAACACTGTGAATGCTCTTGAAGGTTCACTGGAGACGTTTTGTTTCTCTCTGGATCTTTGATGTTTTGGTTTAGTGATGCAGCTGCAGTTGTCATGTCAATCCCTATTGGTCCGACCGGAAATGGAGCTGGAAGATGAATAGTCTGTCGTGTTGGCAGCACTGGTTGCCATGGCCGCTTTGATTGCCCCGTTTTCTTATCTGTGATTTTTTGTTCTTTCATTTATACTTTTTCTTCTCTGTCATCACGTCAGCTTCTTTGTTCATCGCCTCCCCTTTCCTCTGAATTTCTTTCTTCTCTTGAATGTAAGCTTTCTTCACCTCCAGTTTTCCTGTATCAAATGCCCTCCTTTCCTCACACATTATATCTTTTTTTCAACATTGAGAGATGTTGTCTAGAATTTTCCTGTTCTTTATTGATTCTTCTCTTTTCTTGTCCTTTCCATCATCTCCTCTCTGGGTGTCTGTCTTCTCCTGAATGTAAGACTTCCTCATCATTGTCTGCCTTTTCAGTGTAGAACGTCTCCTTGTCATCAGTCATATCATGATTTTCAACATGAAAGATTTTATTTTTTTATGCAGTGTTCATCACATCTTTGAATTTGGACCATGCTTTTCCATGTTTATAGATCAGAGTATCATCTGTAATTAATTATCGTATATTGCATAGCTAACCCTAACCCTGACCCTAACTTTAGTCCTAATCCTAACCTTAACCCTGACTTTACCCTAACCTTAACCCACAAAGATGGGAAAACTATTTTCCTTCATATCTATTGTCAAACTAATATCTGCATTAACTGTTCCATGGTGTTTTAGAACTTTATTGAAGAGTGTAAATCTCCACAGACATTTTTATATCACATATAGTGCATACATATGTGATACTTTGGATGTATTTTTGTGTATGTGTGCATTTATTTTTTTCTTCTTCAGTTTATTAACCATATCTACGTGGACTGATAAGCTCCCCGTCTGTCAGACAGTGGTAGACTTTCCTCACTCGTTGCAGTTGGCTGAAAAATGTCATTAAATCGATAAATGGAAACATTGATTTCTTTCCATGGAGCTGACATGAAAACTATTTTGGTCATAATAAATGTCTGCTGTCAGCTAGCTTTGTGAAAGAAGTTTGGCTGACTGCTGTCCTCTCAGCTCCCTGGAAACTGCTGCTGACAGACAGTTGCTTCTGGTGAGAGAGATGCTTAATCCGAGTCGGTTGGTGTGGAAGATGGTGTGGATTGAAAATGATTATTCACTTGGTGACATGACACTTTTCAGTGGAAAATGTGTCACTTGAAGCACAACAGAAGATGGATCTTGTGTGTTTAGAAAACGACAAGAGCTTTGGGTCAGTCTACTTTCTCTGCAAAGGGGTCAAAACTTTGGAACTGTCTACCTACTAATTTAAAACTGGAGACCAATAATAATGCTTTTACCAGTGAATTCAAATTATGGCTAAAATCAAAACAACACATGGATAACTTACCACTGTTGTATTTTCTCACCAATGTATTTAATTTGTAATATTATTGTATACTTTATTCCTTCCCTTTTTTATAATTATTGTCATTACGACCATTATGACTATTACTTTTCTCTCAAAAGTGTGTGAACACAGTACACATCCAAAACCCAGTGGACTGAGCTGGTGCTTTCTTATGTTTATGCACCCACATACCCTACTGCTGCACAAACTTCACGTGGACCAGGGCTCCTGGATCCAAACATTTCCATTGGTTAAACTAGTACAAACAAACTTTTCTCTTCAAATGCATAGCAAGTTACAGCCTGTCACTGTATGACATGTGACATGTTGTACGGTAAATTTGCATAAAGAGTTTAAAGTGATTTCCGAGACCTGAAAAGGCGCAGATAAAGCTTCTTCACCTTAAAATGCTTCTTCACTTTGTCCTCCTGCTCCGCGGGGCACTGGCGTCGTGCCCGGAGTGTCCCCCGCCTCACGCCCTATGCCACTGGGATAGGCTCCAGCTCCCCGTGACCCGCTGCGGCGGATGTAGCGGTGGTAATATGAAAATGACTGACTGACTTTGCCCTCCTTGTAGCAGTTTGTCGTGGTGGACCACAGGAGAGGAACAGCAAGTCTTAGGTTAACTGGATGTAAGTCATCCATGACCGGATTATCATAATCAGACATAAAAAAATGTAGAAAATATTGAACCAGACGTAACCCAGACCGGCTAACCCATTTGGACTCATTTAAACAAGTGGTCTTCTACTCTCTTTGATTGTAAGAAATCAAACCGATTGTAGTTGGGGAGTTTAGAAATATTTTTGTATTATCAACATTTCTTTTCATTTTCTTTCTGTTCTTGGGGAGTACAGTATGTTTAAAAATCAAATACACTTGAACTTTTCAAAGCCATGAAAAGTTGCTGCAAAACTCCAATTAGATTTACTGGTGCTAGGTCGTTAAAACATCTACAACTTTAGTGCTGTTTATAATCATTAATAGAGTGACTTAAAAAATGTCACTTGTGTATAGGAAGAGACCCTAAAAGATGTCCCTAAATGAAAACATTGCAAGTGGTGTAAAAGTTTAGTCTGGAGTCTGGTCTGGGACGCCACAGTTTATGTATGCAAGGCAAAGACAGCGCTGTTGCTCAGAGGCATAACTTGTATCCTGTTTGGTGTCATTCTGTAAAAGTCATTGCATTCCCGTCGGAAAGAACATGGACTGACCCAGTAAGTTTTCCCAAGATATGATACGTCTTTCCCTAATGCTTTCTATATCCAAATACAGGATGAAAATGACAAAACATTCTGGACACATTAAAGCGAAGATGGGCTGAGGATCACAAGGCTTGGAGCTAACTTTTCTCTCAGGAGTACATGTGAAAACACTTAAGAGCAGGCAAAGAATTTTAGGAGCACAGTGACAAATGTTCAGCTAGCACAGAGTTTATTAGCAAACAATTTATGACACACACATATTTATACTCCACATGCTTGTGTTTAAAGTTCTGAAATGAACATTCATAGCAAAATGAAAAAAATGTGTTGATCAACCCTGTATTGGACTCATTTAAATATTTTGAAAGTCAAAATATTAGCATTGCAGTATTATTGGAAGAAATAACAAAAAACATTATTTCTGTTATAACAACTGTAAAAAAAAATTTGTGTCATGTAGAAAATCTAATTACCAGAAATGGTCATTTTCCCTACACACACACACACACACACACACACACACACACACACACACACACACACACACACACACACACACACACACACACACACACACACACACACACACACACACAGTCCATCAAATCTATCACTTTCGCTATGAATAAATAAGAATAGGCTTCACTTTTATCGACCTTAGTCTTAGCCTTTCCGATTCAGCGTCCAGACCATAGTCAGGAAGTGGTTGTTTTGATCTGCAGCTGAACTCAGTTAACTCAGGGATAACCCCGTAGACTTTGTGAGCAGTTGAAGAAAAAAAAAGATAGATTTTTCTTGATCTGTAGAAGCTGCAAAATTTATAAACAGAGTGTATCCTGCATTGTGTATTTACTACCAAATTGACAACCCCATACTCCACACTGCTGTGCTAAGAGCTGCCACTACTGCTCTAAACAAAATCACACACACATTTGCTATTCGCATATATAAAAACACATAGGATGTGGTATATCTGTGTATAAGTGGATGCTCAAGTACTCTCTTCCTGGTCATAAGGAAAAGACATTTGGAGAAGTAAGAGCATGGACAGACTGTAGGACGTCTAAGAGGATTTACGACATGGAATTGAAAGTCAGAATGTTGAGTCATATGTTTGGTAGACATCATGCATTTTGATAAGTTTTTTATTCAACTTTAACTTAGTGTAACTGATGATCCACATATAAAACACATTAACCTTATATATTTTGATGTGGAACGATGAATAACTAAGACTAATTCTGTCATCTGTCAAGTACGAACAGAAAATTGGTACTACCAACATAAAAGATTGATTCTCTAGAGGATGTTAATAATATAAATTGCTGTGGCTCCACTGTTTTTAATACTTCCTGGAGAAGTATTCAAAATTGTGGTTTGATGGGAGGGCCTCAAATTAGAGCAGCTAGTCCATCCGTGTTAAACCATTTCACGGTTAAATCTGCATACTATGAAATTGAGTAATAAGGTAATAAAAATATCTTGCTTGATTGATTTTTTTTCTGCATATGTGACTGACAGGGTTTTCAGTGTGGTTGTTATTATTACCAGTAGAATGGATTTGTGGATTTGAGCATGCTGCCATCAATCTTAAACATGGATCTGACAGTTGTTATATGTAGGTATAGTTACATCCCACCCATACTGATAGAGAAGTGACAAAGGGTACAGTTGATTTAAACTTGTATATACCTGTGTCTCAGGTTCACCTTGACTCACCACCTTCATTGTTAGACAGGATTCAAAATGATCTCCCAGCAACGCTCTTGGGACCAAAGGAATTTTCTCCACATAACAGTATGAGTGTATTATTTTCTCCAGGAGACCTCTATATTTATAGTCACCATGGCTTAAAGCATGGTACCATGATGTAATTGCTTGAGTTGAGTTGAATCTTGATCCTAACAAGACAAGGTTGAATTTAACTAAATATAATGAGAAAATGTAGATTAAAAAAAAAAGAAAATCCATATGCCAGGATTGTGTGAGCATTTTCTTACATATGACAACACAGAACAGGGGGAGTTCTGTCTGAGCCCTTGGTTTGCAAAACCATGACCAATGCATAATGATGCCTTTATTTATTTATTCATTTTTGGTTTCTTTTTTTTTTTTTTTTTTTCTTTCGCTGGGGGGCAGGGGTGGGGTAGGTACACATTCAGAGCCGGTTGTAGTGTGGTTTTGGCATACATGTGTTATTCATGTTCAAACATTGTGGTCATCTCAATCCATATTCATGTTTTTAAAAAGGCTTGCTTGTGTTCATGGAAGTATAGTGTCCCCCTATCATGTTTCCTCCCTATAGCAACCACAGACAGGGAGATTCAATTACATCTGCGTGTGTGTGTGTGTGTGTGTGTGTGTGTGTGTGTGTGTGTGTGTGTGTGTGTGTGTGTGTGTGTATGTGTCTGTCTGTGTAGAAGGATGCCCTTTATACAAGGGTCTATGTTCGTTATGTTGGTGTCTTGCAGATCTCCCTGAGACTTTCTCAGGGGAACCCAGCTCAGGTTCCATACAACCTCTTCCAGACTCTTTCACCACTTGCTGCAGCCTGGTGTCATCGCTGGCTCTGGTCGGGTGTCATCAGTACGGCATGGCCTTTGATTGTGTAGAATAGCAGAGAGAGAGAGAGAATGATAAAGAGATATATAGAGATGCTCTTCAGCCTTCTACTTTTCCTCTGTTTCATCTCTGCCACTTTGATCTCTATTTTTGGAGCAAGTGCTTCTCTGTCAGTCTATTTTTCCCCAATTTTATGAGCTTCAGTTCATGTTCACATGTGTTGATGAACCCAAAGATTCATACCATCTATGTACAGTCATCTACTATCGTTGCATTCTTTGGAAGAAATTATTGTACCCATACAGGTAGGTTTCTACCATTCATACGTTTCCTTCAAATACAAATGATCCTGTTTATATTTATGTTGAATATCAGTACATCATCATATATAGACATAGACATATCATCATATGTCTATGTCTAATACTAAAAACTAAAATACTTAAAAAATACTTTTACTACTAAGTCCTTGTAATTTGACTCCAAAGTAATATATAAATTGATCATTGACCCGGCATTTTGAAATAATCTTGCAATTACCAGTCTAAAGTCGTTTGCATTTGTTAATCTGGTCAAACAATATGTAATTATGTGTATTCACACCAGTTCATAAAATATTAAATAACCCCCCAAAATACTACGTTTTTAGATACAAAAACCATTAAATAGAAGTACTGTTGTGTAATTGTCCCAGGTGGGTGACTGTGTGCCTGAAACAGCTGTGTATCTAAAATTTGTTAGATATAACATGTGTGTCCTGTGTGTGGCGTGTATTTGAGGCCACAAATGCCTTTTTATCCTAATGGATTCCATCTGACCAATCACAGGGCAGAGAAATGGCTGCAGATAAGCTTGTTGGACCTGGGGTGGTTCCAGTAAATGGCCTTTTATACACCCCCCCCACACACACACACACACTTCCCCCTGCCCCCCCATATATTGCCCTCGGTGCATATCAGCAATCAGATGGGGTTAATGGTGAGAGCCAGAGGCTGTCTGATTGGACCCAAGCTATCGACCAGTAAAGAAAAACCCGGTGTTGGGCAATGTGACAGGAGACATGACCCAGCAGTGCATGCACTCACTTTAAGAAACCTGATGTTTTTGATGGCTTTCTTGATATAAAACATAGACCTGACTCTATCCAGAAGATGACACAAGCCATGCCTCATGCTGGCCTGTTTTGACGTAACCTTTTTGGCAGTCATGCATTAGTATTTCATAATGTTAGATCTGAGACTGGCTATTTGGTTTCTCTTAAACTTCGTGAGATAGAAGTGGGTCACAGTGCGATCCAATGTCTCTCATATGAAGTGCATGACGAATGTGTTTGACCTGTCTGACCAGACCACTGTGAAGTAGGCCTGGCTCAGAAACGGACTTGGTCTTTCTTTCTTTCTAGCTTTCTTTCTGTCTTTCTTATCAAAAGGCTTACAGGCGCTCTCTCTTTAAAGGAGAAAATGAAGAGAATTATTACTAATGGTGCTGAGAGTGGAGGACTAAAGCTTCAGGGTAATTATCCAGCAATCACTACATCATTCTGCAGCTGCGGGGGGCAGAAATTGGGTCTTGCTCGCAGAGCATTGGACGTGGAAACTTGCCTGGCACACTGACACAGACACACTTGCTTACAGTCTGGATCACACAAATGCGATCTGTCTACATTGACCAACTCTCTTCCTGGTCATTACATACACCGATGAGAACTGGATGAGGTTGTGTGATCACACTCACAGTTTAGAGAGGTTAGATCATGTGACTTGCCCAGAAAATGTAATGAGATAAATCCTACTATGGTCATGCCATGTGCTGTCCTACTCTGCCTCTGATTGGCTTGGTATGACGATGTCATTTCTCACGTAATTGAAGTTCTTTCAGTGAGGGGTTATGTGAGAAGTTGTCATTCCACTGTAAGCCAATCAGAGACAGCACAGAGCTGGACGTGGCGTCAGCATAGTAGGATTCTTGGTAAAGATATGAACTGAGTGCCACATAGTTTTGCGTTGTTTTTCATATGTTTTTGACATCATCATCTGCATCTATGTTATGTGTCTGAGCAGAGTCTAAGAGCAGGGTGTGTGTGCTGCTATGCAACAAGGAAAAAAATGTAGCCTATGTACTGTACATATTTATCTATGAAAGTATGTTAAAATGTGTCTATCGGTTGTATGTATGTAATAGAGGGTCTCTATATGAATGACTGATGGAGGAATGTGTGTAGGAGAAGGGGAGGATGTCCACTGGTCACATGTATACGTGATATATACAGGAGTCATTACCTGAACCTGGGCGAGCTGCCATGATAACGATCACAGTCTGATTGTGCGAGTTTTCCTCAGAGGTCAATGCAATAGTTTAAAAATAAGCTCTGTACGGTAGGTGTGGTTCCCTGTTTGTGTATTGGACCTTAACAAATACATTTATGCACATAAGAAATACAGTTTTCAATCTTACTTTTTGTTATGTTCACTTAAATGCTCTTCTTCTAACTTTTGTAGTCTTCACAATTTAAAGTGTTATGTACCATCATTGGTACTTTTTCAGTTATTTGTCACATATTAAAAATTTAAATTACAATTTCTAATGGGTAAAGTTTTCTTTTTAATTCATTGCTTTCAGATGAGTGGTTTTTTTCTGCTTTTAAAAGAGCAAAATATAAAATAGGGACTCTTTAATGTGAGTTGTGTGTTAGATACCCATACATTACACTGTGATACTTGAGTAAATTCATTTGTCCTGGCAATGGTAACTGCACCCATCTCTTTACGAGATCTTATCTGTCATTTCTTGCCCTGTCCTCAAGTTGGGGCTGCATATTGCATGACGTTTATGAGGTTTTAGTTAGAGTAGTAGTTATTATTTTTTTCTTGAAAATTGTTTTCCTGAAAGGCTACTTAACATGTCTGAGCAATTCAGACAAAATAAAAAAAATAGACTAGAAATCTTAAAATGTTCCCATTGTGCATACTGTATGTTATTGATATTTCTTGCTTCTCTGTATTCATTAAGTTCATTTCTCCCTGCTTTTGTGTATGTTTATGTGCCAGACAGCTTCTGTGTGTGAATGAGTGAGTGTGTGTGTGTGTGTGTGTGTGTGTGTGTGTGTGTGTGTGTGTGTGTGTGTGTGTGTGTGTGTGTGTGTGTGTGTGTGTGTGTGTGTGTGTGTGTGTGTGTGTGTGTGTGTGTGTGTGTGTGTGTGTGTGTGTGTGTGTGTGTGTGTGTGTGTGTGTGTGTGGACACAGAGAACCTTTGTATTTCTAAACAGGCACAGCAAGTACAGAGCAAAGCGAATGTTTGCCAATGGAGAGGAAGCTTCTCTGAGAGTCACAAGCTTCAATTGTAATCGGGGTGAAATCCATAGAAATTCTCTCTTTTTTTAATTTGCTCTGAGTTGCACTTATTCTGCAAAACCTTTTTTTTTTTTTGGCTGTAGAATAAGCAAGTACCTTCCTGTCTGGCACATTGCAGCTGAGCCCTTCCTCTGTATGTTCCTTTTTGATCCAGAGTCAAAAAAAGGATTTGTGACTTGCTTTAGTTTTCTTGGAGCAGGACAAAAAAAAAAAAAAAAAAAAAGGAAAAACGTTTCCTGACAGAAATAAAGGTCTCCCTCTGGAAAAGAGATTTGCTCTCATGGGACTTCCTGGTTAAATAAAGGTTAAAAAATAAAACAATAAATAAGTACCTCTGTTTTTCCATATTTAGGAAAGCTCAGAGAATTATTTCAAAAACTGTGTATCTTACCTTCTTCTCCTCTCTTTGTCAAGCACCACTTTTCTTATGGAGTCATTTTGTATGACTCATTGTGGTTGATAACAGAGAAATAATGAGTAGTTGGGAGAAACGGCATGACATTGGTAAGGTCATTTGAGGTAATAGGGAAGAGGTGCTCTTTTCTGCTGTTAGAATCAGTGGGTTACATTATCTCTTTACAGTCTAATACTGTAAGGTGGTCCACAGAAACATGGTTTGACTTCACAGCTGTATGTGTGGTAATTCAGTGCATGTAGATAAGGAACTATCCACATGCATTTCAGTGTATGTGTGCAGTGAAATATTTCCTGGTACTTTTTGTCTTCCATTCAAACAGCTTGTAATGTGTTCGTGTGCAAAAGCTGAGTGCCTCATGCAATTTCGTAGAAAAATTCTAAGAGTAGAGAGGATGTTACCTGCGATGTGTGTCACATTTTATAACTATAGTCCGCATATATTAATGACGTGAAAGACATAAACATAGCACACACACACACACACACATTTTCTTTGCCTTTTGAGATTTATGTGGGAGTTGTCATGAGTGGGTTATTGCGACTGTTGTAGATAATTGCCACATGGGGGCGCCAGCTCACACAGTATGTGCATGTTAACAGTCATCTGGTGTTGCATGTGTTGCTCAGTTTCAAAGGGGGCGAGGGTGGTGGGTCGGGGTTAAGTGAAGTGCAGTCACACTCTCCCAATGCAGAAAAGGTCAGGATGTCTCTGACCCTCGTGACCACCTTGTGTGTGTCCTTGAAGAGATGCATCTACGTGATGAGAATCAGGAGGTAGTCCATTATTAAACTGAATGATGGCATGAGAAGAGGACACACTGCAGGTGTGTGTGATGTACTATAGACTCGTACATGCCAAACAGCTGCACACAACTTACAATTCTAAGTGTGATATATATTTGCTTGTATCACTGTTAAGTTACTGATTTTTCCAATATGTCATCTTTCATCCTGTTTCTGAGCCTACATTTCTAGGGAACTACACACTGCATTATTACATATTGTTCATTCTGTGTGTGCCTGTTTGCACGTACATGCATGCACATCTGTATCCGCACCACAAACTTTAGGTTTTACAACTGTCCCTGTCATATTTTCAGAGGTGATGACAAGCTTAGAGAAATGAGCTGCCTTTTCAGAAAGAGCAACTAATTACTGTTTGGTATTTTTATGGGTCCAAAAGAGTTTTAAAAATACAAATGATTTTATTTTTATGTTGGTCACGCTCCATGCTGGTCTCCTTTGTGTTCTGCGGAAATGATTCCCCTTGAGGCCACAGACTTCTAGTTCTTAGTTTGAATGAAGGACAAACGGGTCGACCAAGTTTGTGGTTCTGGTCCAGAACAAATTTCTTTTAGATCATGATTTTTTGCCAAAGAAACTGGGCCTGATACTGTTTCACTTACGTCTTTCCCATTACAGTAAAACTCAGCTTGTCCTAATCATGGTGATAATCTACAGACTGTACATAGTTCAACACCAAGGCTCCCTAAGGGCTTCAAAGCCCACTAAAAAGAGGATTAACTATGTTTTATTGACAAATGTTAACCTTTTAACTCTTCTTCAGTGAATTTTGTTGGATTTTAGACTTTAATCTTTGCTTAAAATATTAGTCTTATTTGAGAATTATGCCTTCTAAACTGCAGCAAAATGAAAAGATTTTTCTTGTGTTGCAATTTTATAATAAAATTTACATAGGTAGCATTGTCATTACTGTACTTTATTATGGCAATTTTGAATAGATGATCAATTATTTTAGAAAAGTGTTTGAGAAGTAACTAGAAGGCACTCAATAGAGTGGATACATTTGAAAAGGCCCCAGATGTCATACACTTCTATTCCACTTCTGACAATAGAGAAATAGAAGAGAAAGATTTTCATCTGCACCCCATTATACAGAAATACATGATTCACACTTTATTTCCTACAAAATTAGAGAAAATGTTGCAAAACCAGAAAAAAAAAAACTTGTCAACTCTCAGACAGAATTATTAAAAGATTTCTGTATCTCACTCCTCTGTTTGGATCTGCACCAAAACTTTGATCAAATCTTGCTTGACTAACGTCCCACCCCTTGGCAAAAGTTTTGTCAAAATCACTTCATCATTTTTTGCGTAATCCTGCTGAAAGTCAAACAAACATACGCGGATCAGAACCTGTTCTCCTCAGAAATATTGAATGAATGAACTGTATTTTGTTTCACTGAGCGTAGTATCACAGCTCACTCTGCTTCACACCATGTTTGGTGAATTTTGTCGGCTTTATTCTTAAGTTACAATCATGCAAAATCAAGGTAAGTAGTAGGTAACTGTATAGCAACACCCCCTCTTTGAGAGAAGCTTGGCCCTGTCCTATCGGCCGGTGATAAAGTTATCAAACTCAAAACAACATTGCTCTTAACAGTGGTGGGTTGTGTGTGTGTGTGTGTGGGGGGGGGGGGGTCTGGGACAGACGTCATGGTTTCAAGAGGATATATACAGTCACTGAGACAGTCCACACCGCAGTGCCTGGCCCATAGTATCATGGTAGCTGCCTGTTGTAGGTGGTCTCCTTCAGCGGGACGTGTGTGTGGTTGGAGAGTGGGATGACATATGCACTGTGGTTTAATGATAAAAGCCTGCATGTGTGTGTGTGTGTGTGTGTGTTGCTGTGTGTCATTTTGTGTGTGTGTGTGTGAGAGATGCTGTAGTGCAGTCTGGAGTAGCCTCATACACTAAGAGATAAAACGACTGCTGTTCTCATCATAACAATCCAGCTACTGGAAGGGAGCCCCCCCCCCAGAAAAGCATAAGGCCTGCCCTGCCCCTCATCTGTACAGGCATTTGTCTTTATGTTTTGACTTTGAGGATTCCAACGGAATTCCTTGTCTTCTTTCCCATATCCATGACTCAAACGGTTTGCTCTCATCTGCCGATAAAAAATGTCAAATTTGCGTTAAAGGTTTTTCTGCACAATTTCACGGGAGGCCCTGTGACGTGGCTAAATATTTCATCAAGGGGTTGTTATTTTGTGCGACAGGGCCAAAGCAAACTTCAGGCTGTTGAAGAATGTAATCATTTATCTGAGAGCAGAGGCGACATGCTCAGTTCCATCTGAAAAGTGGTGCCACAGGGACAGCTTGGGTGTACATGAGTGTAAGTCTATATGTTTTGGTGCTTTTTTTTAAGTAGTACAATGTATGTCAAAGCTACTCAGCTGCTACACCAAGAGGTAAAAACCAGGCTTTCAGTTTGTTTGTACTCCCTCATATATTTAATGTGTTTTCAGATAAGCATATTCTATCCTTAGTGTTGCATAGGGAGGGGGTACGGGGTTCACCAGTGTTTCATTATCTCGAGATCATGATGGTTAAAATGTGTCTGGCTTTGAAAATAAGTGGAAACTACGTCTTCAGCTCATACTGTGGGAATGAGACAAACATGAACCAAATAAATAAATTTTAAAACCCTTGTCTCTCTCAGTCTCTTTCTCTCTCACAGCTCCCACCCTAAAATCACATCTAATCATGGCTTTTTTTTTTAAACGAATCTGGTAATGTGAGACCTTCCCATCATTCCCTAAAGGATTTAATGTCTCTATCGCTTCTGCAATGACCTACTAGTGCCTTTAGATTTTTTTTTGTGTAATGACTGTCATTAACCTATCAAGATCTTTTGAAACACCCCCCCCCCCCAAATCCACCACTACCAGTTTTCCTCCACTACCAAAACCAAGATGGCTGCTTTACATCTTTGCTCTTGCCCTCAAGGGTAAAGAGAACACCAAAGTCTACAATCTAATTGGATTCATTTGTAAAATAGCTGTGGAGATTTGGATATTATCTATTTATGTACCCATGACTGGAATGCAACATGTTCTCCCCACTGGAAATTTTTTTGTCCCGTCACCATTTCAGTTAAAAAGTGCTCTTTTACAGCCTGAAGTGCTTTCCTTGTTTTTATTGGATTCTCATGTTCATTAAATAATAAATTCTTTTCAGTGCATGTACCTTTCTTTTTGTAAAACACAAGCCCAGATCTGAGAAAGGACTACTTTGACCAAATGTGGTATTAATTCTTCACAGTAGTGAGTGAATAGTGCTTTGTCTGTCCGTTTCAAAAAAGAACCGAAGACGACTGAGTTAGAGACAGGAAAATAGATACTTTATGCCAACAGATCTCAACAGATCTCTGGGGTCAATTACCCTTTCAAATGAACTGCCTTTTTCTATATCAAGATGACATTAATTCTGAATTTAAAAGAATGCAGAGTGAGCTTATCGAAATTATAAACCACAAGCCAGTCCTCGTGTCTTGTCACCAGATGTGCTGTCCTCTGCTAACTAATTTGTAGACATTGGACGTTTCATTACATTACGCTGTGACATACTCCATCTGTTAGTATTTTGCTTGGTACTGCCTAGAGTGTTTTGTATTTGTTCCTGCACATGTGTCTTTTTTTGTGTGTTTGTGCTCTATTTTGTGGATGTTCATCAGATAAAGGCCGGCTATTTGACACCATCGACCCCTCCATCCTCATTGCCAGCTTTAGCCAAGAGGAAATGTTTTGTTTCCCGTTGGTGAATTTACCTTTGAACTGCTCAGACTAATCATGAATAGCACAATCTTGTGTCCCATGTCTCTGCTGTACTTGTTACCTTTGGGATAGATAATCTGCCATCAAAAGATCGCCTTCCTGTGGATGAAAAGCCCAACAGGCGTTTAAAACCTAACGTCAGTACATCACTTTCACTACACAGCTGCCTATATGACAGAAAAAGATGGACTACCAGATTTTCTTACAATTTAGCTGATTAAGACCAATGTCCTCATCACTGGCCTTGAACATGTCTCCTAAAAAATACAGCTAATGTTAGGACCGAAAATCTGCTTCTAATGAAAATCTGCTCCTAAAATCTGGGTGTAATTCTGAGCCTGTAGACAAATCTGAGTAAAGTCTACAGTATCAGAATATTTCTATCTTTTGGTTACATATGAAATGCATACATGCTCCTATAGCTTTCCCATCTTCTGACCTATGGAGCACCTTCAAATTTATCAGTATTTAACAGCTGGACAAAGACATTCTCACTCTATCTCAATCTGCCTTCACTGCATTTACTTCCTTGCTTTAGAATCAGTTTTAAAATGCATTTAATCACATACAAAGCTCTGGATAATCTGGTGTCTGGATATATAACTGAGCTCCTTAAACCACATTATCCCATCAGACCGCCCCGGTCTACCAGTCTGGGTCATCTAAGTCTTCCAAATAGAATGTGAAATGCAAAAGGAAATCAAGTCTTTGTAGTTCTGTCTCTCTGGCTTCTGATGAGCATCACATCAGCTGAGTTTATTACTGCTTTTAAATGTTAATATTTACTTTTACATGAAGGCTTTTCCTAACAGTTTTCTGAGGCACCTGATTCATAGTTCTCATTGTGTTTTTCTGAAATATATATTGTAGGTGTTTTTGTCTTTTACCTGTTAATTTGTATTTATTCATCTATATGTAATGTGTTTTTTTCTTTGTATGCCGGTTAGCAGATGTACACATTTTATTATTAACCTGTCAAACTCATGACTACTCTTGCTTGTATTTCTGAATGTCGGGTCATTGGAAAACACCTTGGTCTTGCATGAAAAGTTAATCTGAAAAAATAATGATAATAATGATTAATAATGATAATAAAGGATCTTCTTAACCTCTGCTCTACTCTTCCTCTGCCTCTGTCTTTTTCTCTCCAGATTGAAAACCTGTTGGAGCAGTTAAAGGATAAGGACAAACAGCTGGCTGGGTTAAGGGAAAGAGTCCAGGGCCTTCAAACTGATTCCAGCAATACGGACACGGCCCTGGCCACGCTGGAAGAAGCCCTATCTGAAAAGGTACAGAATGGAGGGAGGGATGAAGAGAGTCCTTGTTTAAAAAGCTCACAGCAACAAGAGACCCGAGGTGCGACTCAAGGCAGATAGATGTTTCTCTGTTACAAAGAATTCACTGTGGCTAGATGGAGGGTGTGAGGTATTTAGGCGCACCAGTAATGAAGAGACTTAAACATGTTCATCAGGTGTAGACAATAAAAATCTCACAAAATGAAACCATTAGACCACCACTTGTTGTGGAAACTTTTTCACATATTGAAGCATGCTGGTCTTTCGGGAAACTGGTGTACAGCGCGCTACTCAATTAAGTTGCTTTACTATGACTCAGTGCAATCCTTTAATGGCGCAGCCTTCTAAGTTATAAAGCTGGGGCCACACCAGATGAGGTCCACAGTAAGGGAGACAAGAAGACAACTGGAGAGGGGAGGTTTAAGTTGAACATAGACAGAAGATTAGTTCCCTTCTGAAACAGCGCTGAGCATTGGGAGAGAATGATATATAGAATAAAGGGAGGATAGATGTTTTGAAAAGGGGGGTGAAGGGATGGAAACGTGGAATTGTAGAAGAGGCACAGTTGTGATGGAAGAGGTGGCCTCTGGATTGAGTGAGGGAAAGGTCAAGGAATGCAAGGGTGGAGGCACAGTAAAAAAAAAAAAACCCGAAATAGTTACTTCTGCAAGAAATGTGACAGAAACAGAGAAAGCACAGATCTGGCAAGAGAAACACAGTAAGAAAGAGATAGGGATGAAAAGTCAGTAACCAATAACACAGGCCCACGCATGTGATAGAAAAAACTAAACGCCATGACCAAAATTAAACATGATAAAGACAGACTGTACACACTCCATGTCCATGTCTCAGGTCTAATGTATGTAGGATATTAAGTTTGCACCTGAAGTCCTATCAATTGGCTCTAACATTATGGAATTTAGTCACAACATATTTCACAATTACAAACCAATTGAACAGACTCTGCAGCCTCAACAGATAAAAAGCTCAACAAGGACCAACTTTATGTTGCATGGACTGTATGCTGCACAGACTAACAGGAAGATGCGTCCAAAAAAAAAAAAATGACTGAGCCAAAAACTGCCACATGAGTGGAGCAGACTCATTCCACGTAGGTACACAGGTTAGTGGATGTGTGTGATAAACATTCAGTTTGTTGTTTTCTGGCAACAGTAGAGAACAGCTGGTCTTCATAAAGCCTCACCTCAACACTTCTGGACTAGCATGCCACCACTAACAGGAAAAGATAAATGGCCTCGACGGCCACTGTGGTGTTTTGTTTTGAGTGAACTGCATTTCATCACAGAGATTATTCCCTCATTGAAACCATATTGATTTTGCCACATAGATACGGCGTGTGTGTGCTCTACCTTGAATCAACTAATTTGATCTCAGAATTTCAGGATGTTGACTGACTTTCGTACATATTTAAAGTTGTTTCTAACACACATACTAACATATGAAAGTTGCTTTGGCACTGCAGGCTAAAAAAAGTGATTTCTGGTTTTATTTTGTTTGTACTTGTAGGCAAAAGCAACATTTTTTTAGTCGAGACCCCATTTCTGAAAATGCAAGATCACATTTGACCACAGTTTGCAAGAAGACATTGCTTGAAGGAACAGAATGCATTGAAAATAACAAAAAAGTTGATGTAGGTATTACAGTATAATTTTAGCCCAGACCCAGTTCTTCTTTCTGACCTCATTCCCATTTTCAAGCGCCTGTCACCTTTTGACTTGCACCTCAAAACAGAGTCAAGTTGTGTTTATGATAGTTATCTCAGACATTCATACACTGGTAAACAAATACAACATTCAGGTTATTCACCCCCACAGCCGTTTGGCAGGATATTTCTTTTCTGCTGAAAATCGGATTAGATGCATGGTTTACGCCCTTGAAAACATGGGGGGTATTACAGTGCTGTCCAAGCCTGTTTCTGGCCAGCATTATCAGCGAACGACAAGTATGACCAAATTAGCTTTACAGAAGAAAATAATAAGTGAAAATAATTTGAATTGCATGGAAAAGCATGTATGATTACCATGGGATCCAATTACATCTTCCTTTCGTCTGTATTCATCAAATATTCTTATGAATTTTTAAAAATTTTGCATATTATTTGTAAATATACATTAGATTCATGCACTTCTTTTAACAAAAAGTGACCTTAATTTATGTTGCTTCTGCATGCAAAGCATGTAGGGATTTTCCTTCTTTCTCTTCAAAGGAATCTGGATCTGAAAACATTTCCTTTGGAGGGTCTTCTGAGGAGTTAGATGACCACAAATCTGTTAAGTCCCAATCACAATGCCCTTCATGGGAGCATGCAGAATGGAGGGGTAGAGTCAAATTTTAAAGCTAGTGTGGGGTTCTATTTGGGCCTTAATATTGTGATATAGCGAAAAGAGCATGTGAGAGAATTTTGATGATGAATGAGTTAACATGAATGTTGTTAACACAATCAGCACCTCTGACACAGACGGATGTCATCATGGTCGAGCCAAGGGATGGATGCAGGTTTTACGTTTTGTTGACACCGGCTGCTGCATAAAGTTCCCAGTTTGGACATATGTGGATGTCCAGCTGTACTACTTGTTTTCCAGTGGCTGCCACGTCTTTATTGGTTTCAATGTTCACATGAGCTATGTGAGTATGTGTGTGCCATTACATTTGTTGTTTTACTGGCTATTTCTGTTTGTAACATTAGACTGTGTTACTTGTGTCCTGACCTGCCAAGTGCATACTTGTGTGTGTTCAGAACTGAAGGAACAAGGTCAACATGAAAAAAATGAGCAGTTCATCTAACAGTCAGAGCTACACATGAAGAAACGAATGCTGTTTCAGTCAGAGATAGTCACATCAAAGATTTTTTTTTTTAACCAAAGCAAACAGTTATGTAGTTACATCTGGCAGACAGATCTCCGCTGGTGGAGAAAGCTTCAGATACAAATGTCATTGACGTGGGCATGGTCATTAGAGTTACTGTGAGAAATATGTTCCCAGTTTGCCTTTGTATGAGTTTCTTTGGATGTTTCTAGCCACATCTTTGAATCAAAAGCTCAGTCTTTTTCATTGTCCAAATCTGTCTCTGGTGAAACAGATCTGAAATGAAATGTAGAATTTGTGTATATCCACTAGGTGTCTCTTCAAAATCAAGGGCTGTTACTGTACTTTCATTCTGTAGTCTAGGGATGAATAATGGAGTCTTAGACCATATACGTTTCGAAATGATAGGAAACGTGCAGTATAGTTTATCGGTTTTTGGTCATTGTGTCTCAGCATGACAAGCGTGATAGAAATAATCAGGTTAATAATAAGGTTTCATTATTTGGGAATCATTTTAGTGCTCTTTAATCTCTGACACTGCGACTAGCTGATCATCATCTAAACTATAGTGGCTTTTCTTTATTCATAGGGGGCAGTACAAACAAGCTTCAAATTTAGTTGCGATGACATCCGTCATCATTGTCGCATGATGCAATATGGAAACTGCCTTAATTCTTTTATTTCTGGAGGACAGCCTAAAACGGGACCTGTCTCTAACGTAGTCTCATAAAAGGATATCTGAAGTCATGCGATCTGACTTTCTACTTGAAACCAAAAGTTTCTTTTTGTGATAAAATATCACACCAAGATTACTAAAAGTTTTTTTTTTAAAAATCCTTCAATTTTTTAAAATGTAACTCACATATCTGTTTTGGTTTAATATAGTGTAATTTGAGGCATTTCAAAGAGTAATGTTACTATGTGTTTGACCTTTTTAATTTTAATGAATTCATTAAAACAATATAAAATCATGTCTTTTGAACTTGACCAGTCGTCTGAAAATGTAAAAAATATTGCTACAATTCGAATGAAATGTCATAGACCCTTTTGGATATTCTATTTCAGATTTTGAATAGTTATTGACTCTAAATTTGTAATAAATTGGTTCCATTTTCAAGTATGTAGTTGTGCTGTTATCAAAGTTTAAGTTATGATACATGTCTGCACCGGTATACTGCACAACACTGCTCTCATTCTAAAACTAACTTCTTCTTCTTCTTTTCCTTTCGGCTTTTCCCTTCAGGGGTCGCCACAGCGAATCAATTGCCTCCATCTAACCCTGTCCTTTGCTTCCTTTGCATTCTAAAACTAACTTACGCTGCTTAATTTCTGCTGTTTAAGTTAATCCTCCCCAAACATAGTGCTCCCTTTTAGGTATTCATCATTACAACCTCGATAAAATAATCAGAGTGAATTTGCTATCTTAATTTTAAGTTGCATTTTCCGTTTATTTCTGATTAAGAACAGACTCAAAGTAAATACCAAGAGATGCACAATTATAACAGCATTCAGAGCATCCAGCAGAGCAACAAGCAGGGACTCCAAACTAAAACGCTTTGTTTCTTTATCAATAAATGAACACACAAATTACAGGCCGTATTAGCTGTGTCAGAAAATGGAATTGGCTGAGTATAATCATCAGACTCACAATGATTAGTGCTAGGTTACGAATTACCAGCTGCTACTGTGAATAAGTCAGTGATTGTAGCGCCTTTAGCACCAACTGATATGAGCCAGAGAGTCTAAACCAGTCTGAACTGATGCTCGGCTTCATCAGCAACATTTCAAACGGAAATGTTAAAAGTAGATCACATTCACAATTAAAATCTGTGCATTGAATTGGTCTACAATTGGCTGATCTGTTTCCAACATCTGCACCAACACCTTTCACAGATGGGTTTATGTAAAATGTGTCTTGATTGCCAACAGCCTTTGAAATGAATAACATGCTAACACAATAAACTTAAAATGACTTTTCTTTCCCCCATGGCCCATCAGTGTGCCCAGACACCATTTTTAATGTAGCTTAGGCTGTGATGAGGGGAAGGTTGGTAAACTGACTTTGTGGTCACCAAGGTGTGTGCAATGTATTTAAAATAGTGTGTGCATGGTCCCTGTCACAAACCTGCTCTTGGAGCCGGTTGCTATCCACGGTGCTGTGGTTCTAATTAAAAGAAAGGGCATTTTGCCTGAGCTGAGCAGTGATCTTTGGTCTGCTTGTGGATATATGTGTGTGTGTCTGTGTGCACATGTAGTTCTGTATCTGTGTTAATGTGTGCTCAACACTCAAGCTTCGTAGAGGTAGGTTTTTATTATCACCTTGTGGTCTCGTTTCCTAAACCCCAAACATCCTTGAGATATTCCATAATGTGGGGAAAACACCCTGGATCTATTAATCATGTGATTTTTCTCCCTCTCTTTTATTTTATTCTTTTTCTCCCTCAACTTCTCTTCCAAAGACCAACTATGCAGTGTGTTACTGTGCCAGGTCTAGTTTAGGGGATGTATTTGTCCAATTACCCAGAGCTTTAAAGCTGCCAATCATGTGGTGATGCCACATCGTAAAGCCTCATTGCTGAGCTGAGCTCTGTGCCTAAATAAACACCTGAGTAAACACCTTGATAATCACTTCAGTCCACATCTAAACATGCACCATAACACACACCTATGCTACACACACCTCGCATGCTTCGCCACCCATGGTGTAGACCTGGGCTCCAGCTCATACCCAAACCTGTGGTAGTTCCACCGTCCTAGGCGATTAGAGAATTGGGGAAAGTCATGATATAAGCATTCCTCTTGGTTTGCCAGAAAGCAAGGTGGAGTTGTTAGAAAGTGATCTACAGTTCTGTCCAATCTACTCTCAATAAATCCCTCAGCTCCACTGCTTCCTCCTTTTTTCTTTTCTGTTCTGCTTTACTCTAATCTCCCCGTGTCCTTTTTTATTATTTATGATCAACATTTACGAGTCTGTCTTTGGAGCGTGATGGGTCACCGATTCAGAGAGAGAGAGAGAGACTGGTCCTATAGTGAAATTAAAGCACTGATCAAACCAACGTCTTCTTTTATTTTTCTTGTTTCCTCAGGAGCGAGTGATTGAGAATCTCCGTGAGCAGAGAGAGCGGGAGGATAGGGTTCGACTGGAAGAGCTGCAGCAGATGAGGAGGGAGAACCAGGAATTAAAGGACAAACTTCTAACGGTGCAATCCCAGAAAGTGTCCCAGTGTCATCCTGCAAATCCTGGCTCCAACTTAAACCAGAGGCCCGACGGAGAGGTCAGTAGGGATGTTTTCTTGTTGTGGCACCTTAAGGGAAGTTGTGTGGATAAACAAAGCTGTGTGTGCGTGTGTGGTCTGACGTGTTGGCGATATGTGGAAATGTGTTTTGGCTATCGAGTCATAATCATTCTCTAAATGTTTCACGCAAAACATGGAAGTGGTGCACGTGTTGACACTAACGTGGTACACGACACGACAACCCAGACTTGTGAGTGTTCGTCAGACAGCAAATTAATATTTTTCATCATTACCTGCATCACAACAGACTCGCACATACTTGAACACTGATGTCAAGTCCTAAAATGAGCCCAAAACACAAAATATTTTTTCATAGACGTCATAAAACAACAATAACAAGCACCTCCTGAAACACTTTACTGTTGAACACTTTAGACGAATGTCAAGGCAGGTCATAATTATTTTTTTTATTATGTGAAAGGAATTAAAATAATTTGCTTTAATATCCGGTATGCAGTTTTTATTAAAAAAAAAAATTCCCCCGTATCATTTCTAGTTCATTTAGTTTAGTTCATTATTTTACCTCCCTACAAGCATCTCCCCATGCAAGGGTTTGCCTGGACTTTGTGACTGAAGGATAAAGGGATGAATGAAGAGCGAGTGATTAATAGATGAAGAGGATGCCTCCATTCCTGTTCAGTTGCCAAGGCAGATACCTTGCTGTCTGTTCTCCCCCTTTTTTTTTTCTCTCTCTCCCTCTCTCTCTCAGGCCTACAAGCCAGGACAGACTCGTCCCTGCCAAAATTTATGATAGTGTTTTCTTTTATGCTCATTAAAAGCATACACATATCTCATTCCTGTGAAATGATACCTTGTTGAATGTTGACAAGGCACCACATGAAAGGCAGCAGCAGCTCAGTAGCTCGTTGTACCGAACAGATTCACACTCTGACAGAAGTGTTGCCATAATTGGGCTATTCCGTGTACTTTGCAACCATCAGACATGTTGGGTAAACATACAGATTCTTCAAAAAGACTATGGTGTTTGCGTGTGTATGTTTGTGGACATGTGGGTGTCTCTTTCTTGTGCATAAAAAAAAAAAAAATTAAAAAAGGCAGCTTTGGCAGTGCTTTACTGAACACCTTCACATTTGAAGGTTTCATGTGAAACAAAACATATCCCATATTTCAATTGATATATTTCCTTAAAGCATATCATGTTTCTTAAATCTGTTTCATTCGTTTCAATAATTTCATCTGTTTTTACAAATTAAATGAATGCACTTCTATTAAGTTTCTAGCTGTTCAAAAAGAAAGAAGAAATGAATTTAATCTTATAATGAATATGATTAGTCAAAAGGAAAATCCCAGTTATTTATATTGGACGTATCTTTATTGTCTGACAGTGTAGGAGAAAAGTTTGGACAGTTTCCCATTCAAGTCAGTTTTGACTGCTACTGTATGTCCATGAACTTCCTTCTTTGTAATGACCTCAGCGTTGGAGTTACGTGACAGCGTGTGAAAGATCTTTCTTGTAAAAAGCAAATATTTAATGTACTTCAGATAATAATATTAGTCCATTCATTCGCTCATTTTCTTAACTGCTTTTTCTATGTAGCCTATCCCAGCTGGTATTGGGTGGGAAGTGTGATATTCCCTGGATATGACACCGGTTTATCACACAGAAAAGGCAAACCACCATGTCTTTGGTGGTGTGGGAGGAAGCCAAAGAACCTGAAGAGACCATACAGACTCCATAAAGAAGTCCTCTGTGGATTGGAACATACACTCTCTGCAGAGTATGTATGTTCTCCCCATGTCTACGTTGGTTCTATCTGGGTTCTCCGACTTCCTGTCACTTTCTAATGAAAAGCGTTTCGGCAAATAGGACACTCTAAATTGTCCGTAGGTGTGACTGTGATTTTTGTCAATGTGCGGCCCTGTGAGACATTGGCGATTTGTCAAGGGTGTACCCCATTTCTCACCCAATGTCAGCTGGGATAAGTTGCAGTGTAAATTCCTGACCTGGGGTTTGCACTCAGTGGCTGAAATAATGTGCTTTCTGATTGAAGATGAATGAATTAGAAAACAACCACAATAGAGGAAGTGGGCAATGCAAAAGCGGAATGTTAGCAAACCAATAGAGCAGCATGGCTGTACCAGAAAATCTTTAAATCCGTTTAAGCTAGGGATTCCAATTCCAGTTCCTCTGCATTGATGCAACAATTGTATAAGACATGTCCTCATTTGATGTTAATCAGAAATACCTCCAAAAATGGTGAAATAATGTTTTTCCAGACACTCAGCCATTTACCTCTCCTGCAGATGTACAGTTTGTGTTTGCCATTACATCTTATAAACACAGTGGCCCACTCACTGTATCAGCAGATGTTTGTATTACTTAGTCTCTTGACTCAGTCAAGCTGTTAGCCCAGCTTTTTATCTTGACCTCAGAGTTCTGTTGACTTCACTGCATCCTCATCCTCTTCTCATAAAACAGTATTTGTTGATTCCGAGGTTAATAAAGGACTTCTGAAACTAAACACGCGCTCTTCAAAGAGTAAAACAGTAAAGCTCCGCAGGGAAGTCTGTGACCTTCCCAGAAAAGGTTACTTTAAATCAGCGCTGAGACGCCACACCTTCACTAAAGGGCTGAATGGACCAATAACATTCTAAAAATCATTCTAAATGAAGTGCATGACTGAGTTTATACCACAAGTCAAAATGACAATCAGCAGCAAATTATGTTATCAGAAGTTCTTTCAAAACAATTAAATGAACAATGCAAACATTGAAAACCAAAATCGTCTAGGGATTTGAATAGTGGCTTCTAAGTATTTTCTTCTTTCATGTGAGCTGATTAATGGCATATTGGAAATACTTTAGGTTTAATGGACCACCCTCAAGACTCAGCCTTGGATATTGGGAGCATATTAAACCAGTATTGAAAGAAATGTTATTGAGCTAATTACACATTAAAAAAGACAATTACACCTGGGACATACTTCCAAATGGATCAAAGCGTCTCTGATGTTGTTTTTATCTGGAATACCAGACAAAAAGTGTGGTTAAATTAACACTATCATTACAATGTTGGATCGGCTTAATTCCTCTCACCTTTGAAGATTTTGTTATTTTAGTTTTCCTTATCAGGACAACATATCACAGTCAAAAGCCACGGATTTCTATTTTCACCGCTGGTCGGCTGCTGAATTCGGTGAACTGGCGCCAATGATTACTGATCGTTATTGTTCGTCAGCGTAGATGCTCACATGGTTGTGGTTTGACTATGATCATAGTTATAATTCTTGATATGGACGGCCCTTTGTTTTTTGAGTCATATTCAAAAAACTGTCCGATCTTTTCAAAACAGGTGGTTGTTATCTTCTTACCTTCTTTGCCCTTTTCATTTCTATTTGTTCTCTTCTGATGATCATGCGAAGATCAGATGCGGGTTTTGGCACAAACAACCAACAATGCGATCCTATGCTGTTGATTCTGTATTACTTAGAGGGAGATATTCTGATCTGGAGTCAAAAGCGAGGTTAAATGCTACCAAACCGTGCCACAGCTCAGTATCTTTGGATGCAGATGTTTTGGACTATACATATTATTCTTCTTTGTCATATTTACACTTCATACACATTTCCATGTACAATAATAATAATAATATCAGTGACCATATATGCATCTTAACCTTGCACCTCAACTGAACTCCACTCTTGTCATAATATCACAAATTCCTGTCGGGCCTTCCTATGATTTTCCCTAGAAGAACATAACAAAGTCGGGTCCACTCGTGCCTAATGCATTTTGAACAAGCTAAGATTGGATCTAATGCGTCTGCACAAGTGTGTGAGCCAAGGTGTGGAGTTGGTGGCCTGATGAGTCAGATGAGGTAAACTGTGACTCTGCCTTCCTTCCAGATGACCAAATGTTACTTTTTTCCCCAGTGTTCAATCCACAGCTCGTGTGTAAACACATCCAGGGACAAGCGTATGTGAGGTCACATGATTACATATATTGCAGACAGGTTGGAAAAACTAATATCCAGGAAAATATGTATAAACATATAAGACACAGTGGATGTCATCGGCTATAATAATGTCAACATTTTAATTTTTAATGTATTGATTTTGACCTTTGCAGATGGGTTGCTGCCAGATTTCTTACATACCCATGGTGGTATCTGAAGTGCAAAAAGTCTAACTTTTCAAACGTGCACCATGTGTTATGCCCACGGCTGTATCTACCATATGCAGTTGTGGTAATGGAATTTAAAGAGGATCTTAAATGGTAATAGTTAGCAGACACTTTTTTTCTAATGATAGCCTGGAAAACATGGGGCTGGAGGTTCAGTCACAAGCTTATGAAGACCTGACAATAAATTCCGCATAATGTCATGCATGTGAATGTGTGTGTGTGTGTGCGTGCGTGCGTGTGTGCGTGCGTGCGTGTGTGTGTGAGTTCATGACTATGCACACTTGATGATGTTTAAACAAGTTGCTTCAGCTGTTTCAACAAGTTAAACAGTCTTTTCAAACACTAGACAGAGAAAAGTAAAGACAAAGAGAAATAAAGTGAAGGATAATTCTAGGTTTCAAACTTCCTCTGGGATATTTTTTCCCAGAGAATAAAGAATTTGTCAGAATAGCATTGTACTATTTAAAATTGAGATGTTTGGTGGGTCTCATAAAATTGCAGCCGAACAGGAGACTGTAATTTTTTAATGATAATGACTGAACCAAAACTCTTTTTGATGGACGCCCTTAGGTAACAACTGATAGAAGCAAGCAGCAGAGAAACCAGAGGGTGGGTGATGAATGGATGACAACAGATGAGTGTACAGATTTGCTATGCTGTTAGATTATGACCCTAACCACATCTTCTGGATTGATTTACTCTCCTTTCATGTTTTTAAGCTGCAGGATGATCTCACATGTGACCCTGAGTTCTTGGCAATGTCCAAGTACACTGGGTCACATGGAGGTGGTTTTAATTTTAAGACTAGACTTGGTTCTTACTCATTCTGGATTTTTTTTTTTTTCTTCGACAAACTTTTTAGGCGCCAGCCAAAGTAGAAGGTCTACAAGTGGGAAGCACCGTGGTATGTTTTGTTATACCTCTGGTTTGTTTGTCCTTGTATATAGTGTGTGTCCATGTGTGTGTGTGTCGGTCTGCAAAGGCCATTTTAGGACATCTGAGGCTCACAGGACTCTCCGTTGCCAGACATAGCTTAATTTATATCAGTCTGGGCTGCAGTTTGTCACTGATGCCTCCTTTGTAGGCTGTGACTTCCAGGTGCTCTTTGTTAGAGTAAAGCTTTACTTTGTCGGCGTGTGATTTGCATCTTCAGTCAGCTTCAGTTGTGCTTCCAATTCAATTGCATGCCTATGCTAAATTAGCAATGTAATATGCTAATTAATTATAAAATGCTACTTAAATTCTATAATTCACAATAACAGTCTCAATCTAGTAAATGAGGTGTGGAAAACAATAAGCAAAATGAATCTGATGTATAATCTGTTGTCTAATTTTCTGACTGGAAAAGTGTTTGTTTTAAAGGTCAACTTGCTGTGAACTTGCCTTGGGGCAGAGCTTGAAAACCAAAATCCAGGATGTCGTAAACCGGCTCCTGTATATGTTTTTTCATATTGCCTTAATGTTAATGTCTGTTGTGTGTTTTAACTTTCTTCACGTCTCATGTACCTGCTAACCCCAAAAGACCCAAAACACAGATGAAGCCGTCCGAAGGTCCCCAGACATCACAGATCGCCTCAGGCTTCTGGAGCAGGAAGTGGCTCGGAACAGAGAAGAATCTGGGAAGTCGAAGGCAGAGGTGGAGAGGCTGATGGCGGCTCTGAGGCAAGCAGAGATGGATAAATTGTGCAAAGACAACAAAATTGCCCATCTTGAGAGGTGAGGGTTAAAAATCGATCGACATTCATGTCCGTCACAGACGGTGTGGGTGTCCTCAAAGACCAATGCTCTTCAATGTGAACATATCTTTGTAAGATTCCAATTCATTCCTAAGTGCTCTATTTATAAAGAAGTAATCCACAAGACATAAACTGTCTAGATTGTGTCCTCCTAGCACTTGAAACCACTTCCATGCTGTCATACTTTTTGTCTGATGTAATCATACACTGGATATGCAAACTTTGACCTGTGTGCGTGTGTTGTTTTTAATCATTTGGCTTAATGTTTTATCATTGCTCTCCACGTATCAATGTCTGCAGACCAGGGTAAGTAGTTCTTAGCGTTCTCTCTTGTAAATATCCGATCATATTAACACCAACGCCATGCATATCTGTCACTCTTGATGTTGTCGCCAGTCCTAGCGGTCAGTAAATGTGAAATACATTTACAGCAAACCATCCTGCCTCCCATTCACACCACAGTAACAACACAGTGATAGACTTTTTCCAGTTATCCTGATTAAATGCAGGTATAAAGCCTCTATCTTGTGTTGATTATCTGAAATATATGTTTACATTTCATTACCATCACGAGTGCTGTCATGGTCATTTTCCCATATCAAGCTGTGATTTTCACATTTGTGAACTGAACCATTAAGTGATTTGGCTCCTGTCTTTGAATTACCATTATTTCACACAGCAAATTTGTGCATGTGTATGTGTTGTGTGTGTGTGTGTTTGTTTGACTTTGCCAGGCAGGCGGCCATCACCATGCCGGTGGGAGTTGGTGTATCCATCCCAGACATTGGCTGTTTATACTAGTCTGTTTATTACTGGCACAGTGTTGCTCAATTACAGTCTGATTTATGTATTGGCATGGTGACTACAACTCCTGGGCAAAAAAAATGAATGATGCAATCTCTTATTCTTCATATTTTATGAAATTGCTCATTGTTTTATTCAAAAGAGGGAAACACACGTGATAATAAGTCACAAAAGCACGGAATATTTGCCTGTGGAATCTTCTTTCAAACTTTTTGAATGAATACACATGTTTTAATTCATGCTTTTTTGTTTGTGTCTGCAAAAAGAAACAGAAAAATACATATTTTATCATCTTTTTTTGTTCTCATTGTTTATAAGTTGTGCTGCCTCAGAGCAAGCGACTTTGCAGGCATGTCTGTGTTTGTCGGTTAATGGTCAGAGGATCACCAACTGTACACAGGAAGCCCTGAGTGGGAAATGTGTGTAAAAGGTTTTTATTTTATTTTTTAGCACATGTTGACCGCCAGGTGTGTTAACACTAACTATGGCTTTGAAAGTATCTGGATGGACTGCATGAACTTGAGCCAACTCAGTTTCCTGCCTCATTCATTACCCGTTTTACAGACTCTCTACTCTGGCATGAAATGTGAGCGCTGACTCAAACTGTTTGGGAATGCACGGGCATCAGGTATGAGACGGAAGCAGAGTTTATTCACACGGTCTTCTCACAGTTTCCACGTACACTTACATGTGTCACACTCTACTACATATCTGTGTGCGTCACTCATACAGCTATCACATTTATGTTTGTCTGTTTTTTCTAGTGCTTGTGTGTTTGCTTGTGTGTGCATCCAATTTATCGGAGAAGAATGTTTGGGATCAAACTTTAGAAGAGTGTATTTGCTTTCCGCTCATCCATCTCATCGGAGCTGCCTTCTCATTAGTGTCAGTCTGACCCCCTCCTGGTTTGTCAGCGCGTTCGGGTTGAGGTCACGTAGAGGCGAGCCACAGGTCATCAGTGGGGAACCACAAGCCAGTGTTTTAAACATACATAGACAAAAGTTATTGCACTGTGTCGTCAAATCAAGTCTCTGCACACGTGTCTGCACACATGTTGTGTGACAACATGTGTGGAGTGTGTCCGTGTGTTGATTGGATTTCTGTGGAAGACCATGCAAGATGTGTCCAGCCAGAGGATGAATGGCTTTTTAATCAGAGTGTTTCTGTTGGAACTTGGTCAGGTGCCCTATTAACCACTATCTAGATGGAGAGAAAACAGAACATACGCGGAAACACTTTTTCATCCAGTTGGCAGTAAAAACAGAGAGAATAAAGGATGAATGTAGTCAGCAGGTCATTGCAATAAATACATTTCTGCATAAGGGAGAGTCTTTTGCAGTTATTTATTTGCTTAGATCTGCTGGTGATCTACTGTAAGACATCACAGATAAGACTATGCAGTTCATTATAGATGTTTTATTTCCTGTCATGTGTGCTGGTGTATTTCCAGACTAATCTGCTTAAGTGATCAGAGAGACCAAACAGGCATTGAAGAAAGCATGTGGACCAGCTGTTAACACTCATGTTAATTTTTTGGATTTGTTAAGTTGAGCTTTGAAAGTCATGGTTACTGATATGTTGACTAAAATGAAAAAAAAAAGTTTTGAAAAGAGTTTTATTGTTTGAGACACTGGAGGGAAAACAAAAAGATAAAGGGATATTAAAATCTTGGGTGAATGTAAAGGCTCTTTTCTTCATTCTCTTTTCATGTTTTTACTCACATCTGTTTGTCGGCTCATTTATTAGTAGGTTTGTTTGCCTGTTGAAGTTTATCAAATGACTAAGCTCTGATAGAGTAGTAATAGTGACATACTCATCTCAATTTGGATTATGTTTAGTATATTTAGAAGGGCTTGCTGGCAAATTCTAGATGTATTGTCTCTAATGAGTACATTTCAAGTGAAGGAGTGGAATTATTTTACATTACCAATCTATTCCATTCGTATAGTTTGAAAGTAAGCAGAAATATGCACCTCCATATTTTTGGTAGTTCTAAAGTTGTCATTTCTAGAAACATTTATCTCTCACAATCAGCAGCAAACGGATGTAAAAACACGGTTTATGAATGAATAATTCACCACCTTCACCACCGTATTCGTGTCATCACTCATCAGATCTGATATTGTGAAGAACAGCCAAGTAGAGAACAATCTGTGTTTTGTCATCCCTCTCAAACAGCATCAGAAGAGAAGACATTACTTGTGATTATTCATGTTTGCTGCTATTTATAGCCCCACACCACTAACCACCACATTCTCTGCACATTTTTCATTATAAATACCAGTGTATGTGTAGATAATGCAAACTCATGACTTTTGTTGCATATTTATCAATTATACATCTGGACCCAAATGTTTAAGAGAATCTTCTTCTTCTTTTTTTATCACATGTGCTTTGTGCATGGGCATCAATACACACATTACCTCCAACATCTGTGTGCATAATATTTCTGCTTGAACATGTTTGTAAACTGTGCATTTTTGTGCATCTTTGCAGGTGTCCATACAATTTAAAAAGTTATTTTAGCTTAACCAATCAACTTCCTGTTTTGTTTCCTGTTTGCTGCAAGTTGCACCTGCAGCATGAAGTTATTTTCTGCCAAAGTAGAACAATCTTTGCCTGTCTCACATATTCTGGATCTGTACTAAATTTCTAAAAAAAAAACAAAAAAAAATAATGATTTCAGTTGGATATATTTCAAAAATCCATAGAGATGACTTAAAAACTCCGTTATTTCAGCTACACATGGATGGGAGTTTATGTGTCTAGCCCTATTTGTTACTGTTCAGTTCCTAAACAAAGATCACTGCCAACATATACACATATTTTTATCCACCAGTTCTGCATTATTATTTGGATTAGCGCCAAGGAAAAAAATGCCCTATCTTGCAAAGTTTCAGAAAATTCCTTAACATCCCCTTTCATCAGAATTTGCACAAAAATATAATGGGTTCACATCTGGCCCATGCCCAAACAGACATTACTGAAAACAACTTCTTTGGCAGCGGCGACTTAAAGCAGGCACAGGCAAAACGTTAAAAAATGACCAAACAAAAACAGCTAAATTTTAACCTCTTGTCTGTTTGACCTCCTCACACAAATAGACAATATGTTAAAGCAACAATGAAACTGTACAACCGCAATTACAAAGTACTTGTGTTGACGTGTAATGTGATGATTTACAAATCTCTCTTTCTTTTTTTTCATCTTTTTTTTATGGGGGGGGTTGGGGTTGTATTTAGTTTGAGATAAGATGTGTCGAAGCATTGAGATGGACCTACCATTAATGAATAAACTTGTCCACTTTGCATCTCTCAGCCATATCCTATCTATAGAAACACTTCAGATTAAACCTCATACTCCAGTTTTGACCCGACTGTGTCACAACACCCGTTCCCTCCCCTTTATTTCTTCTATAACCTTCCTCTTTTTATATGACAGAGATTTTATTTAATGCAGATCATATCTGCCTGATATCCCATCTGTTGTTGGACCGATCCTGAACACTCACTGACCTGGCGTGTCCGTCTCTGTTCAATATCAGAGGGTTTTGTTCCACTCTGCTATTTATTAGACGAGACCAGAAAAAGACAGACAAGAATTAAGAGCTATGAAGGGAGATAAAAATATTAGTAGAAGTGCGCCCTTGTTCCTCGTGGTTAATGCGTTCCAGGAGCCAAACGTGATTAATGAATTCCGTGATGGAACGTAGAACTATTTACCTTATTATTAACGGTAATTTAATCGTTTATGAACCCTCCCCATACTGATATTAAACCACCTTCTATCTGTATTACCTTTTCCCACACTCTTATCCACTGTAGGAGGCACTTCTGTGTCTCACGCAAGTCCGAGACTCAGGGAACATAGTGCACTTCCGGATGCCATCAGCCAATAGAATGTGCGTACGGTATCACGTGACTGCCTACGAAAAATCCGCGATGAGATGAAGTTGCGAGTGTTGATGTCCGAATGTGCGAGGGCGCACTGTATTTTGTTTTGAAAGTTTATTGCTACTTATGACTCTATTTATCCAGGAAATGTCATTTTAGAATACATATTTTCAGGAAACGCCCCTATTTATTGGTTATTATTATTTATTATGCTGTAGACATGCAGTTCCTCATTTTCCTTGATGAAGGGCACATCAGTGGTGTCCTTGAGGGAACCGTAAGGATCATTCATTCATTTGAAGCCTGCCAAAAGACAAAACACGATATATAAGAGGAAAGGGATGCTAAAGGCTAAACAGTGTGTGAGATAAAGAAACAATAGCATGTGTAAAGTCAGAGTTATATGATAGAAAAGAAAACAGAACTGTGCTTTTACATCCAGAAATAAAGTGGATATGCTTATATTGGAAGGCGGATGTGTGACTCCAGGTGAAAGAAGCAAAAGGAAATGTGAAAAACTACCTATTACACTTGGTTTAGGAAATGGCTGGTCTCAGTGCTTTCTCTCTCTCTTTTGCTCACTTCATCTTACAAAGAAATGTTTCGGCCATAAAATACTATTTTCCCCTCATGAATTTTTCTCATTTCCGCAATCAGAAAATCACAGTTCCTCTTCATATTTTCCACTCATATGCAGCCCAGCCGTTGTGCTCCTTATTCACACTCTGCACACCCTCATTTGCCTTCACAGCGGTCAAAACATACACTTCATTTTGCACTGAGGGGTTGTTGGGGCATATCAGCTATCAGAGGGGACCAGCGTGTCTGCTGGTTTACACACCTGTAACAGTCGTGCCGGTGTGCGATAGCTGATATGCCCTCATGCTTTTTCTCCATGACCTGAGAGTTTATAAAAACACACATCAAAGATTGGAACACAAACACAATATTTTCCCTCTCTTCCTCACTATGAAAATACACACGGCCGTGCACATTAATGATAGTATAAAAAGTAAATCATTAGCTTTACACACACAACAGTTACAAAGCACATTTGTAAAAATAATAGACAAAGGTAAAAAGAATTAATGATTCACTTTAATCACTGATCGGATCTTGATGAACAAATTATTCAAATTGAAAACCTGTACTGATATACAGTACATTGTATGACTTGTTGAGAATTAAATGAAATAAGAACAGTCAATGGGAACCAAAATTTTCAGTCCATTCAGATCACACTGAAAATCAAAGTAAATAATTTACACCACATGCTGATACAAGGGCAACACATAATACGACTCAGTAGTGTGTGTGGCCCCTGTGTGCCTGTATGCACCCCTGCACAACATCTGAGCGGGTTCCTGATGATTCAGCAAATTATGTCTTGGAGGATATCTTCCCAGACTGGATGGGGCCTGTGGCGGTACCTGTCATCGTCAGATACACTGATTCACAATGTCCTGGAAGTGATCAGTTGGATTTAGGTCAGGGGAACGAGGGGCCATCGATGGAATTGGTGCCTTCATCGTTCAGGAAACGCCTGCACACACTGGTCACAAGAGGCCAAGCGTTGTCCTGCACTAGGAGGAACCCAGGGCACACTGCAACAGTTTAAGATGCGACCTGATTGAACTGCAGAGACTGCTTCTTGGTATCAGTCGTGACAAGGACACATGCAAACATAAAAACTATAAAAGAAGGATAAGAAGAACTTACTGTGTAGATTTGCCTCTGCATTGCACCTGTTGCCCCCTCATTTGCACCAAACTGAGTGAAATTGATTCCGTATATGCAATGATTGAGATCCCTGAAAGTTCAAGAGATGTGTGAGTGTATTCATTTAAAACAGATATAAAAAGGTAGACATGTAAAACACCCTACAAGACTGACAAACACGTTATGAAAATTTTTCATGATTTGAACACAAACATCGATCATATAAAGTGACATGCACATAAAAAGTGACATGTTCATGAGTGCACACACACATGTAGGAACTATTCTAAAGTCTACAACAGTAAATATTTGTCTATATGCGGGGGTAGCTTGTAGGTTTTGCCCAAAGTAAACACACCAGTGTGGATATGGAATAAAAATGTGGTGCTTTTTAGCAGCTGCTCGGTCACAGCCTGTTTGCATCGCTGCAAGGTTCTGTTCAGCGCTAATTTGTCACTGTCAGGTTTCTCACAATTTTTTTTTTATAATTACAAAAAAGTCTGATGTCCAGACTGTCACCTCAAAGGGTTTTGACTCTTTTTAAAGAGTTGTCTGTGAGAAAATATAGACTGAGTTTCTACGTGCAGTTATGTGTGTCTTATGGTGCGTGGGCTTTGTGGGTTCATGCCTGTTTACCAGTGAGAACATTGACTTATTTCTGTATGTGTGTGTGTGTGTGTGTGTGTCATATTTCTCTAGCTATGTAAGTTCGGTAAATGTCAAGAGGTCTTAGTGTGGAGGTAAATGCACTGACATTCTGGCTGGATAATACATGGTTTAACTCTGTAATTAGCTCCTCTGAAATGTGCAACACTGACAGTCGATTTATTATCCCGTGTGTGCGTTTCTGGGAGTTTCTATAGACTTGCCCCAATATATTTTTTAAAACACATACTCTTGTGTGTGTGTGTGTGTGTGTGTGTGTGTGTGTGCGTGTGTGTGTGTGTGTATGTGTGTGTGCGTATGTGTGTGTCATTCTCTATTTTTTGTCAGTTTACCACCTTTAAAGATCTGTTTCTTAGAAAGCGTGTTTTTGTGGGTGCTGCTGCTTGCAGCTCCGGCCTTGCATGCATTTGTGTGTGTTTTGCTGTTGAAAGATTTACACAGTATGCGTCTAACCTTCATTGGTCAAGTCTCGTCTTGTCACAAACCCGCCTGTGCCTTTCTGCTGCTGTGCACGCAGCTGCCCTGGCATTTTCCTGTGTGATGTAACATGTAAGCCTTATTTTAACAATGATATAAACTAGCGTTTGAACTGAGTGGGATGTTGAACATCATGCATAGGTAGGGTGTGATATACATTTTTTTGACTGGGTGTTAACAATGCTTCTTCTCATCTGTTGTCATCCATTTTTCCTTATCTGAAGGAAAATCAAGTCTCCGGTCATCCAGAAGCAGACGGAGATGAGGAAGGATGCCCTAACCGATGGACATCCACACTCTTTACCACAGGTTTGGATTTCTGTGTGTGTGTATGTGTGTGTGTATGTGTGTGTGTGTGTGTGTGTGTGTGTGTGTGTGTGTGTGTGTGTGTGTGTCTCCAAGTGTTTAATGGTTCATGCTCTCATATTGAGATTTTTGTCCTCATGCCGTAGTCGTTTTTCTCATTTTTCCTACTCACTTATTCTTAACTCTTAGTTAGCTTATTAGCAATGTCCATAATTTACCTTTTGGCCTATCTGCAGACAGGCATATCAAACAAAAGTTATATAGTGTCAGTAATACATTTATTGCAATGAGTACTAGAATACATTTTTATGATTGTATTTACATGCTGAGTCTGAATCTATTGCATGCATAACCTGTTAGTACCCCAAGTGTTCTGGTACTTTAAGGTAGTTGAGTGTTATTTCTCCATGAAGGTTAGCCGCAGTAAGACAAAGTAAGTACATGTGTGTGAATGAGAGGGACTCAAGTGGAAGAGTGAGGTTACAGGGAGAAGAGATCAAGAAGGTGGAGGATTTTAAGTACTTAGGGTCAACAGTCCAGAGCAATGGAGAGTGTGGAAAAGAGGTGAAGAAGCGTGTCCAGGCAGGATGGAACGGGTGGAGGAAAGTGTCAGGTGTGATGTGTGAGAGAAGAGTTTCAGCTAAAATGAAAGGAAAGGTGTACAAAACTGTGGTGAGACCAGCGATGTTGTTTGGTCTAGAGACAGTGTCACTGAGGAAAAGACAGGAGACAGAGCTGGAGGTAGCAGAGATGAAGATGCTGAGGTTCTCTCTGGGAGTGACCAGGATGGATAGGATCAGGAATGAGTACATCAGAGGGACAGCACATGTTAGAGGTTTTGGAGATGAAGTCAGAGAGGCCAGACTGAGATGGTTTGGACATGTCCAGAGGAGAGATAGTGAATATTTTGGTAGAAGGATGCTGAGTTTTGAACTGCCAGGCAGGAGGCCTAGAGGAAGACCAAAGAGGAGGTTTATGGATGTAGTGAAAGAGGACATGAAGGTAGTCGGTGTGAGAGAAGAGGATGCAGAAGACAGGGTTAGATGGAGGCGACCCCTGAAGGGAAAAGCCGAAAAAAGAGGGAGAAGAAGACTGCTGATGCATGTCACTCAAGGAAGACCAAAACTTATATGGATGAATATGGTTAGGTTTCCAACAAGTTAGGATAATACACCCTGCGTATGTCATCAACCAAGAAGTACATAGTTGAGCAGGTTTGTTTCGGAAAGTGAATTGGTCTCAAACTGTGAGAGCAACTCCAGAATGTTACTTGAATATCAAGGTTTTTTCTTATAAGGCTTTTGTGCAGTAGAACTTGCACAGAAGTCATGCTCTATGATGCCATTGTTTGTTTGGATTGATTAAGAAAGCTGGCAATCCCCAAAGACGTGATGTATAAAGTTTAACACAGCAGCTTCTGTGCCTACTTTGACAGTTTGAGCACACATCAAGCAGCTCTTGGTAAAGGATTAAATAACATAGCTAAAGAAATCTTTTACCTTCCCTGCTACATGGTGGTGATCTCAGCCTCTCTGAGTGTAAGGACCTTCCAGACCTCACGCTGTTTCCCCAATATGGAAACATTTTTGGATGATTTCTTCCTTGAGTTAGCTGCTAAATTTCACTTGCTTTTCTTTAAATCTTCTGGTTGGCCACAAAGTTTGTCAAAATGTCACAACCCTGTCAAATTGTCTTATTACCTTGCTGGATGATGTATTAGATTTTGTTAAAAAAGAAAAAAGAAAAAAAAAGGCCTGTCATATGTTATTATTTTCCCATTTACCTCTCCAAGAAATCCAAGAACCTTGAGCTTCTGTGTTTCAGTTTTATTTATTTATTTAAATCTAATGTAAATTGTGCATTGCTATCCAAAAAATAACACTATTTAAAAATGAAAATGACTAGTAACATTTCACACATTGCATTTTAATTGTAACTTTGTTAAGTAATAAGAATTTGGAGTTGAACATGACTTTCAGCAACAAATTAATGTTAATTTATTTTACTGAGAGATGATTTTGGACCTTGTTTTTTGGAGTTCTAATTCCTATATAAGTGTGCGGTTCAGCAAACTGTTAAATAACGCAGCGCACTTCGAGGCTAGACACAAACAAACAGCCTTCCCTCATCGCTCCCTCTCTTCGTCCGTCTAGGAGAGTTTATGTGGGACGGAGTGATAGCATCTCTCGGCTCCATCATCTCCATTGCACCACGCTGCACTTCACAAACACAGAGAAAACACACATCGGAAATCTTCACTTCAAGCCTTTGCACAGGCCTTTTAGATCTCTTTTATCTGTAATGGGGGCATCAGCGACACTCATGAAGGATCACAGTACTCTTTCAAAAATCTGGCAACAGTTAAATAAGATTCAAAAAGTTCTATTTTTGTTTTTTTCATTTCCATTCAATCCCAGCTCAGTCTCCTTACTTCACTGAAACCATACATGAAACCTCTGGCCATATGAAGATGTTTAACATTTTTTGAATAGTGAAAGGGTTGATGCTTCGCATTTGACAGAGACAGGGACAGATGTTTGCGTCTGTTTGGATCAGGCTATGTGGGTAAGTGGTTTGTGTGTGTGTGTGTGATTGTGTGAGGCTGAAATGTGCATTTTCTCACTCTCTGTTGCTTTGCTTTTGTGATTGTAATTCCTCCATCAAACCAGACCTGCTCCGTAATGATCCCTCTGAAGGGAATAAGGTGATGATTGGTCCTGCTCAGGCAATTATCATTCTGTTTTTCCCTACCTCTGTCTCTGCCCCTTCCTTTATGTTCTTAACAGTCAGCAGTATTCTCCTGTTACTACTAAAACTTACATAACAGATACGGACTGACACGGACAGACACACATACTGCACATACGCACACACACATACTGATGCAGCTCTCTGGTCTTCTGGTTTCACTCGGGGGAGCCGGCGGTGGCAGCCTCGTCTCAGCGGGGTGTGTCTGTGTGTGTGTGTGTCTGTGTGTGAGTGTGTGTGTCTGCGTGCATGTGTGCATTTCTGTCTGCTGGACAGGGTCAGACCAGTACTTGTTGATTCTGGTGCATCGAATTACTGACCGTCTGTCACGTTCAATTACAGCTTTGGATTGCTGACACACACAGGCTGCCTCTGTAGGTGTGTGTGCTGGTGTTTGTCGCTCCCCTCCTGCTGTGTCTCTCTGACGTGATGAGCCACAAGTATCCACTTGTGATTTGGCTGACTTGGCATTATTTTCATAAGGTTCGGGGATTATTCTTTGCTCTTCTGTTGCTGAATTAGTCTCTCAGTAGCCTTTTGAGCTTTCAAATAGTTTTTTGTTTTTTTTTCCATAGAGGAGTCCAGTTATTTGATATTCCCTAATAATTTTAACTGGCTTAATGCCACTTCTAGCAGCACAGAACATGTATGTGTGATAAAGCTGCCAATTCAGAACTCATTATATTCTTCTTATAATATTTATTAAGGGAAGGTAATACATTAATATACATCCTGTATGTTCCTGAGAAATTAATTTGAGAGTGAATTCAGTGTGACCTTTTGCCATCAAAAATACATTTTCCATGTGTGAGCCACAGCACTCTTTAACTCATGGACTTATTTTCTGAAGTACAAAAAATATATTCAGTATAAAGTATATACATAGAAAACTGTTAGACTTATCAAACCCATTAAACACATATATACTCATGTTGAGTTCCATATATCATCAATGATTGATTTTAAAAAGTTTAAAAAAAGTTTCCAATAATTATGCATTTATTGTTTCTGAAGTGAGACGCTAGTTCAAAAGATCAACCACCAAAATATTTCACATTGAAATATTCCACAATTTATTTGAGATTTATTTTATCTTTGTCTAGATAATTTTTTTGCAATCAGGTGACATCCCTTCTTGTAGCTCCACAAAGTGGCACATAACAAGTTTGTGCTTGCAGCTAGTGTAACTGACTCTGAAGCCTCTGCCCTCCTCTCACAAAAGTGTGAATGTGTGAACATGAAGGCAAGTCAACTTCAGTAGCTCTGAGAAAAACTCAAAAAAGAAAAGAAATAGAGAGACAACATTTGGGGGGGAGTATTATTTCTCTCCAGTGTTTACCTTCACAGCTCCATCACCCAGTGTGGTAAGGGCTCCTTTTCCTCTACCCGCCGCGAGTGTCAGAGGCCACAATCTACTCCACACTCCTGCACATCCATACAGATTTTAGCAAGAGTCAGAATAGTCACACACACTCTCTCGTTCACTCATCACTCATTTCTGTCCTGGATATGTCTTGTTTTCTCTGTCTTGTACGTGTCTCATAACAGTTTTGCTTAAAAGAGTCTAAAGCTAAGTTTTCATTCTATGCATTTATATACTTACTAAAATCCTTTCAACAAAACGGTCAACTAATACATATTTTTCCAAACATCTTTTTGCCAATAAATTTTAAAATTTTGAAATTAACTATACATTATTGTCCTACTGCACTTCCAACTCTCTCTCACTCATTCAACCCCCACCCGACCCTCACCGCCCAGCTTCCTCCTTTAGCTTCCCAGGATTCCATGTCGGAGACAGCAGAGCGAATAATTGAGTTGGAGCGGTCAGTGAAGGAGAGCATGAACACCTTTGCACAAAGGGAGGCTCTCTGGGTTCAAGAGGAGGGTGCCCGCATTCAGGCCCACAAACAGGTTTTGCTAATGTTTCACACACCGATGGAAGACTTGAGATATAGCATGCACTCAAACAAACACTCACACACACACTCACACACAGATAACATAGCCTACACCTCCATTCAGGAAGTGTGAGGAACATAAGTGCACCCCCATGTGGGTGAATGTGACTACAGGCAGTCCTTAAGCACATAATATACAGCTCTTAACAAACAAAAAACATTATTACTGATATGATAATTGTTTTTGCTTCCTGTATCATGTATTTAATTAATTCAGACTTTATTCTCATATGGTATGATTTTCTCCCTCTTGTCTTTCATGACTCGCAAAGAAACTTTCTTATTTTCTGTCTCCTTAAGTTTGCTGCTGTATTCTTGGAAATTCAAACACGTGGTTTACATACTTTGAGTTTAATTGCACGCTATCAGAATTCATTGACAAATCCATAGGCTTAAGGTTTGTAGCCTTGACAGAGTACAGGCTCCTTTTTTCACTCATATCTCCTGCTATCTATCCATCTGACTGCCAGCTGGTCAGTCTACATCTTTAAGTGGGTCCAAAAAAAAAAAGTGTATGTGAGCGTAGGTGTGTCTGTGGTGGGAAAGAAAAACAAGGCGAGGGAGTGTGTTTCCTCCTGGTGTGAGTGTGCATGTGAATGAGAATGACCTTGCATTACTGATGAGTGCCACAAGTAATATGAGAGCAATCTGTGGTTGAAAGAAGAATTAACATTTTTAGGCAAAGAGGTGGCTGTATCCTGACGCACTCTGAGATACAGTACGCTTCATATCACGCACACACACACACACACACACACACACACACACACACACACACACACACACACACACACACACACACACACACACACACACACACACACACACACACACACACACACACACACACACACACATTCAAGACTGAAGCTGATAGAGACAAAATTGGTTGACAGAGCAAAAAAATGAAAAATAAAATAGAAGGTCAAACTCAGTTGAGAAAACTTACCAAGAGCCAGTGCTAGCTGTGGCTGGATTCATGCTCTTTTTCTGCAATTTCTGCACTTTGCATGCTCGACAGACTCCCTTGGTTACTGTTTATTGAAGAATATTCTTATCCACTGAGAAATCCAAAAGAAAGTTATATTTACATCTGTGGAACATTTCGCAATAGTCAGATGATTCAGCTTTGACCTCAATTCACTCTCTATCTTTTACTATATGTAGAAAACAAATCAAGGAGATTCTTTCCTAACTTGTGATAGTCCAAAAGACCATAGTCCACTTTATCTCATTTCAATACACTCCTGACCCAACACAGAGAAAAAACTGCACCGGCATTCAGCCATACCAGTGACTGATCTTGACACGTAAGAAAATGCAATAAAAATGGAAAGATACTCATTTGGCGTGACGTTCACGCTACTCATTCATTGCTGCACCCTGCTCTGTGCTGTCAGCACACGGAACCTTGTGAGCCAACATGACGTCACCTCATAATTAGGAATCGAGCCAACATACCTTTGCTATACAGTCACGCGGTTGTCAGTCAGATGGTGTTTCTACCTCAAGGGGTAGAGTGTGTAGAGAGGGAAGTTAGGATAAGACAGCTAGAGAGGGACATCACCTGACCCTGGCACCGTTTCAGAATGCCCTGTTAGACTCACATTCTCACCTTTCCCCTCCCACTCTTTCCTTGATTTCCCCCCACCACCACCACTCTATCTTGGAGTAATCAGTCTCATGATGTGTAATGCCCTTAAAGTCTTCCAATCAGCCTGACCTGCTCAAATGGAGCATGGATAATGCCCCTGGGTCACTTTTATTCACACCCCCACTCTCAAAATTTCTCACTCCATCTCTGCTTATCTCGTCTCTCGTCTTTCTCCTGCCGTCATTTCTGCTGTCCATCCATCGTCCCAATCCTCATTCTTTCTCATCTGCCTTCTTAAATCACCTCAACCAATTACCTCCAATCTCTCTCTCCTGTTCTCTTCATTACTCTGACCGTCTCTCTCTCTCTCTCCCCACCCCTTTGCCGTTTGAACTAGGCCTTTGAACCAGCAATGCCGATGCAAATGGACAAGAGGGATTTGGCCCTTAGCTCTGAGCCCCCAATCAGCTTAGCAGCTAAAGGGGCTTTGGGCCAGTCTTAGTGAGCCTTAGCCTTGCTGGGAGGCTTTGCCTTGAAGTTGAGCTAAATTAGCACGCACAAGATCACCACTAAGCTGATTAGGTCTCTAATTTTGATAAAATGCATTGTATTCCTTATTAATGATGTGATTGTGAAGCGAGGGCTACCCTGGGTGGTGGACTAAATGGGGGGCTTAGGTGGTAGGCAGTCAGTACATGAGGGTTGATGGACATGTGGTTGGTGTAAATGGAGTTTTGTATGTGTGGCTGTCAAGATGAAAAAACTGGCTTTAGACTCTTTTAAGCCTGAATGAAATCAAACTTTCAGCGTTGTGTGATTTTTTAGCAGTTGGATGTCTTGTTGATATTGGGTGTATTAACTGCTGGTGACTACTGAGGTCAGTTGTGGTTGGCAGGAATCTAATATTTTATTTTAAACAATGCTTTGTTACATATCCAAGATGTTCGGCTTGAACGTTGTCACTTTCCCATCATTTTAAATTTCTGCCCACTCTTTTTGCTTTCACCCTTGTTTTCTCTCACTCCCATATGTGATATTCATGAACATCCAGTAAGCACATTATCTGACATCTGTGAAACACACCTAGAAAGCCGACAGAGATGGAGAGTGTCCTGAAAATGTGTGAACGATTTGGCCCCTTCATAAAAGAGGCCCATTCCTTTTTTCATGTTCAACCCCATGGAGTGCTTTCCCTTGTAACTTTTTTTTTTTTTACTTCTCCTTTATTTTCATTCTTTCTTTTTTTTAAACTTGAAATACAACACTTTAAAATTTATCAGGTTGTACAAATCTGCAGATAATCAGAATTGAGTTGCTGCATATATATTTCAGTGGTCTTCAATTTATATTATCTCAACAAGGCGACATAGTAATACATCCTATTGTAAAGTACTTGTTGTTAGACAATTAGGCTGTTCCCGTCTTAGGATAATGACTCCCTGAGGTCACATCCTGTATCTCAGACATCTCAAACCAGTTGGACATGCAGTCCTGCAAGATTGGAGGCCATGTGTGTGCAGGAGGAGGAGATGTACTTGAGAGGCTGAGCATTCCTCTCTCCTGCTCTGAAATAGAGCCACATTTGAGATTTAGAAAAAGTTAAGTGGAGCAAGGCGTGAGATTGTTTCAAGGATCAGTAGATACACAATACATCTAACCTTTAAACTATAGTAATTTCACATTCTTGTGATTACCTACCCTTAGCTTTCATTGTTGCCATCACTTCAACTCATTCTAGAATTCCAACATACATAACCTTCATAAATGCTTCCATATTATTGCATATGCAACCGTGTGTAGATGAATCTAAAATCGTTTTAGGTTACATGATTTACTCTTGATATGTAAAAACAGAGTGATGTAGGTTCAAACCTGTGTGTCTCTCCCCTTGAACAGATAGAGGAGCTGATGGGAGCTTTGGAGAAAACGCGACAGGAGCTGGATGACACCAAGGTGCATCTGTCCTCGACTCAGCAGTCCCTGCACGAGAGAGACCGGCATCTCAACAGTCTTCGCCAGGAGAGGCGCAAACAGCTGGAGGAGATTCTGGAAATGAAGTTAGTCCCGCTAAATAGCCATTCTAGGTTAATCAACTCAAAACATGTTTTCCATTTACAAATTTCAAGTCTATGCATTGATTTAGTTAATTAAGAGCATAGAGTGAAAGTGTATTTGGTGGTTATGACTGCATAATGCAGTTCATAATGGATGCATGATAATATATAAGACCAATGATGTCCTATTTACAGTGGTGTGAGTCGTGCAGGACTCCATCCATATTTTCACTGCCTTGCACGGCAGCTTCACTGCTGCAGCAGAAACCTGCGTTATTATAGTACATTAAGCAGGTTTATGTATTTTGCTTCTCACATGTGCATCTTTTCCTGAGTGTTATATAGACATCAATCCTGAGGTGTGTTTTGAACCAGGATCAGCCATTGTCTATGACTGCCTTGCGAAATGTTAAATTTATTGAGTGCAGGTGGTGCAGCTTTAGACTGCAGGTTAGGAAAATGTGTTTTTTTGTTGTTGTTTTTTTAATTTTTATTTCTATGTCTGTGTGTGACAGAGTTAGACAAGGAGGAGTGCAAATCAGTGGGTATGTATGAATGTGTGAGTGAGTTCAATGACCTGTCAGTGGAGCGGCTACATATGTGTTTGCTTTGAGGACCCTGATTGAAGGAGCATGGAACCTCATATCTGTTTGTCATGTGCTACAGAGAAATGCCTTTAATGTCAGCCACTCAGTGCAGTACAAAAAAGAAAAGCTGCTATGTATCTATTGAAAACACAACTTTTAAAACCCATTACGTCTCTCAATAAACTGATCACCCTACATGAATATGTGTGTATGTGCAGTGTGTGCTGGATACCAGAGACAAAAAGCACCCTTCCCCATGGATCACATACATATGCACACATACACAGAAACACACACACACACACACACACACACACACACACACACACACACACACACACACACACACACACACACACACACACAAGCGATACAAACCATCTTCTTGTCAGTTCTAATTTTCACCATCCAAACATTATTAGGGATGTTTATCAGAGGAAATGTGTTGCATATGATACAGACACAATCCATGCTTCCAGGTGTGTACTTGAAATCAGGAAAATGCTCATGGACCTGTCATGGGAATGATACTTTTTGTACTGCGCTGGCACATGTCTTAACCCACTATTGTATTACCATTAGAATAATGCCCAAAAAGTAGAATGTGGGTGTGGTTGTTGGAAGAGCAACAAAGTAGGTAGGATTCTTTGCCTTTGGATTTTTAGAAATAGACTGATTACAAGTATACACTAGTAAGAGCGAATAAAATGTGTGTGTGTGTGGTCTCTTGTGCATCAGATCCTCTGTGTCTTTGTGTATGAAGAGGTCAGACCCAGGAGTTCTGGGCCACTGAAGATGAGGATTAAAGGACTGTTGAATTGCAATGGGCGAAGCTTTGTGAGACTGACTTACACCTGAACAAGCCACAAAGACACGCACGTACAAGTCACACACATATAATCACTCATGTCTGCAGACACGCACATACTTACACAGGCTTTGGCTTTGTGCCGTAAAAGGGGCCGTATTCCCACAGCACAGCTCTGGTCTAAGTTATCACTGGCAATACTAAACAGGATAGATAAACGACAGAAAGAAAGGTAACGAGAAAGGGAGAGCTATGAGTGAAAGCACGACGGAAAGAGAGAATGAAGGGGAGGGGAAGATGAAATGAAGGGGCCAAGCAAACCGAAGTATTGCAAATCTTAAGATCATGAGAGAAGTTTGATTGCTCGCCAAGTTTCTGTGCTGTAAAATGGCATTTGTCAAGAAGACCAACTGAAGCAAACCATGTGAGTCATGTTGATAGTTAACTGGGGAGTTGCGTGCGTGTGTGTGTGTGTGTGTGTGTGTGTGTGTGTGTGTGTGTGTGTGTGTGTGTGTGTGTGTGTGTGTGTGTGTTTGCTTTTCAACACTATTAATGAAATAGACAGAAGGGGAAAAAATCATTTTCAATATCCTCTCAATGGACACTGGGTTTCCTCGCTTACGTTGTGCATGTGGGTGAGTGACAGTGACACAGAGACAGAGAGAGAGAGAAAGAGAGTATAAGGAGCAATGCAGGTCTGCTCTATCACCCCACACCAGATAGAGTTTCCACCATACTATACTGTACGCACACATACTTACACACACGCACATAAGCACACATACACACACACACACACACACACACACACACACACACTGACACACACACAGCTGGCCTCCAGAGGAGCTAGTCATGAAACTAGGGACTAGGGTCATAGGGTGGAGGTACAGATCAGAGAAATTATGTGTTTGCACAGTTTGAATTGTTGATCACTGAAATGCTTCCATACATCGATTCAAATACAACTGCAGGGTATGTCTTAATCTGGCCCTGATGGAGATGTTAGGAAAGTAGCTGATATTATCTTTGTTTTCATTTTAAATGAGAATGATGCGAGGGAAACTTTGTAGCACATAAACTGATGAAGAGTGGACAAAGTGGATATTTTTATCAGTAGAGGAAGGGCGAGTTGACCAGAAAATTCTGCAAATGTAAGAAAGAAGTCATAGCAGAAAGCTGTAGAGTTTTCAAGATTTTAAGTTATGGCAAATGAAGGGAGTCATTGACGGAGAATCAGATGGATGGACGGGAGGAGAAAAGTGATGGAAAAACGGGGAAAAGATTTAGTAGCGCCGTGAGGGATGGGTGGGTTCGTAGTCTGGTTAGCACAGGAGAAGTGAAGAGAGGGAGGAGAATTATGAAAATAGAGTGACTGAACATAACATTCAATCTGTCAGCAAACACCAGGACTACATCAGGCAATACAAACCATCCAGCTGACTTCACTACAATTTAATCAAAAGCTAATTTTTACTTCATCTTCTTAGATTTTTCTACTTTTGAAATGTACAAGACAACATTTTTTACAAACAAGAGACAGGTTTTGTTCGCCCATTCCGAATATATTTGACAACAGCGCTTGTTGCTGAATTATGGGCCTGTGCTTAAAATTTGTAGACTTCCTGGATAGAAGTGTGTATTTTGCCTTATCTGCAAATTAATTCTTAAATACTGTACTATCCTTCATGTGGAAATGCAATAACTCCTAACCCCAAATTCGGTTCTGTCTCTGATGTGTTTCTTTGTCCATTTGTGGGCTAGTTACAATAATACATGGCATAATGAAGCTTAGAGTAGTAGCGACATTATGACTTTCAAATCCCCAATGTAGACATCCTGTCTGCACAGTGCCATTGCCATGGTTACTCTGACTAAACACGCTGAGAGACCAGCTGTACTTTAAGGTCATGTCCCTTCTAACTGATCTCTCCAAGGGGTCTGGACACATACACACCTTCACAAAATTAGAAACTGATACTCACACATGTACACAAACTGACTGATACTTAGAAACTCATGTTTTTAACCAAGTGAGCTGTACTTTATTCTTACATTTTGAAATAAAATTGACATACTAGAGAAAAAAAGCCAAATATTCTATAAGGAAATATAAAATTAGCAGATGCACACGTGTACAGTATGCACATTCACTCAGCCACAAGGAGACACGCATAGTGTTACACCATTGTTGTGATAAGTAATGATGAGACATGGAAGGTGGGGTGGCGTGTGAATAGGATTCTCTGTGTTGCAGTGATGAGGAGGGAAGTAACCACACTTCACCATCCACTCTCTGTGAGCCAATTTGTGTGTCACCTCGTGGGAACTTTGGGCCATTCATCATGTCTGTCTGTGCTTCCGTGCCCTTTGACACTCTTGTTTACCTACGACATGTGTGTCAGCCTTCGGACCTGTAGGTGTGTTATTATGAGTTATGTGTTAAGTTTCGTTCCGCCCTAGACCTCCTCCTCTTCCTTTGAGGTTTTTGTCAATGGAGGGTTTCATCACATGGAAATGTTTTCAAACTGGGATTCAGGTGCCCCTAGAGGCACGTAAGTTTTACAGAGGGGTCCCCATCAAAAAGGAGTATAAATTGTGTTACTTAAATTGCAATAATAAGTAACAAAATCATTGAATACATGACCACTCTGGACATGGGTTTCATGCACTTTCTCAAATGTGGACTTAATCTTATTCATGAGTCCTGATTTTGTTGTTTTATTTGGACCAGAACAACTGTTCTAAGTCTGTATCGGTGCCGTAATCGAAAGGACCTACCTGGCTCCCATACAGTACGCTCCAGTTGAAACTTACTGAGCTTTTTAAGGTTATGAATTGAATATTTATTCAGATAATGCAACTAAATAAGACTCAAACTGATTAAGATCTGTTAAGTTCATTAAATTAAGATTAATTTAATCTTTAATGTTAATCTTTAATTAAGTTATTTAAATAAATATAATTTTCTTACTCATTCTTTTATAAAAGTCTTGTTTTCTTGGTGTCTTGGTCTGAACTTGTGAACTTATCAGGTCTTGAGCTGACATCTCTCTATGTTTTGCTGTTAAAGAATGGTCGCTTTTTTTAATCAGAACTTTTTCAAAATTTTTTGGTGTTTCTACACACATGGTGTTTCTGACCAATAGATGGACCTATCACAAAAATATTAGTTGAACCAATACACATGTGGGACTCAATGTAATGGTTTATGGTGTGGTAACTGCATGAATCATAGGGCAAATGTATAAACACATGCACTGAAGGCTAGAATGGAGGAATAAAGGCGATATTGAACTGTGACACACATTGACAGGTGGGGAACATTTGGGGAATTGGAAGGAGAACCTTGTTTAGAAGAGAAGGAAATCAAAATCAAAAAGTCTTGCCTCAAATTGAACATAGCACCAATTCGGCCTTTCACTAGTGTTTGTCATACCAGGGTAAAATCTTTCTTGGATGTTTGCTTTTTTCATAACTCTTTTTACCCTGTCCTCCTTGGAGTCCCCTGAGTATTAAATGTTGTTCCTCACCGTCTTCACTGTTTCTCTCTTCTATCTCGGGACGGCTGGAAGTAGGCCTGGAATTTATCACACATACCTAATAATTACTATCACAGGAAATGGTCTTGAGGAAGTAGGCGCACTAGCACTGCTAATTAGTGTCAGTCTCAAACACACACATGCACAAACCTACACATAAACAGACACAACTAATTAGTGTCATTTGGCTGGTGCTAGTCACAGGAAAGCCCGGTCTGATTGGCCTTAGGGAGAATAACACCCCCAGGTTTACGTGGTTCTATAAATCTCAGGACTAATTGATTGGGATTGTGTGTGTATGTATGTGTGTGCGTGCGTGTGCACGTTTGTGTGTGTGTGTGTACGAGTGGACAATTGATTGGGTGGACCCTGGAGCCGTAAAGAGGTGACCAGTGATGGCCTCCTGAACAACAGTCATGCCCTCAGGGTCACCAAAGGAATGAGGAGAAGGAATGGGAGGTCCAGAAAGAAGGTGTTTTCAATATACGGTAAATAGTATGAATATGTATTCTGGCAAATTGGGATTTGGATACACACACAGATAGATTTTGATATTCAAATACGTAGACTGTTTTTTATTATGTTGAAAGTCTGTTTGCATGAAATGGAAGAACACTCACTGAGGTAGTTTATTTGTATGACACTCTACTGCCCAGCCCATGAACAGATTTAAGGCATGAATACTAGAGAAAAATCCAGTAATAAATTGTTTTTTGCAGAGAATTAATCTCTTGGCATCCTTCCTGTTAGCTACTGTATATTTTTCTATTTGTAGTGAAAGCAGGGTTATGTATAGCTTCTCGACAAAAGTCGACCTTGTTTGTGAATGTGGTCTGGTATCTCTCCAGTCGTTGTTGGCTCATCACAATGTCCTGTACATTGCTCTCCCTGCACATTTCCCTTTATGTAGTAATAATCATAGAGTGCACATTGTCCCTTTTAAAGTTTGTCCTAGATAGGACAGTGGCATTTTGTCAGCACTATTTCCAACAGAAAGATTAGAAGTGCTCTGTAGCAAGAAGTAGCTGTGAATGCCTCAATTTTAAGTCACAACCTAAAGACACAAGTGGGGGAAACCAGGAGGGACCTCTGTCGTAATTATTGTTCTTTGTAGTAGCATCATACTTTACTGAGATAAGGCATATTCATGTTTGAATTGTTTTATGTAAGCTGGACAAATATAAATACACTGTTGTGTCACTGGTCTGTTTCCAGAGGAACTGTAGTTCCCATAGTCTGTAACTCAATAGCCCCATTTCCACCAACATTTCCATGAAATTATATTGCCAGGAATTTGTTTACCTGGATAAAAGACGTCCTGGTAATCTGTATGGTTTGTATTTTGACCACACCACAATGTTCTGGAAAATCTATTTAAACCAGGCTGATGACGTGTGGTGTGCCTTTTGTTTTACTACATTTAAATAAAATCATGCTATTTGCACTGAAAAGAACAGGTGTCCTTAGCAAAGACCATTGCTAACATCTGGAGAGGCAGATTTTACAAGCTGCTGAGGAGATGGACCGTGAGATGGATTAGATCTGTTTGCCCCATTAGCCACAAAGAAGAAGACTACAATTAAACTTAAGATAATCCTAACAAAAATCATTGTAGATATTAACTATGGACTTGCTAAATGTATTTTGGCACCTTTGTGTGTTTTAGATGTAGGAGTACGACCAGTCGCCTTATGTGTCCCCCTCAATCTGGAAACACGGTAGAGGAACGGACTGGTGTGAAGCCATAGTTCCACACCCTCGAAGTACAGAGCGCTGAAAAAATGTTTCACCAATCATTGTTTTTCTGAACACAATCCCACTTCTCAAGAATTAAGGGTAATTTGAAAAGACCTATTCCCTCACTGGGTATTTCTTTCAGGGAAAGTTTGGGGTTGAGGGAAAGTTTTTTCCCCAGGTAAGTTTGGTGGAAATATGCCAAGGTTTTTCAAAATCCTGGGTATATATTAAAGTTCCTGTGGTGGAAAAGGAGCTCATTAGTGCAGGGTGATGTACACACTTTCGGGCCTAAGGCAGCGCTATGAATGGCACCTGCATCAGTCACAACAACCTACACAACCAAAACATACAAATGTTCAAGTTTATGAGTTAGACATGGCAACACCCAAGGACTGTTTTCCATGCTTTATCCTGGGATGACATGATATTAAGCCTGCCCCAGCCGTTGGGAGCATTGTACACCAATTTCACCCCTGTTGGAAAACCCCTGAGTCATTTCAGTGATGATCAAAGGCAACTACATGATCTTTCAGTATTTTTACTGATTTTATAAGGCTGTCACAGGCTTGATGAGGATGGACGGAAAAGTGAGAGTGGTAAATAGCTGGAACACTGACTGTGCCCTGGCTACAGTTGGCCAGCTTGTCACCAAATGGCAAATCATGGGCTAAATCTGGACCACAAGTGGTTTCTATGAAGACCACAAATTTTTTATGACATAATGGAAAAAAAGTGTATTGCCATTAAATTGATTTTTAAAAGACACAATAAGGTCAGATTAGTAGTGCTACCTGGGTTTTACAAAGACACACAATATGCATGAAAATTGGCATTATCAAAAAAGAGAAAGGTTGACGGGAAATCTAAGCCTTCCAAGATGACTGGTTGGGAAAGTAATCATTTATTCTGTGACAATCTCTATGAGACCAATGTGCCTAACTTGCAGGGACTCTGGACTCTGTTGTGGTTGTCAAAAGTGGAAATATTAATATACTTGGAAGAAACTTGCCCATTAAAGTCCAAGGTAAGGAGGTGGAAAAATAAATGAGCTCAAAGCCCAGTATTAACTGATCTACATCTACATCCTCTTTCATTCCCTTACAGCAAAACAGAAAGCATGAAAATCTTGGCTGAGAATACCATAAATTTAGGGAAACATAATAAGCACTTTTCAAAAGAGGAAATAATAATGGAATGTGTAAATGCTATGACCGAAACACTTTGATATGCAACGGTATAGAAAACACTAATCAATACATTACCACTAAAAGGCCACAATTCAAAATTAAAAGACTAAAGACTATTCTGTGTGTGCTTTGGTCACAACTCTACAGAGCTTCAAGAGGAAGTTTGCCATTTTCTTAGTTGATCTCCAAGGGGACATTCATATTTTTTATTTAAAGTAAGTGTTCCTTTTCAATTTGAATTAATTTAAAAACTGAACGGGAAGTATTTTTGGCAGCTTCTAATTTGATATTGTTGCTTATTGTTTTTATTGTTTTCTCGTCCTGGTTAGCTAAATGTTAGCGGCTTAGGCTACATTTGGAGTTGCACAGTAAGAGGCAGTGTCACTGTTGCTATTTATTTAGCTTGTTGCTAAGCAAACAGTGGTGGCATGTAAAATTTCATTAAAGTATCAGGTTTCTTGGTGTCTTGAGGTATTTTGAAAAATGAGTAATCTTTTGTATCCCTCGTCTACTTAACGTGGTTTTTTTTTTGTCCCACTTGGAAGAAGTAGCTACATGAAGAGGGGATCCCAGTACAATAGAGAATGTTTGAATGCATTGTAACCTTGTTTCTCTGAGCAAAGAGACTAGCCCTCTAGTGCAAGGCCCCTTCAGGACCAGTTCCAATCAATGTTTACTCAGTGAAATCAAGCAGACCTGGGCCTGGACCTGGACCTGTCCCACAGGGTGATTCCCTGTACATATGGAATATATAACAAGGTTGAGAAAGTCTCTTTACTCAGAAACCAAGGTTACAATTATACCTGGATACACTGATATCAGCAATGACCGCACACAAAGCCTGAAGGCCCAGTGCCCCCTGAATGCAATACACCCACAGACATTGCTGTTCAACTCCATTGCCTACCAATTACAACCAATCACAGATAAAATGTAAGGATGATGTAGAACACATCAAAAGCTGGCCACTCCAAAGAGGTACTTTTAAGTATTTTATGGAAAGTCTGTTATTTAGCTGGTTCCTAAATTTCCCACTTTGGGATGGATAGATAGATAGATAGATAGATAGATAGATAGATAGATAGATAAATAAATAAATAAATAAATAAATAAATAAATAAATAAAGTCAGTCTGTCTGTCTGTCTGTCTGTCTGTCTGTCTGTCTGTCTGTCTGTCTGTCTGTCTGTCTATCTATCTATCTATCTATCTATCTATCTATCTATCTATCTATCTATCTGCGTAGTCAGACATATAATATATAAAAAGGATTACATGTCTTAAGGATAATTCAGGTTAACTGAACTACGATTAAAAACACACCAAAAGTGATGCATTTGCCAAAGCTTATTGTTAATTTGTTGGTTAAATTTGCCATCAGGCATTTCAATAATTATGTCCAATTGTATTCAAGCATGACTGTCATCATTACTATTGTATAAGATGAAACAGATCATATGGTTAAAGAAACCTGATACTACCATAGTGAATTCCTGTGTTTTTAATTATCTAAATCTGAAGCAGGCTTTTGCTTGCAGTAATATTATGTGGTTATTGGCTCATGACATTGAGGTTATTCAAGAAATATTAAATTCACCTCAGCTTTTCTCATGCCTTGCAGGTGATAGTTCAAATAATTCTAAATAATTTCAAAAGACTCAACACACGTTCCTTAAACATAAAGGCATCAGGTATGACAAATGAGACTGAGAAGAGTAGGTGAGATAAGGACAGGAGAGAAGAAGGGGGTTAGAAAGGCCACAGCACGTAACAGTCTAGATAGACCTGTCAGATACCAAATATGTCCAAAGCCCAACTTATGCCATGCAGACATACTAAATATCCTCTGGCAGCACACAATAAAATTTCACACACTTCAGGCTTGCTGCTGGAAAAAAATCCTAGTGGAAACACAAACTTTGTGCCATGGTGAGATATTTTAAAAAGGAAAGGAATTACTTTATATGTGGCTGTATGCAATATGTTTTTTTGGAGTACTGTGTTGTAAAAAAAATCCATTAAATCACTGGATTAGTGCAATGCCCTTATGGTTTACCATTATGGGCACAGGCATACCCACACAAGTGAGTCAATGAAGATTACTGGTCTATATTCACACATTGTGAACACTTCTAAGCCACTATGTTTGGCACACACCTGGTTTGCGGTTCCTATTTTTCCGGTATAGAGTTTCTGGCTGTATCTTTATCTGGTAAACCATGTATCATCTTCATCTGCCTACATATTTGTTTGTCACATTTTATGGGTCAGTTTTTAATGAAAGGCAGAACACAGCTATCTCTCTGTGTTCCTGTTATTTTGATTCAGTCATTGTCACCTTCCTTCTAAAGTAAAACACATCTTTACATGAAATCCTCAGTAAAGTTTTCGTCTTACTGACTGTTTGTTGATTGACCAGGGTTTTACCGAGCTTATCTCTCAGTCTTGCTGATGGTACCCAGGAGGTTTTAATCGAGAACAATAACAGAATGGACCACTTCCCAGCAATGGACTCCTTTATAATACTGCACACTCATCAGCGTACACCACAGCAGCCCCTGGCACTTCTAGATTGTGTGTTCGTGTGTCTGATCTGGTTAATTCAGGGATGAAGACCCAAACTGTAATTATCATTATGTACTTCTCGGCAATGACAGGAAACAGCCCAAGCAAGTTTTGATGAGTGTCTATCCTCATTGATTCACATTGAATGTGTTTGTGTGCAAATGAAAACATGTGCATACATGGCCTTGTCTTTGTGCATGTTTGTGTTAGTGTGTACATGCGTGCACGCAATCATACATGTTGAGGTCAAATACCCCTTATATGATGTGGACAGCACTCCATCTGTGTTAAATGGAGACATTTTGGAAATATGACTGTCATCACAGGGCCAAGGGTATCCACAGTTGAGGACTGGACGTGAGAAGTCAGGATAACAATTGAAAGGAGAGAAGGATTGAATAATTTAAAAGTAGAAGTTTGAAATTGAAAAGAAAAATTAAATTTGGATAAATAAGCATCAGGAAAGTTAAAATTATAACCAGAATTTGAAATATCTGAAAAATTTGTTTTACTTGTTGGTGGAGACATATAAGAATTATAATACACAATCACCGAGGATGACTTTAACAATTCTGAATTAAAAGTTCAGTCTCGTTTTTTATATCAGATTTGATGCGAAGAAGAAAAGGATAGAGAGAGAGTGGCGGGGGGGGGGGGATCATACAATCTTGAACCCAAAAGTTTATTTGGAGCAAGAGTCACATGTATTCAAGATGGCAACCGCAGTTTAATCTGTGTATTCCTTCATCTTCAAAGCCAGCATCAATAAGACTGAAAAGGCCTTCATGTGGGCGTGCTGGCTGCGTAGAAGCAGTACTGGTCACCACTAAATAAACAACACAGGAATCCTGCAGAGACTAGAAGGGCTAGAGGGTACGTGAGCAAAGACAATGACATGACTTTCAGTTTGGAGATGAAACACAGACACAGTGTGTGTATGCATGATTGAAAATGTGGCCATTCATGAATGTATTGATATGAGCGTGTGTGTGTACGGCTGGTGTAATTTAGAGTAAGTCAAGATCAGAGAACTGAGGAACATGTTGTGTCAATTTAATGTGTAATTTTAACTAAAATATTCTAAACATAAATAAGATGGCATGTGTTTACTCAAACATTACTTTAACCAAAACCTGAATTTTTACCTCCACCAAAGGTTTTCTTCAGCATCTGTTTGTTGGTTTGTTCCTTTGTCTGTCTTTTAGCAGGAATACAGAAAACTACCTCAGATTTTTAAGAAACTGGGTGGGAGACCTTGCCATATGGAAATAAAAAATCCATAAAGTGGATTGAGTTAAATGGTCTATGCTTTTCCTATAACTTCATGTGACATTGCAAGAGACTATCTATATCACGTGTTTTGTTATGTGGCCTTGACAGAGATAAACTGTCCCTTTTAAAATGCATCTACTTAGGCTACAACATCATGGTATAGACTTCTAATTCCAGATGTCCAACTGAAATGCACAAATTGCATGCTGTACCTACAAGAAAAGAATTAAACTTTGCAGCCATATCCTTTCTGATAACTGATATCCTTGGAATTAAATGTCTACAAATCTGTTAATCTGCCACTAATATTCTAAATCATACTTTTATGAGGCGAAAACGGGGAGTTTCACCTGATTACAGTATTTTATTTTGTCTCTTTTACCAGATATTCAAATAAAATGATGAAAAGTGACAAATTCCAAAAATAGTAGCTCTTATTAAACCATTAATGTGTTAAGATTCACATAATTTTTATATTTAACTATTACTTATTAATTTTTCTTTGTTTTTTACCTTTCTTTGGTCTTTCCCTCTCTCTCTCAGACACACACACACACACACACACACATACACACACACGCACACTCGCACACATTAACAATATAATGTATATACACTCACAGCAACATGTATAGATGTACATACCATGTACCGATGACATACCGTTGGTCCATTCAAGCCACAGGTCTCTGGGTGCAGCATTTACTAAAATCAAATGTGTGTGTTTGGCCTTGGGTTACACACTCGATTGAATTAGAGGAATGGTGCACACTTGCACACAAGCTCACTTGTACACAGACTTACACACAGAAACACACACACACACATGCACACACACACACACGCACGCACACGCGCACAAGAACACTGATCTCTATTAAGTTAAAAAAAAAGGAGAGTTGAGTGTCCTCTTCCATTGCGAGGGCTTTTATGTGATAAGATCGGCTTGGGTGCTCTCATATGCAGGATTCCTGAGCACATCAAACAACAGTAAACCACATCACACAGGCAGGAAGACCCCAGCTCCATTAGCCAGCCCATAAAGAACATGTGTATATGTAACAAGAGAGCTACCCTAGCCACTACAAAAGGTTTACACATATAGGACAAACATGCAAAGGTATGCAGTTTGTCCTCATTCTAATAGTTTGATGTGCATTTTTGTGGGACACACATTTTTTCTTGCACACATAAACATTGCTTCATGTGTGTAAAGTCTTACTAGATGACAAGGACTGTGCCATTGTCATAGTTCTTGCATCATTCAGAAATCCACATGCGTTACGAGTAAGTGCATATCCACACATTTACATCAAATGCTCATACTGTGTGTCTGGTTTAATCATGCCAATTTTAACATATTCTGAATTTTATTCTTTATCATAACTCTCTAAATTAATCTGCTTTTTGAAAAGTTTCTCATGGGTTCAACTGTAGTAATGGCTCGGTGAATTGAAGAAGAAGAAAAAAACAGGAATACAGAAACCAGTTTCCTGGTCAGATGGTAATTATTAGCCTTATTAGTACACAACTGGTCCAGACATACACCCAGCACACATACAGCATATCTACAAGTGCAACACTGCTCCATCTCTCCATTCCTCCTGTGCTTTTTTTCCAGAAAGAAATGTCTGTGTTATGAGGTGTTGAGTGACAAAAGGCCAAAGAGACACTTAAATACAGCAAGAGAGAGACAGAAAGACAAGAAGGGAAAAGGAGAGGGGTTTGGGGGGCAGAGGGAAAAAGAAGTTGACCCAGATTGGGTTTACCCATTTTTCTTACATTGATTTGAAACAGATCTTCACCATGTCTGCAATCCAAGCCACAAGACAGTGAGATATCACCCTCTGTTCAGGTTCCAGAAGATATGATTCAAACGGAATGTCCATCACTCACAATGACTGACCTTACTCTGCCATGAGACAGTGCCGTAATCATCTACCAGGCTAAAGTGAATTAACCATGATGACAAAGCTATACATTATGCGTGCGCGCACACACACACACACGCACGCACGCACACACACACAGACACACACACACACGCACACACACACACACACACACACACACACACACTCATATATTCTAAGCTGTATGAAATAAAAGCACAGTTAGGAAAGGAAGTCGTTGATATGGATTGAGACAAATTTATCTGAATGAAAGAATGACAGAGACACGTGGACACTTTGTCAAGTGTTCCAATACAGCAGGGGTGTCCAAACGTTTTACCACATTTGATCATGTGAACAGTCCCTGATGTTAATATTTTAAATAATCAGAGATTAATAGAGAAGTTATTGGTATAATAATATTTAATATTTTAATTTATTCAACAAAAAATGAACTTACCAAATGTACCCATTCAGAAGAACACATCACAGCACACAAGTTATCTGAAATTCCAACAAAAATATACAGAAACTCTGTGATATACAACTCTGTGTGTTTACTGACATGTTGATCTGATAACAAAATGACAGATAAGTCCCAGACACTAATATTAAGAGTAAAACTGAGTTCTGTATCTCAGTATGTATGATACGTCTAGTTGGAGAGCAGTGGTAGACATGTCTACAATGTCACATAGGTGAGAGTCACTTGATCTTGACCCAAAAGGGTTCTTGTTCGAGTTCATAACAGACAAGTCTGCTCTCTCATATGTATGAACCTAACATCTCACATCTCTGGAAACTTGTCCTTATCCAGCTGGCGATAAAAACACACAAGAGAGACCTGCAGGTGTTGCAGGCGCCACACTGAAGCTCCGTCCGATGCTATGCGATGACAGCTGCACACCCTTAATTCCAAACATGATCTCCCGCAGAATTCTGCGAATTCAGTGAATTCATATCCCTTGTTTAGTCAACCAAAAAAGTCAAGTGTGCCATCTATTTGATGTTAGACAGTCCTTGTGTCAATTGTCTCTTTTCAATCAAAAACTTTCCCCCAAGGCGCTCAAGTAAGATTACCGGTGTCACACAGCATGGGCTGTGATTGGTCTATCTTTCTGTCTTCTTCTTCCTTGAGGGTTTATGACAGTTAACAGACATCTGTGACATGACACTCTATGAGCTAGGCAAAGAAACTGCCTGTCGTATTTGACCCAACTCCTGTTGGTGGGCCAAATATTGCACTACACTTTATATTAATTTATAAATTTAGGTTGTCTCCATTGTAGCTGTTTTTATGCCAGTCAATGTGCTCCACACCAACGCTACCGTTTAATCCTGCCGATGAAATATGCCAAAAGTGTTCTTTTGCCACACGTCACACGGGATGGAGGCACATGGTGAGCATGGCATGTGGCCGCACAATCCATTACATGTGGGGAAGGGGGAGGAAGACACTGGCAAATGAAAAGGGAGAAACCAAGGGTGTTCTGGGGGAGTTATGCTCTATGGCAGGCTTTAATTGCTTGTGGATCTTCTTGTGTGTTTGGCTTTGTTTGAGCATGCCCAAATAGCGAGTCATAGGGAGCTTCTGCCAGAGCTAATACACACAAAAACACATTGCTGGACCATAGAGAAGGCTGTTCTGGAATTTAAAACTTTGGTAATAGGACACTTAATGCAAACACAATGTAGTAAAACAATTGTGGCACATTGTTTAGATCCTCCTCCTGGCATAATATATGTGTCAGACACAGAGCGCCTCGGTTTCCGGGCATTAGTGTCCTAACATGTCACTTTGGGAGATAAACGATAAACACATTTGCACACGTATGGACAGAGACATTGGAAAAAATTATGAACATGCAGGATGTATTAAAACTAAATGCAATCACGAAAATATAAGCGGAGACAAACCCAAAAGTGTATGTGCTCACGCTAGACTGCAGACATCTTAACATGTCAGTCACAGTGTTTGTGTTTTTCTTTTTTCTTGTTTTTTTGTGGTATTGTTTCCGCTAAACTTCCAAGCAGCTTTTTGGTATGTCTGATGGCATGACTGCAGATGAAAGAGCAGTAAACACTACTGTCTGCTTGCTAACTCATATTGCTTGAATATTTTCCACCTCCTTTTACAGCTGTCTGTGTAAGACAAAAGACTTTCATGTCAAAATGCTTATACCCTTGTCTGAACCCTTTGATTGAGTTTTCAATCTTGTGTGGTTCCGTCCATTCCATGCACAAAAATGAGAGTTGTTTGTGAATGCACACCATGACATTCCATGGCGAAGTTGTAAAATGAAAACATGTGTACCTATAGTACCACTTGGAAACAGTTTCCCATTTTAGTGAATGGGAATACGGAAACGGGAGCTTAGTGGAATTTGGCAGGATGAATATTTGTAGTGTTACGTCAAATTCAGGATTTTTCATTATCATCATTTTCAAATTAACTAATATTTCTGGCATACGGTGTATTAGAAATAATCTTTAGAGTGATATTTCCCAAAATAGCAAAACTCTGACTTAGAGTATGATTGGACCAAAGTGCCATGGCAAGCTATTTGCTACAATCAACAGCTCTAAGTAGAAAGTCTCTATTGTCTCTGTCTGTTACCAGAAGAGTGTCTAACCTGGGCACCCAAAGCTAAACATAAGAAGCTTCTGAACTATGTAAATTAGTGGTCATGGCTCAAAAAG